>NC_092226.1:57094158-57136166 GCF_036320965.1 Panulirus ornatus
TTAATCAAAATGGGAGTGACTATATTGACTGGTTGGTAACGGTTATTTAATGTATGTTTGACTCATGGTTGAGTGCCTTAGGATTGTGGCGAAAGCGTGCTAGTCCATTGTACAAAGGCAAAAGGGATAAGAGTGAGCGCTTCAAATTGCAGATGTATAAGTTTTTGTGAGTATTCCTTGGAATTTTTAGGAGGGTATTGATTGAAGGTGAGAAATGAAAAGAGAATCAGATCGGAAGAGAATGTGGTTTCAGAAGTGTAGAAGGATGTATGGATCAGGTGTTTGCTTTGAAGAATGTGAGAAATACTTAGAAAAGCAAATGGATTTGTATGTAGCATTTATGGATCTGGAGAAGGCATATGATAGAGTTGATAGAGATGCTCTGTGGAAGATATTAAGAATATATGGTGTGGGAGGCAAGTTGTTAGAAGCAGTGAAAAGTTATTATCGAGGATGTAAGGCATGTGTACGTGTAGGAAGAGAGGAAAGTGATTGGTTCTCAGTGAATATAGGTTTGCGGCATGGGTGTGTGATGTCTCCATAGTTGTTTAATTTGTTTATGGATGGGGTTGTTAGGGAGGTGAATGCAAGAGTTTTGGAAAGAGGGGTTAGTATGAAGTCTGTTGGGGATGAGAGAGCTTGGGAAGTGAGTTAGTTGTTGTTCGCTGATGATACAGCGCTGGTGGCTGATTCATGTGAGAAACTGCAGAAGCTGGTGACTGAGTTTGGTAAAGTGTGTGAAAGAAGAAAGTTAAGAGTAAATGTGAATAAGATCAAGATTATTAGGTACAGTAGGGTTGAGGGTTAAGTCAATTGGGAGGTAAGTTTGAATGGAGAAAAACTGGAGGAAGTATAGTGTTTTAGATATCTGGGAGTGGATCTGGCAGCGGATGGAACCATGGAAGCGGAAGTGAATCATAGTGTGGGGGAGGGGGCGAAAATCCTGGGAGCCTTGAAGCATGTGTGGAAGTCGAGAACATTATCTCGGAAAGCAAAAATGGGTATGTTTGAAGGAATAGTGGTTCCAACAATGTTTTGTGGTTGCGAGGCGTGGGCTATGGATAGAGTTGTGCGCAGGAGGGTGGATGTGCAGGAAATGAGATGTTTGAGGACAATGTGTGGTGTGAGGTGGTTTGATCGAGTAAGTAATGTAAGGGTAAGAGAGATGTGTGGAAATAAAAAGAGCGTGGTTGAGAGAGCAGAAGAGGGTGTTTTGAAATGGTTTGGGCACATGGAGAGAATAAGTGAAGAAAGATTGACCAAGAGGATATATATGTCGGAGGTGGAGGGAACGAGGAGAAGTAGGAGACCAAATTGGAGGTGGAAAGATGGAGTGAAAAAGATTTTGAGTGATCGGGGCCTGAACATGCAGGAGGGTGAAAAGCGGGCAAGGAATAGAGTGAATTGGATCGATGTGGTATACTGTGGTTGACGTGCTGTCAGTGGATTGATTTAGGCATGTGAAGCGTCTGGGGTAAACCATGGTTTACCCCAGTTGTGTGGGGCCTGGCTGTGGAAAGGGAGCTGTGGTTTCGGACATTATTGCATGACAGCTAGAGACTGAGTATGAACGAATGGGGCTTTTGTTGTCTTTTCTTAGCGCTACCTCGCACATATGAGGGGGGAGCGGGATGG
This sequence comes from Panulirus ornatus, assembly GCF_036320965.1. Taxonomy (NCBI): domain Eukaryota; kingdom Metazoa; phylum Arthropoda; class Malacostraca; order Decapoda; family Palinuridae; genus Panulirus; species Panulirus ornatus. The sequence continues at coordinate 57,095,794 of NC_092226.1, forward strand.
TGTTCCATGTGTGACGAGGTGGCGATGGGAATGAATAAAGGCAGAGTGTGAATTGTGTACATGGGTATATATGTATGTGTCTGTGTGTGTATATATATATATATATATGTGTACATTGAGATATATAGGTATGTATATTTGCGTGTGTGGAAGTGTATGTATATACATGTGTATGGGGGTGGGTTGGGCCCTTTCTTTCGTCTGTTTCCTTGCGCTACCTCGCAAACGCGGGAGACAGCGACAAAGCAAAATAATAGATAAATAAATATATATATATATATATATATATATATATATATATATATATATATATATATATATATATATATATATATATATATATATATATATATATATATATATATATATATATATATACATATATATATATACATATATATATATATATATATATATATATATATATATATATATATATATATATATATATATATATATATATATATATATATATATATATATATATATATATATATATATATATATATATATATATATATATATATATATATATATATATATATATATATATATATATATATATATATACATATATATATTTATATATATATATATATATATATATGTATATATATATATGTATATATATATATATATATACATATATATATATATATATATATATATATATATATATATATATATATATATATATATATATATATATATATATATATATATATATATATATATATATATATATATATATATTTATATATATATATATTAACACGTAATCCAATAACGCTCTCTGGCCATTTCTCCTACTTACATACGTATGCCTAGTATATTTCTCTTTTTAAACCAGGTATTCCCAATCACCAGTCCTTTTTCAGCACATAAATCTACAAGCTCTTCACCATTTCCATTTACAACATTGAACACCCCATGTATACCAATTATCCCTCAACTGCCACATTACTCATATATATATATATATATATATATATATATATATATATATATATATATATATATATATATATATATATATATATATATATATATATATATATATATATATATATATATATATATATATATAAATATATATATATATATATATTGTTACGAATTCAACACTTATTCAGGCAAGGTCGTAAGTAACATATGTTACAAATACTACTGTTCCTTGTCTTGCAAGGACGTTATAGATTTGTCAAGTTGCACCATTCAGGATAACACAATAATAAAGTTATGGGATTGAATTAAAGACCAGCATTACACTAAATCTACTTATAATGAAAGAATTCAAGTGTACAAAGATAGGCACATAAATCAAGCATGAAACATTACGTTAACACTGATCATAAGAGTTAACATTGAACTTGAGATAACATTTGTACATGACTTAACATTCCAGATAAGATTTCAAGCCAGGAGTTCTCTTTCCTCTAAGGCAGTTCTTCGATAACATTACACTGATAATTATAACGGGCTTACAGCACAACACTAGGGTAACGGGCTTATAGCACAGCACTAGGGTAACGGGCTTATAGCACAGCAGGACTTACAGGCTTACAACACAGCAGGACTTACAGCAGGGGACACCACCCACCTCGCTGGGCTTCAGAGAAAGGAATCAAGTCTCAGCGGGTGTTGTGGGTACAAGAAGACAAGCGTTCGCCCTTGTTACTATAAACCTTACATTTCGATTGGCTATAGAAATATAGGGGAAGTTCTCATTGGTTGGAGGGTCCCAGTGTCTCGGCGTAGTTACACTCTCGTAAAATGCTGGGTGGACAGAAACTCCGAGCCAGCCTCTGGCATCACTCCTCGCCCTGATAAGAAATAGATACAAACACACAAGTCTTCGTAACACCCCCCTCCTTAAAGGAGAAAATTCCTAGAAGAGGAATTTTCTCAAAGTAAGAGCGGGATAAACAATCAGCTAACACATTATGTGCGCCAGCAATATGGTGAATATCTAAATTATACTCTTGAAGGAACAAGGCCCGCCTAGTTAACATTGACTCCGTTCCCATAACTTGTGAACATTTTGAAAGGTTTGGTAGTCAGTACACTCCGATTGGCTGAAGAACACAAATATACAGTGTTATAATACACAAATAGCAAAACAAAAGTTCCCTCTTCATGGTGGGGCTATCTGTTTAGGCTCAACCTTCTTTCTTATCCTCCTGCATGGGGACCTTACCAGCCTTTACAACACTGGCGCCATTCATAGTTAATCTGGTTGGAGCCTGCAAAATAAAACAGTCAAAAAAAGTAGTGTTCCCAACTGATGAGAGAGGCTCTCTAACACTGCTCATTTCAAACATATCTAACATTTATCAACAGATTTATGAGAGGGGGTTGTAACTGCGAGAAAAGTTACTAATACACTCTGTAATACCCAACTGTACCCACAAACGTCTCGGTTCTCTCCGAGATCGGGGGGGAACTCATTACGGGCTAATACTTGGACCTTTACGGTCGGTGGAAGGCGGGGACTGACAAACCTCTGGCAAAACTCTGGGTACGTCGACAGGAGGGCAAACCTTTCTACCCGTCACTTCCCAGGCGGGTGCTAAAGCGTCTCCGTCTCCCCGGGTCTCCGAGGCCTTCACAGCTACGTCGTCAACTTCGTCACACACGGCTACCGCTGGACGTTGGATGATGCAGACTGATACCGTCGGTTCATAGGGACCCTGAAAACGGACAGCCAAGGGTTGACCTGGCTGCTGTAGAAGCCACACCTCGTCGCCTGTCTCTACACTTCTAAATCGAGACCGTCTGTCACGCCACCTCGTCCTTCATCCACGACTCTCTTGAATGGGCTCGAGACAAATCCTCAATTCCTCTGTCACAACGGAGGCTACACCAGGAGAGAGGGTATCACACAGCTCCCTCTCGCTGGTCTCACTCTCAAGAAGAGTGTAACAGTGGTCAGAGGAGGTTATTAGCAATGGGCTCACAATGTCAATTAACTCGGTCAAACCGACCTTTTAAATGGGGGAGTAGGAACTCGCCTGTCTCTACGCTTCTGAATCGAGACAGTCTGAGTAGGCTTCCCAACACTGAGCGACATCCCGGCGGACACCAGGCCAGTTAAATGACCGGCAAAGCTTGAGTCGTGCGCAAGCTTCAAAATCTCCCTGCTGTAGGGACGCGGCACTAACACCTGGTGAACTGCCTGCCACTCTTCGCCTTCCCCATTACATGACACTGAACACCACTTCCTCAGGTCTCACCCTCAGGAAGAGTCTTCACTCCCTGCGTTTCAACAGCTATGTCCTCAGGCACACGGCCTGCCGTGCCAGTTGTCATGGACCTGGCACCATCGTGGTTGTAGACAATATCTGGTACCTCTTCGTCAAGCTGCACCGCCTCCGTGGACTTTACCGGGCCCGTAGGCAACACCGGCATTGGGTTCATCTTCCCACCCGCTAGGTCACTGCCTAACACTAAGTCGACGTCTAAGACAGGAACTTATCTACAATCCCTACAAGATCATGGCCCGTGAAGAAATCTATTTCTGCCCTCACATTGACTAGTGGAGCTTCCTTGGGACCAGACAGTCTGTCTAGCAAGACTCGGTCTCCAGACTCTTCTCGCGGCACCAAGCCATCCACCATTAGGGACTGTAGCGCACCAGACTCCCGTAATACAGTCACTTTTCATCGTACACCACATCTACTAACATAGCCCTTAGACAGGAATGCATTGTAGTTCCCACATGACAGATCCTATAATAAGGACATAATTAATCAGCAGTCTCGCAACCCCTCACTCTCCTAAGAGCAGAAACAGCCTCACCTACTTTACTAAATTGGCCCTAAAATTAAGAAGAGACCCAATGGCCTACAATTATATTAAAAAAAAAAGGTAGAGTCTCTGGATTCCTTCTCTCGAGCCCAGCAATCCCTCACCTGGTGCCCAGCCTTGCCACAATAAAACAACTCTTAACTCTGTTGGAGTATTTCCCCATACTTTCATGAGTTACCGGCAAGGTAGCAGATTCAGGTGGGATTACATAATCAGTGGTCCTCCCTCTGCCGTCGTAGCCCTTTGAATGCCTGCCCGCGTCAAGTTTACTGAACTTTGGTACGAGATGTAAGTTACCCAACTGAGACGACACTGGTCCTGATGGTGAAGCGTTAAGTCTAAGTTTAATGATCGAACGGTATTGTCACCACTGATCAACGACATGATTAATGAATCGAGGAAAGAGATTCCGTTAAGGCAAGAAATATCCTGGCAAGGTCGCCAATTTATATGTTACGAATTCAACACTTATTCAGGCAAGGTCGTAAGTAACATATGTTACAAATACTACTGTTCCTTGTCTTGCAAGGACGTTATAGATTTGTCAAGTTGCACCATTCAGGATAACACAATAATAAAGTTATGGGATTGAATTAAAGACCAGCATTACACTAAATCTACTTATAATGAAAGAATTCAAGTGTACAAAGATAGGCACATAAATCAAGCATGAAACATTACGTTAACACTGATCATAAGAGTTAACATTGAACTTGAGATAACATTTGTACATGACTTAACATTCCAGATAAGATTTCAAGCCAGGAGTTCTCTTTCCTCTAAGGCAGTTCTTCGATAACATTACACTGATAATTATAACGGGCTTACAGCACAACACTAGGGTAACGGGCTTATAGCACAGCACTAGGGTAACGGGCTTATAGCACAGCAGGACTTACAGGCTTACAACACAGCAGGACTTACAGCAGGGGACACCACCCACCTCGCTGGGCTTCAGAGAAAGGAATCAAGTCTCAGCGGGTGTTGTGGGTACAAGAAGACAAGCGTTCGCCCTTGTTACTATAAACCTTACATTTCGATTGGCTATAGAAATATAGGGGAAGTTCTCATTGGTTGGAGGGTCCCAGTGTCTCGGTGTAGTTACACTCTCGTAAAATGCTGGGTGGACAGAAACTCCGAGCCAGCCTCTGGCATCACTCCTCGCCCTGATAAGAAATAGATACAAACACACAAGTCTTCGTAACAATATATATATATATATATATATATATATATATATATATATATATATATATATATATATATTTTTCTTCTTTTAAACCATTCGCCATTTCCCGCGTTAGCGAGGTAGCGCTAAGAACAGAGGACTGGGCCTTTTTTGGAATATGCTCAACTGGCCCCCTCTGTTCCTTCTTTTGGAAAATTTAAAAAAAAAGGAAAAAAAAAAAAAAAAAAAAAAAATATATATATATATATATATATATATATATATATATATATATATATATATATATATATATATATATATATATATATATATATATATATATATATATATATATATATATATATATATATATATATATATATAAAATATATATATATATATATATATATATATATATATATATATATATATATATATATATAAAATATATATATATATATATATATATATATATATATATATATATATATATATATATATATATATATTTATATATATATATATATATATATATATATATATATATATATATATATATATATGAGTAATGTGGCAGTTGAGGGAATAATTGGTATACATGGGGTGTTCAATGTTGTAAATGGAAATGGTGAAGAGCTTATAGATTTATGTGCTGAAAAAGGACTGGTGATTGGGAATACCTCGTTTAAAAAGCGAGATATACATAAGTATACGTATGTAAGTAGGAGAGATGGCCAGAGAGCGTTATTGGATTACGTGTTAATTGATAGACGCACGAAAGAGAGACTTTTGGATGTTAATGTGCTGAGAGGTGCAACTGGAGGGATGTCTGACCATTATCTTATGGAGGCGAAGGTGAAGATTTGTGGGGGTTTTCAGAAAGAAGAGAGAATGTTGGGGTGAAGAGAGTGGTGAGAGTAAGTGAGCTTGGGAAGGAGACTTGTGTGAGGAAGAAATATAGTAGGTATACGTAGGTAAGTAGGAGAGATGGCCAGAGAGCGTTATTGGATTACGTGTTAATTGACAGGCGCGCGAAAGAGAGACTTTTGGATGTTAATGTGCTGAGATGTGCAACTGGAGGGATGTCTGATCATTATCTTGTGGAAGCGAAGGTGATAATTTGTATGGATTTTCAGAAAAGAAGAGAGAATGTTGGGGGGAAGAGGGTGGTAAGAGTAAGTGAGCTTGGGAAGGAGACTTGTGTGAGGAAGTACCAGGAGAGGCTGGTACAGAATGGAAAAAGGTGAGAACAAAGGAGGTAAGGGGAGTGGGGGAGGAATGGGATGTATTTAGGGAATCAGTGATGGCTTGCGCAAAAGATGCTTGTGGCATGAGAAGAGTGGGAGGTGGGTTGATTAGGAAGGGTAGTGAGTGGTGGGATGAAGAAGTAAGATTATTAGTGAAAGAGAAGAGAGAATCATTTGGACGATTTTTGCAGGGAAAAAATGCAATTGAGTGGGAGATGTATAAAAGAAAGAGACAGGAGGTCAAGAGAAAGGTGCAAGAGGTGAAAAAGAGGTATAATGAGAGTTGGGGTGAGAGAGTATCATTAAATTTTAGGGAAAATAAAAAGATGTTCTGGAAGGAGGTAAATTAAGTGCGTAAGACAAGTGAGCAAATGGGAACTTCAGTGAAGGGGGCTAATGGGGAGGTGATAACAAGTAGTGGTGATGTGAGAAGGAGATGGAGTAAGTATTTTGAAGGTTTGTTTAATGTGTTTGATGATAGAGTGGCAGATATAAGGTGTTTTGGTCGAGGTGGTGTGCAAAGTAAGAGGGTTAGGGAAAATGATTTGGTAAACATAGAAGAGGTAGTAAAAGCTTTGCGGAAGATGAAAGCCGGGTTTGCATGTTATTGCAGGTTTGCATGGTATTGCAGTGGAATTTATTAAAAAAGGGGATGACTGTATTGTTGACTGGTTGGTAAGATTATTTAATGTAAATATGATTCATGGTGAGGTGCCTGAGGATTAGCGGAATGCGTGCATAGTGCCATTGTTCAAAGGAAAAGGGGATACGAGTGAGTGCCCAATCTACAGAGGTATAAGTTTGTTGAGTATTCCTGGGAAATTATATGGGAGGGTATTGATTGAGAGGGTGAAAGCATGTAGAGAGCATCAGATTGGGGAAGAGCAGTGTAGTGTCAGAAGTGGTAGAGGATGTGTGGATCAGGTGTTTCCTTTGAAGAATGTATGTGAGAAATACGTAGAAAAGCAAATGGATTTGTATGTAGCATTTATGGATCTGGAGAAGGCATATGATAGAGTTGATAGAGATGCTCTGTGGAAGGTACTAAGAATATATGGTGTGGGAGGGAAGTTGTTAGAAGCAGTGAAACATCTTTATCGAGGATGTAATGCATGTGTACGTGTAGGAAGAGAGGAAAGTGATTGGTTCTCATTGAATGTAGGTTTGCGGCAGGGGTGTGTGATGTCTCCATGGTTGTTTAATTTGTTTATGGATGGGGTTGTTAGATAGGTAAATGCAAGAGTTTTGGATAGAGGGGCAAATATGCAGTCTGTTGGGGATGAGAGAGCTTGGGAAGTGAGTCAGTTGTTGTTCGCTGATGATACAGCGCTGATGGCTGATTCATGTGAGAAACTGCAGAAGCTGGTGACTGAGTTTGGTAAAGTGTGTGAAAGAAGAAAGTTAAGAGTAAACCTGGATAAGAGCAAGGTTATTAGGTACAGTAGGGTTGAGGGTCAAGTAAATTGGTAGGCAAGTTTGAATGGAGAAAAACTGGAGGAAGGAAAGTGTTTTCGATATCTGGGAGTGGATCTGGCAGCGGATGGAACCATGGAAGAGGAAGTGAATCATAGGGTGGGGGAGGGGGGCGAAAATCCTGGGAGCCTTGAAGAATGTGTGGAAGTCGAGAACATTATCTCGGAAAGCAAAAATGGGTATGTTTGAAGGAATAGTGGTTCCAACAATGTTTTATGGTTGCTAGGCGGGGCTATTGATAGAGTAGTGCCCAGGAGGGTGGATGTGCTGTAAATGAGATGTTTGAGGACAATGTGTGGTGTAAGTGGTTTAATCGAGTAAGTAATGTAAGGGTAAGGGAGATGTGTGGAAATAAGAAGAGCGTGGTTGAGAGAGCAGAAGAGGGTGTTTTGAAATGGTTTTTGGGCAAATGAATAGAATGAGTGAGGAGAGATTGACCAAGAGAATAAAGGAAAATGTTGGGAGTAATTAATTCTTATTGAAAGTTGTGATGAATGAAGGGTATTGTGTTTAGAATATAAGGTCTTGAGTATGAATTACAAGAGTTAATGCGTATGTATGTGTATGTGTGTATGTGTATATGTATATATATAATGTATACTATCCCTGGGGATAGGGTGGAAAGATACTTCCCACGTATTCCTCGCGTGTCGTAGAAAGCGACTAGAGGGGACGGAGCGGGGGGCCAGAAATCCTCCCTCCTTGTATTAACTTTCTAAAATGGGAAACAGAAGAGGAGGTGGAGGGAACAAGGAGAAGAGGGAGACCAAATTGGAGGTGAAAGATGGAGTGAAAAAGATTTTGTTGTGATCGGGGCCTGAACATGCAGGAGGGTGAAAGGAGGGCAAGGAATAGAGTGAATTGGAGCGATGTGGTATACCGGGGTTGACGTGCTGTCAGTGGATTGAAGCAGGGCATGTGAAGCGTCTGGGGTAAACCATGGAAAGCTGTGTAGGTATGTATATTTGCGTGTGTGGACATATGTATATACATGTGTATGGGGGGGGGGGGGCCATTTCTTTCGTCTGTTTCCTTGCGCTACCTCGCAAAACGCGGGAGACAGCGACAAAGTATAATAAAATATATAAATAAATAAATAAATAAAATATATCTTTCTTTCATACTATTCGCCATTTCCCGCATTAGCATGGGAGCGTTTAAGAACAGAGGACTGGGCCTTGAGGGAATATCCCCCACCTTGCCCCCCTTTTCTGTTCCTTTTTTAGGAAAATTAAAGGAAAAAAATGAGAGGGGAGGATTTCCAGCCACCCGTTCCCTCCCCTTTTATCGCCTTCTACGACACGCAGGGGAAAACGTGGGAGGTATTCTTTCTCCCCTACTCCTCCTGGGATTATATATATATATATATAAATATATATATATATATATATTTTAATAAAATAATATATATATAATAATATAATTTTATATATATACATAATTTTATATAAATATATATATATATATAATATATATATATTATATATATATGTTAAATATATTTATATTTTAATATATATATATATATATATATGTATATATATATAAAAAATATAATTTTATAAAAAATATATATAAATATATATAAATAATATATTTTATAAAATTTTAATATTTGGACGATTTTTGCAGGGAAAAAATGCAATGAGTGGGAGAAGTAAAAGAAAGGGGACAGAGGTCAAGAGAAAGGTGCAAGAGGTGAAAAAAAGGGCAAAAGAGAGTTGGGGTGAGAGACTATCAGTAAATTTTAGGGAGAATAAAAAGATGTTCTGGAAGGAGGTAAATAGGTGCGTAAGACAAGGAGCAAATGGGAACTTCATGAAGGGCTTTAAAAGGGGGGGTGATAACAAGTAGTGGTGTGTGAGAAGGAGATGGAATGAGTATTTTGAAGGGTTTTTTGAATGTGTCTGATGACGAGTGGCAGATATAGGGTGTTTGGGTCGAGGTGTGTGCAAAGTGAGAGGGTTAGGGAAAATGTTTTGGGAAACGAGAAGAGGTAGTAAAAGCTTTGCGGAAGATGAAAGCCGGAGGCAGCAGGTTTGGATGGTATTGCAGTGGAAATTTATTAAAAAAGGGGTGACTGTATTGTTGACTGTTGGTAAGGTTATTTAATGTATGTATGACTCATGTGGGGTGCCTGAGGATTGGGGGAATGCGGGGCATATCCCTTTGTAAAAAGGGGCAAAGGGGATAAGAGGGGAGGGCTCAAATCCGGGGAAATAAGTTTGTTGAGTTTTCCGGAAAATTTAAATAGGGGAAAGGGATTGATTGGGGAAGGGTAAGGGCCCTTACGACATCAGATTGGGGAAGAGCATGGGGTTTCAGAAGGGGTAGGGGGTTGTGGGGGATCGGGGTTTTTGCTTTGAAGAATGTATGTAGAAATATTTTAGAAAAGAAAGGGATTTGAATGTAGCATTATGGGACCCTGGAGAAGGAAAGATAGAGTTGATAAGATGCCTGGGGAAGGTATTAAGAATAAAATGGTGTGGGGGGAAAAGTTGTTAGAACAGTGAAATTTTTTATCGGGGGTTTAAAAGGCATGTGTACGTGTGGGAAGAGGGGGAAAGTGATTGTTCTCAGTAAATGTTTTGGGGCAGGGGTTTGATGTCCCCATGGTTTTTTAATTTGTTTTTTGGAGGGGGGTTTTTTGGGGAGGTAAATGCAAGAGTTTGGAAAGGGGGGAAAAGAAATGAAGTCTTTTGGGGATGAGGGGAGTTTGGGAAAATGAGTCAGTTGTTGTTGCTATGATACAGCGCTGGGGGGGCAAATTAAATGTAGAAACTGCAAAAAGCGGTGACGGATTTTTTTTTGGGAAAAAGTTGGGGAAGAAAAAAATTTTAAGAGTAAATGTGAAAAAGAGCAAGGTTTTTTGGTACAGTAGGTTGGGGGGTCAAGCCCAATTGGGGGGGTGATTTTTTTGAATGGAAAAAAACTGGGGGAAGTGAATGTTTTAGTTATCGGGATGGACCGTCACGGATGGAACCGGGGGAACGGAAGGGGATCATAGGTGGGGGGGGGGGCCCAAAAATTTTTGGGACCCCTTGAAAAATTTTTGGAAGTCGAAAAAACATTACCCCCCGGAAAGAAAAAAAGGGTATTTTTTAAAAGGAAAGTTTTTCCAAAACAATTTTTTGTAGGGGTTCGGGGCGGGGGGCAAATGGATAGAGTGTGCGCAGGGGGAAAGGGATTGCTGGAAAGGGAATGTTTGAGGACAAGGGTTTGGGGAGGGGGTTTTTGATCAAAGTAATTAAACGAAAGGGGTAAAGAATGTGGGAAATAAAAACCCGGGTTGAGAAGAAAGAAGAGGGTTTTTTGGAAAGGGTTTTGGGGCACAATGGGGGAAAATTTGATGAGGAAAGTTTTGCCCAAAAGGGGTTTATATGTGTCGAGGGGGGAAAAACGGGGAAAGAGGGAGCCCAAAATTGGGATTTGGAAAGAGGGAGGAAAAAATTTTGTGTGTTTCGGGGCCTGAACATGCGGAGGGTGAAAGGGGGCAAGAAATAGGGGTGAATTGGAGCGATGTGGTAAAAAAGGGGTTACGGCTGCCCAATTTGGATTGAATCAAGGCTTTGGGAAGGGGCCGGGGAAAACCCAGGAAACTGTGAAAGGTATGTATTTTTGCGTTGTGGACGTGTGTATAAAATTGTAGGGGGGGGGTTGGGGCCCCTTTTTTCGCTTTTTCCTTTGCGCTACCTCGCAAACGCGGAAACAGCGCCAAAGTTTAAAAAAAAAAAAAAAAATTTAAAAATTAAAATTTTGAAATATAAATATAATAATATTTTATATATATAATATATATATATAATATATATATATAAAAATATAAATATTTTTATAAAATATATAAAAGATAGATCGATAGAAGAAAAACCAGAGAGAAAAACAAGCACTGACGACATCAGCCACAGGGTTTTTTGACAAAAACAAGAAAAAAATTTAAACGATCTAAACTAAAGGGGTTTTATTTTAAAGTTTGTCTAAAATTTTTTTTTTCTTTTGACACTTGTTTTGACTGATATAAATCAGTAAAAATTTCACAAAGATTTTTGGATAAAACCCTTAAATTTGCAATTAATTTGCCCCAAAACGAACAAAATTTGAAATAACTTAAGGGGGGTTTGGGGTTTGTAGTTTTGGGTTTTAAATGAAAATTTAAATTTTTTCCATGCCAATACATGAAAACCGTAAAAATTTTTTTGAAGGGAAGTATCAAGATATACCCTTCTGACAAAAAAACCTTAACCTTTACCCTTAATGGTTATAGATGGGATGAAAGGTCCTTTTGGGGGAAAAGGGGGGGCAAAGTACGGGCTTGCGGGGCTGCCCCAAATTCCCTTGCTGATGGGAAGGAGGGAGCAGAGAGACTCATGGGGGTTTGGAAACCAAGGGGTTTCGGGGTTTTTCGGTGTCATACTTTTAGTAACCCCCATGAAGGGGAGGGGGAGCCGAGGGGCCCCTTTCCCCGAAAATATGTGGCACTAAGATCGAACTTTTATGCTTAAAACTATAGCGACAAATGAAGGCCGGGGTCGGAAGCACAAGGCCTCCCCCATGTGGAAGTGTAGTACCAGAAAGGGCCCCAAAAGTATGGTGGTACCCCCTAACCCAAAACCTAATAAGCTTTAATTTTGGGGCCCCTTAAAGTGCAATAAGGGGTTTTAAAAGGGGAATTTTTTGTGTTATGATATCATAATTACAGGAATTTAATTTTGGTTTGGGCCATTCTAACTCATTTCCCGTATTCTTAAATACTTCCCTCACTTTTCCCTTTAAAAAACCAACCCAAAAAATTCCCCAAAAAAAAATATTCCTTTTTTAAACCCCCCTCAGCCCCCAAAATAATTCTCTCCCAGCATCTTCCCCAGCTTTTTTGCCAACACTTTTTTTAAAGCCCTTCACCTGGTGCAGCAGCTTTTTCCTAGTATACCCCAAGGACCTCCAATATCCCCACGACCTGTCGAAGGATCTAGTCAAGGACTAAACCCCTAAACACTTTTCCCCCCCTCCAAAAATCCAAAACGCATCCGTCATCAAATATCCTCACCTAACCTCTACATATCTTCATTCTAAAAAAATATCTTCCACAAAAATGTTTTTCATTCCCCCAATTATTCTAAAAAACATCAAAAACCCTAAAGAAAAGTTTATCTCCTCAATTCTCCCCCAAATGAAAAAAAATAACCTACACCGCCCTCCCCCCAAAAGAAAAAAACCTTTAAAAGAGAAAAAGATTTCTAAGTATCCTGAAGATTTCTCACCTCAAAAATAATAACTCCCAAAATAAACTTCACCCAAAAACCTCCCCACCCACCCTTCCCCATCCAATATCCCCCCCACATCTTCCCAAACCATCTTTTCCCACATTTATCTTCACCAGCGTGCCTTTACTTTTTTCCATTCCCTGCTGGCACACGGGGACTGGCAACCCCAAACGTCCGCTATGTACCCGAGGGAGCTGGAATGAAACAAAGTGCCAAGTGTCGTCCATCCCCCCCACTTCGCTCTTCTTTTCACCTCAGAGTTTGGGTGAGTCCCGGGTTTTTCCTTCCAGCACCTGACCTATATTAAAAACCTTTACTTTTGAAATCTCACGAAATGTTTCATTTTTTCTGAAATTCACAATACCTGACTAATGCCATCAACCATCTTTTCTTCTTTAAGATATGATTTAAAGCAAGTTCATATCATTTTTTATTTTAATGTCCATTCTCTAGAGGGTTCAAAAACGCGTGATAAGTTTATACGAAAGTTTTTCAGCGATCATTTCACGGGAAGGGCAACAAACCCACTCCTACGCCCTTAAACCTGTTATAGGATGTGTGATTTTAAACAGTGTTGTAAAATTTTTTTGGGCCCTGTTGTACTACTCGTTACCTTCTTTTTCCTTTAAGAAACCCCCCATGACGGTTTTAAACTCAGTTTTTTGAAACAACGCGAATTATATCAAAATTTTTGCATGATTTGATACTAGACAATGAGTTATCATTCAGAATACTAAAGGGAAAAAGACTAACGAAATGCAAAAAAAAAAATGCTTAAAAATTTCCTTTAAAAAACCATTGTGAAATGTTGATTGATTTTTCACTGACGAGGGTTTGCCTTTTTCTGACGGTAGAAAAGGCTACAGTTGTGATCAGATATTGTTTCGGGTTTAAATTTTTTAAAGTTTTTTTCCCTCCTTTTTGACTCGATAACCCCTCTTTGGCAGGGGAAAATGCTTTGAAAAAAAAGGTAAACCAAAAGGGGAGAAGGTTTTTGGAAAGCTTTCTTTTCCCAATCAGGCTGCTCCTCACACAGCTCCAAAACTTTTGGGTTTGGGGGGGGCTTTTTAAAAAAATCAAAATTTTTGGTTTACGGTCCCGAACACACTTCCCAACATGCTTCCTGAAGGCAAATAAGAACTTCCCTTTAATTAGTTTTATGAGGAGGGAAGGATTTTTTAACCCAATCCGCTGTAAAAATCTCTCACATATGTCAGGGAAATAATATTTAAAAGACAATAAATTTTGGGCAAATGTTCCACAATAACTGTTTTCCCCATCCCTCTCTTCTTATTAAAAGGAAAAAAAAAAAATCCTTTACAAAGGGAAAAAACGTAAAATCCCCTTCCCCCAAAAATTTTTTTTTTTTTTAAAACCACCAAGTTTATCAATAAGTTGAAATGTTTGGGAAACCTTGCCCTGGGAGAGAAAAAATTTTAAATTTATTTTAGTTTGCTAGACATGGGCTGAAAATATGCCATTGTGCAAGCTAATATGGCTTTTCAAAAAATGGGAAAAGATATCCATGCTCTGATAAAAAGGAACCCCCTCATCTCTCAACTTGAGCAACCTACAAGTACCCTCCCTGCCGACCGCCAACGCCTCTGTGTGCTCAACATGCTTTCGCACAGTCCTGAAACAGGGGAGCCCTTAAAATGACCTTGTCTTTTTAAAGTTATTACTTTGGGGCCGCCAACAAACCAGTATCCCCCTACAACTCGGGGAAATTAATTTTTTAGATGCTAATGATTCTCTGTGAATGATAAAAGAAGAATCCACTCAGCACCAAAATTTTCCCTTTTTTAAAACCATGCAACGAGCCCCTTCCCTTTCCCCGGGCTGGATGCAGCAGCGTCTGTAAACACTTAATTCAAGATTTCCCCAAATAAGCAAACCCGTTCAAGAAGAACTGCTGACAAAATTTAAAAAAGGGGTTCCCTAGTTTTGGGGTTCTAATTTTTTTTTAAAAAAGTACTTTTTCATTTTTTAAACATCTCATCAATTTTAAAACTCACAAATGAGACAATTTTTAAGCCGTCCACTGAAAGCATCGAATTTGTCAAGCGAAGTGGAAAAAAAAGTGGCTTTTTTTCATCTTATTACAACTTTAACAATGATATCCCGTGATCATTTTTCCCTTTACCCCCTCCGAGAAATAGTTGGTTTTTACCCAAAAGAACGCCTTCCCTTTTGTCCAGGTGCCTTTTTTTTCTTACAATTTTTTTTGGGGCATACAAACTGCAAACAAGCAATTTTCAGTTCTTCAGCTAAAATCCCAAAAGGCCCTTTAAACCCTTTTGCAACGAACAAAGAAACAGCTAGGGTACCTAGGGTATAATATAAATTTAATATATATATAAATTTTTATATATATATATAAAATAATATATATATATATATTATATATATCTTTCTTTCTTTTTAAAAAATTCGCCATTTCCCCCATTAGCGAGGAGCGTTTAAAAACAGAGGACTTGGGCCTTTTTTTTGGGAATATGCTCAACTGGCCCCCTCTGTTCCTTCTTTTGGAAAATTTAAAAAAAAAAGGAAAAAAAAAAAAAAAAAAATAATATATTATAATATATATATATATATATATATATATATATATATATATATATATATATATATATATATATATATATATATATATATATATTTATATATATATATTATATATATATATATATAATATTTTAATATATATATATATATATATATATATATTATATATATATATATATTATATATATAAATATATATAATATATATATATATATATATATATATATATATATATATATATATATATATATATATATTATATTTATATATATATATATATATATATATATATATATATATATATATATATATTGAGTAATGTGGCAGTTGAGGGAATAATTGGTATACATGGGGTGTTCAATGTTGTAAATGGAAATGGTGAAGAGCTTATAGATTTATGTGCTGAAAAAGGACTGGTGATTGGGAATACCTCGTTTAAAAAGCGAGATATACATAAGTATACGTATGTAAGTAGGAGAGATGGCCAGAGAGCGTTATTGGATTACGTGTTAATTGATAGACGCACGAAAGAGAGACTTTTGGATGTTAATGTGCTGAGAGGTGCAACTGGAGGGATGTCTGACCATTATCTTATGGAGGCGAAGGTGAAGATTTGTGGGGGTTTTCAGAAAAGAAGAGAGAATGTTGGGGTGAAGAGAGTGGTGAGAGTAAGTGAGCTTGGGAAGGAGACTTGTGTGAGGAAGAAATATAGTAGGTATACGTAGGTAAGTAGGAGAGATGGCCAGAGAGCGTTATTGGATTACGTGTTAATTGACAGGCGCGCGAAAGAGAGACTTTTGGATGTTAATGTGCTGAGATGTGCAACTGGAGGGATGTCTGATCATTATCTTGTGGAAGCGAAGGTGATAATTTGTATGGATTTTCAGAAAAGAAGAGAGAATGTTGGGGGGAAGAGGGTGGTAAGAGTAAGTGAGCTTGGGAAGGAGACTTGTGTGAGGAAGTACCAGGAGAGGCTGGTACAGAATGGAAAAAGGTGAGAACAAAGGAGGTAAGGGGAGTGGGGGAGGAATGGGATGTATTTAGGGAATCAGTGATGGCTTGCGCAAAAGATGCTTGTGGCATGAGAAGAGTGGGAGGTGGGTTGATTAGGAAGGGTAGTGAGTGGTGGGATGAAGAAGTAAGATTATTAGTGAAAGAGAAGAGAGAATCATTTGGACGATTTTTGCAGGGAAAAAATGCAATTGAGTGGGAGATGTATAAAAGAAAGAGACAGGAGGTCAAGAGAAAGGTGCAAGAGGTGAAAAAGAGGTATAATGAGAGTTGGGGTGAGAGAGTATCATTAAATTTTAGGGAAAATAAAAAGATGTTCTGGAAGGAGGTAAATTAAGTGCGTAAGACAAGTGAGCAAATGGGAACTTCAGTGAAGGGGGCTAATGGGGAGGTGATAACAAGTAGTGGTGATGTGAGAAGGAGATGGAGTAAGTATTTTGAAGGTTTGTTTAATGTGTTTGATGATAGAGTGGCAGATATAAGGTGTTTTGGTCGAGGTGGTGTGCAAAGTAAGAGGGTTAGGGAAAATGATTTGGTAAACATAGAAGAGGTAGTAAAAGCTTTGCGGAAGATGAAAGCCGGGTTTGCATGTTATTGCAGGTTTGCATGGTATTGCAGTGGAATTTATTAAAAAAGGGGATGACTGTATTGTTGACTGGTTGGTAAGATTATTTAATGTAAATATGATTCATGGTGAGGTGCCTGAGGATTAGCGGAATGCGTGCATAGTGCCATTGTTCAAAGGAAAAGGGGATACGAGTGAGTGCCCAATCTACAGAGGTATAAGTTTGTTGAGTATTCCTGGGAAATTATATGGGAGGGTATTGATTGAGAGGGTGAAAGCATGTAGAGAGCATCAGATTGGGGAAGAGCAGTGTAGTGTCAGAAGTGGTAGAGGATGTGTGGATCAGGTGTTTCCTTTGAAGAATGTATGTGAGAAATACGTAGAAAAGCAAATGGATTTGTATGTAGCATTTATGGATCTGGAGAAGGCATATGATAGAGTTGATAGAGATGCTCTGTGGAAGGTACTAAGAATATATGGTGTGGGAGGGAAGTTGTTAGAAGCAGTGAAACATCTTTATCGAGGATGTAATGCATGTGTACGTGTAGGAAGAGAGGAAAGTGATTGGTTCTCATTGAATGTAGGTTTGCGGCAGGGGTGTGTGATGTCTCCATGGTTGTTTAATTTGTTTATGGATGGGGTTGTTAGATAGGTAAATGCAAGAGTTTTGGATAGAGGGGCAAATATGCAGTCTGTTGGGGATGAGAGAGCTTGGGAAGTGAGTCAGTTGTTGTTCGCTGATGATACAGCGCTGATGGCTGATTCATGTGAGAAACTGCAGAAGCTGGTGACTGAGTTTGGTAAAGTGTGTGAAAGAAGAAAGTTAAGAGTAAACCTGGATAAGAGCAAGGTTATTAGGTACAGTAGGGTTGAGGGTCAAGTAAATTGGTAGGCAAGTTTGAATGGAGAAAAACTGGAGGAAGGAAAGTGTTTTCGATATCTGGGAGTGGATCTGGCAGCGGATGGAACCATGGAAGAGGAAGTGAATCATAGGGTGGGGGAGGGGGGCGAAAATCCTGGGAGCCTTGAAGAATGTGTGGAAGTCGAGAACATTATCTCGGAAAGCAAAAATGGGTATGTTTGAAGGAATAGTGGTTCCAACAATGTTTTATGGTTGCTAGGCGTGGGCTATTGATAGAGTAGTGCCCAGGAGGGTGGATGTGCTGTAAATGAGATGTTTGAGGACAATGTGTGGTGTAAGGTGGTTTAATCGAGTAAGTAATGTAAGGGTAAGGGAGATGTGTGGAAATAAGAAGAGCGTGGTTGAGAGAGCAGAAGAGGGTGTTTTGAAATGGTTTGGGCAAATGAATAGAATGAGTGAGGAGAGATTGACCAAGAGAATAAAGGAAAATGTTGGGAGTAATTAATTCTTATTGAAAGTTGTGATGAATGAAGGGTATTGTGTTTAGAATATAAGGTCTTGAGTAGTGAATTACAAGAGTTAATGCGTATGTATGTGTATGTGTGTGTATGTGTATATGTATATATATATGTATACTATCCCTGGGGATAGGGGTGAAAGAATACTTCCCACGTATTCCTCGCGTGTCGTAGAAAGCGACTAGAGGGGACGGGAGCGGGGGGCCAGAAATCCTCCCCTCCTTGTATTAACTTTCTAAAATGGGAAACAGAAGAGGAGGTGGAGGGAACAAGGAGAAGAGGGAGACCAAATTGGAGGTGGAAAGATGGAGTGAAAAAGATTTTGTGTGATCGGGGCCTGAACATGCAGGAGGGTGAAAGGAGGGCAAGGAATAGAGTGAATTGGAGCGATGTGGTATACCGGGGTTGACGTGCTGTCAGTGGATTGAAGCAGGGCATGTGAAGCGTCTGGGGTAAACCATGGAAAGCTGTGTAGGTATGTATATTTGCGTGTGTGGACATATGTATATACATGTGTATGGGGGGGGGGGGGGCCATTTCTTTCGTCTGTTTCCTTGCGCTACCTCGCAAACGCGGGAGACAGCGACAAAGTATAATAAAATATATAAAATAAATAAATATATATATATATCTTTCTTTCATACTATTCGCCATTTCCCGCATTAGCATGGCAGCGTTAAGAACAGAGGACTGGGCCTTTGAGGGAATATCCTCACCTTGCCCCCTTCTCTGTTCCTTTTTTAGGAAAATTAAAGGAAAAAAAATGAGAGGGGAGGATTTCCAGCCACCCGTTCCCTCCCCTTTTAGTCGCCTTCTACGACACGCAGGGAATACGTGGGAGGTATTCTTTCTCCCCTATCTCCTGGGATATATATATATATATATATATATATATATATATATATATATATATATATATATATATATATATATATATATATATATATATATATACATATATATATATATATATATATATATATATATATATATATATATATATATATGTATATATATATATATATATATATATATATATATATATATATATGTATATATATATATATATATATATATATATATATATATATATATATATATATATATATATATATATATATATATATTTGGACTATTTTTGCAGGGAAAAAATGCAATTGAGTGGGAGAAGTATAAAAGAAAGAGACAGGAGGTCAAGAGAAAGGTGCAAGAGGTGAAAAAAAGGGCAAATGAGAGTTGGGGTGAGAGACTATCAGTAAATTTTAGGGAGAATAAAAAGATGTTCTGGAAGGAGGTAAATAGGGTGCGTAAGACAAGGGAGCAAATGGGAACTTCAGTGAAGGGCGTAAATGGGGAGGTGATAACAAGTAGTGGTGATGTGAGAAGGAGATGGAATGAGTATTTTGAAGGTTTGTTGAATGTGTCTGATGACAGAGTGGCAGATATAGGGTGTTTGGGTCGAGGTGGTGTGCAAAGTGAGAGGGTTAGGGAAAATGATTTGGTAAACAGAGAAGAGGTAGTAAAAGCTTTGCGGAAGATGAAAGCCGGCAAGGCAGCAGGTTTGGATGGTATTGCAGTGGAATTTATTAAAAAAGGGGGTGACTGTATTGTTGACTGGTTGGTAAGGTTATTTAATGTATGTATGACTCATGGTGAGGTGCCTGAGGATTGGCGGAATGCGTGCATAGTGCCATTGTACAAAGGCAAAGGGGATAAGAGTGAGTGCTCAAATTACAGAGGTATAAGTTTGTTGAGTATTCCTGGTAAATTATATGGGAGGGTATTGATTGAGAGGGTGAAGGCATGTACAGAGCATCAGATTGGGGAAGAGCAGTGTGGTTTCAGAAGTGGTAGAGGATGTGTGGATCAGGTGTTTGCTTTGAAGAATGTATGTGAGAAATACTTAGAAAAGCAAATGGATTTGTATGTAGCATTTATGGATCTGGAGAAGGCATATGATAGAGTTGATAGAGATGCTCTGTGGAAGGTATTAAGAATATATGGTGTGGGAGGCAAGTTGTTAGAAGCAGTGAAAAGTTTTTATCGAGGATGTAAGGCATGTGTACGTGTAGGAAGAGAGGAAAGTGATTGGTTCTCAGTGAATGTAGGTTTGCGGCAGGGGTGTGTGATGTCTCCATGGTTGTTTAATTTGTTTATGGATGGGGTTGTTAGGGAGGTAAATGCAAGAGTTTTGGAAAGAGGGGCAAGTATGAAGTCTGTTGGGGATGAGAGAGCTTGGGAAATGAGTCAGTTGTTGTTCGCTGATGATACAGCGCTGGTGGCGGATTCATGTGAGAAACTGCAGAAGCTGGTGACGGAGTTTGGTAAAGTGTGTGGAAGAAGAAAGTTAAGAGTAAATGTGAATAAGAGCAAGGTTATTAGGTACAGTAGGGTTGAGGGTCAAGTCAATTGGGAGGTGAGTTTGAATGGAGAAAAACTGGAGGAAGTGAAGTGTTTTAGATATCTGGGAGTGGATCTGTCAGCGGATGGAACCAGGGAAGCGGAAGTGGATCATAGGGTGGGGGAGGGGGCGAAAATTTTGGGAGCCTTGAAAAATGTGTGGAAGTCGAGAACATTATCCCGGAAAGCAAAAATGGGTATGTTTGAAGGAATAGTGGTTCCAACAATGTTGTATGGTTGCGAGGCGTGGGCTATGGATAGAGTTGTGCGCAGGAGGATGGATGTGCTGGAAATGAGATGTTTGAGGACAATGTGTGGTGTGAGGTGGTTTGATCGAGTAAGTAACGTAAGGGTAAGAGAGATGTGTGGAAATAAAAAGAGCGTGGTTGAGAGAGCAGAAGAGGGTGTTTTGAAATGGTTTGGGCACATGGAGAGAATGAGTGAGGAAAGATTGACCAAGAGGATATATGTGTCGGAGGTGGAGGGAACGAGGAGAAGAGGGAGACCAAATTGGAGTTGGAAAGATGGAGTGAAAAAGATTTTGTGTGATCGGGGCCTGAACATGCAGGAGGGTGAAAGGAGGGCAAGAAATAGAGTGAATTGGAGCGATGTGGTATACAGGGGTTGACGTGCTGTCAGTGGATTGAATCAAGGCATGTGAAGCGTCCGGGGTAAACCATGGAAAGCTGTGTAGGTATGTATATTTGCGTGTGTGGACGTGTGTATGTACATGTGTATGGGGGGGGGTTGGGCCATTTCTTTCGTCTGTTTCCTTGCGCTACCTCGCAAACGCGGGAAACAGCGACAAAGTATAAAAAAAAAAAAAAAAAAAATATATATATATGTATATATATATATATATATATATATATATATATATATATATATATATATATATATATATATATATATATATATATATATAAAGATAGATCGATATATAGATAACCAGGAGAGAAAACAAGCATCTGACAGACATCAGTCACATGGTTTTGACAATATCAAGAAAATAGATTAAACGATCTAAACTGAAGGTTTATTTTCAAGTTTGTCCTCAATTTCTTTTTTCTTTTGACACTTGTTTTGACTGATAGTAAATCAGTACAATCACAAAGAGTTTTGGATGAATACCTTAACTGCAATTAATTTGTCCATAACGATACATATTTGTAATAACTTAAGAGGGGTTGGGTTTGTAGTATTGCGTTATGAAGAATGAAATTATTCCATGCCAATACATGTAACCGTCAAATGTTTTGAAGGGAAGTATCAGAGATATACGCCTGTCTGACTTAAACCTTAACCTTTATCCTTAATGGTTATAGATGGGATGTATGGTTCCTGTTTGGGAAAAAGGGGCGAGTAGCTGGCTTGCTGGGCTGTCTCATTCCTTGCTGATGGGAAGGAGGGAGCAGAGAGACTC
Source organism: Panulirus ornatus (assembly GCF_036320965.1). Taxonomy (NCBI): domain Eukaryota; kingdom Metazoa; phylum Arthropoda; class Malacostraca; order Decapoda; family Palinuridae; genus Panulirus; species Panulirus ornatus. The sequence continues at coordinate 57,118,094 of NC_092226.1, forward strand.
ATGAGGGGTTTGGCACCAGAGGTCAGGTCTTCGGTGTCATACTTTAGTACCATCTGAAGGGCAGGAGGGAGCCGAGGGCCTCTTCCACGAGATAGTGTGGCACTAGAGATCTGAACTTTGATGCTACACTATAGCGACAAATGATGGGCAGGAGTCGGAAGCACAAGGCCTCTCCATGTGGGAAGTGTAGTACCAGAGGCCAAGAGTATGGTGCTACCGCTAACAATACCTAATAAGCTTTATGTTGGGTCTTATGTGCAATAGGTGTTAAAAGGAAGTTATTGTGTTATGATAGTCATATATTACAGGAATTTATTTGGTGGTCCATTCTAACTCATTTCCAGTATTCTTAAATAGCTTCGTCACTTTCCGTAAACCACATTGCCATATATTCATACCACCCATCTAGCCCCAACATAATTCTCTCTCCAGCATCTTCCCTAGCTTTTTTGCCAACACTTTTCTAAGCAGCCTTCACCTGGTGCAGCAGCTGTTTTCCTAGTATACCCCAGAGGACCTCCAATAGTACCATCGACACTGTCGAAGGATCTAGTCAAGGACTAAAGCCATCAACACTATTCCCCCTCCAAATATCTCATACTGCATCTCCGTCATCAAATATCCTCATCCTCACCTCTACAGTATCTTCATTCTAAAAGATATCTTCCACAAAATGTTTTTCATTCCCAGTTATCTCTACAACATCTAAACCCTAAAGAAAAGATTATCTCCATCAATATCTCTCCCAATGAATATATATCCTACACCGTCTTCCCTCAAAAGAAATACCATTAGAAAGAGAAAAAGATTTCTGAAGTATCCTGAAGATTGTCTCACCTCAAAAATAAGTAACTGCAAAATCATCTTCATCCAATATCTCCCACAGCATCTTCCCCATCCAATATCTCCCGCAGCATCTTCTCCAACCATCATATCCCACAGTATCTTCACCAGCGTGTCCTTTACTATTTTCTTCCCTGCTGGCACACAGGACTGGCAACTCCACGTCCGCTATGTACAGCCGAGGGATGCTGGAATGTACGAGTGCCAAGTGTCGTCTCATCCGCCCACTTCGCTCTTCGTTCACCTCAGAGTAGTTGGTGAGTACCGGTCCTTCCAGCACCTGACACTATATATAATCTTGTACTTGTTTGAAATCTTCACGAAATGATACATATTTTCTGCAATATCAGCAATACCTGACTAATGCCATCAACGCATCTTTTCTTCATTAAGATATGATTTAAAGCAAGATCATATCATATTTACTTTAATGTCCAGTTCTCATAGAGGGTTCTAACGCGTGATAAGTTTATACAGAAAGTCTTCAGCGATCACTGCACGAGGAATGGCAACAAACCCACTCCTACGTCATTACCTGTTATAGGTATGTGTGATTTTAAACAGTGTTGTAGAAACTTTTGGGCCTGTTGTACTACTCGTTACCTTCTTCTACCATTAAGTACCCCCATGACTGGTTAAACTCAGTATTTGGAAGGACAACGCGAATTATATCAAAAGTTTGCATGATTTGAGTACTAGACAATGAGTTATCATTCAGAATACTAAATGGAAAAGACTAACGAAATAGCATAAAAATGCTTGAAAATTACTTACAACTCAGTGTGAAATGTTGAGTTGATGTTCACTGACGATGTTTGCCATTCTGAGCGGTAGAGAGGCTACAGTTGTGATCAGATATTGTTTCAGGTTTACATTTAGTTTGTTTCTCCGTTTTGACTCGATAACGCTCATTGCAGAGAAAATGCTTCGCAAACGTAGGTAGACCAAGAGGGCAGAAGGTTTTTGGAAAGCTTTCTTTCCTAGATCAGGCTGCTCCTCTACACAGCTCCAAAACTGTGTGTGGGTTGAGCTTTCAAATATCAGATTGAGGTCACGGTCTGAACACACTTCTAACAGTGCTTCCTGAAGGCAAATAAGAAGCTTCTTCATATTAGTTTCAGTGAGGAGGAATGGATTTCTAACCCAATCCAGCTGTACAGATCTCTCACATATGTCAGGAAAGTAATATTTAAAAGCACAGATAAGGTTGGTCAAATGTTCCACAATAACTGGTTTCACAGTCCCTCTCTCTTCGTTATTACAGGAAAAATAAGCATCTGACAAAGGAAAACACGTAAAATCTCCTTCCACAACTTTTTTTTTTTTTTGAAAACCACCAAGTTTATCATATAAGTTGAGAATGTTTGTATCATTGCCCTGTAGAGAAAAATTTAACTCATTCAGTTTGCTAGACATGTCTGCAAGATATGCCAGTTGTGCAAGCTAAGTAGTGGCTTTTCAAAAAATGTGGCAAAAGATGATCCATGCTCTGATAAAAAGGAACCTCCCTCATCTCTCAACTTGAGCAACCTAGCAAGTACCCTCCCTGCCGACAGCCAACGCATCTCTGTGTGCTCAGACCTTATGCTTTCGCACAGTCCGTGAAACAGGAGAGCATTAAGTGACCTTGTCTTTATAAAGTTGATTACTTTGACGCCATCATCCAGTATCCCATACAACTCGGAACTTATTCTTTTAGATGCTAATGATTCTCTGTGAATGATACGATGAATCCACTCAGCACCAGGATTTTCTTTCTTAATCCATGCAACGAGCCCCTTCACTTTCCCGGTCATGGATGCAGCAGCGTCTGTAAACACGTTAATTCAAGATTTCCAACTAAGCACCTGTTCAGAGAAGAACTGACTGACGACATTGAAAATGGCTTCCCTAGTTGTGTGTTCTAATTTTTTGTAAAAAAGTACTTATTCATTTATATCATCTCCATCAATGTATCTCACAAATGAGACAAGTTAAGCCTGTCCACTGACGTCAGTCGATTCGTCAAGCTGAAGTGAAAAAGAGTGGCTTGTTTTCATCTTATTCACAACTTGATCAATGATATCTGTGATCATTTCATTTACCCTCCGAGAAATAGCTTGGTGTGACAAACGAACAGCCTTCAGTTAGTCAGGTGCCTTTTTATCTTACATTTTTTTCGGTCATCACAACTGCAGCAAGCAATATCAGTTCTTCAGCTATATCAAACGGCTCTTTACCTTTAGCAACGAACAATGATACAGCTAGGATACGCTAGGATATATATATATATATATATATATATATATATATATATATATATATATATATATATATATATATATATATATATATATCTTTCTTTCTTTTAAACTATTCGCCATTTCCCGCATTAGCGAGGTAGCGTTAAGAACAGAGGACTTGGCCTTTTTTGGAATATCCTCACCTGGCCCCCTCTGTTCCTTCTTTTGGAAAAAAAAAAAAAAAAAAATATATATATATATATATATATATATATATATATATATATATATATATATATATATATATATATATATATATATATATATATATATATATATATATGTTATACTTCACCGCCGTCTCCCGAGGTAGCGCAAAGAAACAGACGAAAGAATGGCCTTACCCACCCACATACACATGTATATATATAAACTCCTACACGCACACATATACATACCTATACATTTCAAAGTATACATACATATACATACACAGACATATACATATACACACATATACATATACTTCCTGCCTTCGTCCATTCTCGACGCCATCCCGCCACACATGAAATTGCATTTCCATTCCCGCGAGGTAGCGCTAGGAAAAGACAAAAAAGGCCACACTCATTCTCTAGCTGTCATCTGTAACGCACCAAAACCACAGCTCCCTTTCCACAACCAGGCCCCACAAAGCTTTCCATGGCTTACCCCAGACGCTTCTCATGCCCTGGTTCAATCCATTGAAAGCACGTCGACCCCGGTATACCACATCGTTCCAATTCACTCTATTCCTTGCACACCTTTCATCCTCCTGTATGTTCAGGCCCCTACCGCTCAAAATCTTTATTCACTCCATCCTTAAACCTGCGAACTGGTCTCCCACTTCTCCTTGTTCCCTCCACCTCTGACACATAGATCTTCATATATCTCCTTTGTCAATCTTTCCTCACTCATTCTTCCATGTGACCAAGCCATTTCAACACACCCTCTTGTGCTCTCTCTCTAGCCACATTCTTTTTATTGCCACACATCTCTCTTACCCTTTCATTACTCACTCGACCAAACACCTCACACCACATTTTGTCCTCAAACATTTCATTTCCAACACATTCACCCTCTTTCGCACAACCCTATCTATAGCCCACGCTTCGCAACCATGTAACATTGTTGGAACAACCATTCCTTCAAACATACCCATTTTTGCTCTCCGAGATAACGTTCTCGCCTTCCACACATTCTTCAACGTTCCCATAACCTTCACTTCCTCCCCCACCCTATGGCTCACTTCCGCTTCCATTGTTCCATCCACTTCAAAATCCACTCCCAGATATCTAAAACACTTCATTTTCTCCATTCAAACTTACCTCCCAATTAACTCGTCCCTCAACCCTACTGTACCTTAAAACCTTGCTCTTATTCACATTTACACTCAGCTTTCTTCTTTCACACACCTTACCAAACTCAGTCACCAACCTCTGCAATTTCTCACCAGAATCAGCCACCAGCGCTGTATCATCAATGAACAACTGACTCACTTCCCAAACCCTCTCATCCACAACAAACTGCATACTTGCCCCTCTCTTAAAAACTCTTGTATTCACTTCCCTAACCACCCCATCCATAAACGAATTAACCATGGAGACATCGCGCATCCCTGCCGCATACCGACATTCAATGGGAACCAATCACTCTCCTCTCTCCCTGCTCACACACATGCCTTACATCCTTGGTATAAACTTTTCACTACTTCTAGCAACTTTCCATATACTCTTAATGCCTTCCACAAAGCATCTCTATCAACCCTATCATATGCCTTCTCCTGATTCATAAAGGGTGCATACAAATCCTTCTGTTTTTCTAAGTATTTCTCACATACATTCTTCAAAGCAAACACCTGATTCACACTTCCTCTACCACTTTTCAAACCACATTGCCCTTCCCCAATCTGATGTTGTGCACATGCCTTTACCCTCTCAATCGATACCCTCAAATATAATTTCCCAGGAATACTCAACAAACTTATACCTCTGTAATTTGAACATTCACCTTTATCCCCTTTGCCTTTGCAAAAGGGCATAATGCATGTGTTCCGCCAATCTTCAGGCACTTCACCATGAACCATATATACATTGAATATCTTTACGAACCAATTAACAACACAGTCACCCCATCTTTTTTGTAAATTCCACTGCAATACCATCCAAACCCGCCGCCTGGCCGGCTTTCATCCTCCGCAAAGCTTCCATTACCTTTACCAAACCATTCTCCCTGACCTTCTCTCGTCGCACACCACCTCAACTAAAACACCCTATAACTACCACTCTATCTTCAAAAACATTCAACAAACCTTCTAGATTCATACTCCATCTCCTTACTTCACCATTACTTGTTATTACCTCCCCATTCACTGATGTTCCCATTTGTTTTCTTGTCTTACGCACGAATTTAATGATACTCTCTCGCCCCAATTCTCAGTTGCCCTCTTTTTCACCTCTTACACCTTTCCCTTGACATCCTGCCTCTTTCTCTTATACATCTCCCAGTCATTTGCACTACTTCCATGCAAGAATCGTCCAGACACCTCTCTCTTCTCTTTCATCTTACTTGTTCATCCCAACACTTACTACCCTTTCTAATCTGGCCACCTCCCACCTTTCTCATGCCACAAGCATCTTTTGCGCAAGCCATCACTGCTTCCTTAGATATGTCCCATTCCTCCCCCAGTCCCCTTATACGTCATTTGGCCTCACCTTTTTCCCATTTTTCACTCAATTTTTTCCTGGTACTTCCTCACACAAATCTCCTTTCCAAGCTTACTTACTCTCACCACTCTTTTCACCCCAACATTTTCTCTTCTTTACTGAAAACTTCTACAAATCTTCATCTTCACTTCCATAAGATAATGATCAGACATCCCTCCAGCTGCCCCTCTCAGCACATTAACATCCAAAAGTCTCTCTTTCGCACGCCTATCAATTGCCACGTAATCCAATAACGCTCTCTGGCCATTACTCCTACTTCCATGGGTAGACGTATGTATATCTCTCATTCTAAACCAGGTACTCCCAATCACCAGTCCTTTTTCAGCACACAATATACAAGTTCTTCACCATTTCCATTTACAACACAAAAGGGGAGGGAGCGGGAGGCTGGAAATCCTCCATTCTCGTTACTAATTTTCCAAAAGAAGGAACACAGATGGGAACAAAGTGAGAATATTCTCTGTAAGGCTCAGTCCTCTGTACTTAACGGTACCTCGCTAACGCGGGAAATGGTAGATATGAATGAAAATCGAAATATATATATATATATATATATATATATATATATATATATATATATATATATATATATATATATATATATATATATATATATATATATATATATATATATATATAAAGAGAGAGTGAGAGACAGGGGGGGGGACGGGAGCGGGGGGCCAGAAATACTCCCCTCCCAGTATTTTAACTATCTAAAATGGGAAACAGAAGAAGGAGTCACGCGGGAAGTGCTCATCCTCCTCATAGGCTCAGATTGGGGTGTCTAAATGTGTGTGGATGTAACCAAGATGTGAAAAAAGGAGAGACAGGTAGTATGTTTGAGGAAAGGAACATGGATGTTTTGGCTCTTAGTGAAACGAAGCTCATTGGTAAAGGGGAAGAGTGCTTTGGAAATGTCTTGGGAGTAAAGTCAGGGGTTAGTGAGAGGACAAGAGCAAGGGAAGGAGCAGCAGTACTCCTGAAACAGGAGTTGTGGGAATATGTGATGGAATGTAAAAAAGTAAATTCTAGATTAATATATGAAAAAGTGAAAGTTGATGGAGAGAGATGTGTGATTATTGGTGCATATGCAACTGGGCATGAGAATAAAGATCATGAGAGGCAAGTGTTTTGGGAGCAGCTGAATGTGTGTGTTAGTGGTTTTGATGCACAAGACCGGGTTATAGTGATGGGTGATTTGAATGCAAAGGTGAGTAATGTGGCAGTTGAGGGAATAATTGGTATACATGGGGTGTTCAGTGTTGTAAATGGAAATGGTGAAGGGCTTGTAGATTTATGTGCTGAAAAAGGACCGGTGATTGGGAATTCCTGGTTTAAAATGCGAGATATACATAAGTATACGTATGTAAGTAGGAGAGATAGCCAGAGAGCGTTATTGGATTACGTGTTAATTGACAGGCGCGCGAAAGAGAGACTTTTGGATGTTAATGTGCTGAGAGGTGCAACTGGAGGGATGTCTGATCATTATCTTGTGGAGGCGAAGGTCAAGATTTGTAGGGGTTTTCAGAAAAGAAGAGAGAATGTTGGGGTGAAGATGGTGGTGAGAGAAAGTGAGCTTGGGAAGGAGACTTGTGTGAGGAAGTACCAGGAGCGACTGAGTAGAGAATGGAAAAAGGTGAGAACAAAGGAGGTAAGGGGAGTGGGGGAGGAATGGGATGTATATAGGGAAGCAGTGACGGCTTGCGCAAAAGATGCTTGTGGCATGAGAAGCGTGGGAGGTGGTTTGATTAGAAAGGGTAGTGAGTGGTGGGATGAAGAAGTAAGATTATTAATGAAAGAGAGGAGAGAGGCATTTGGACGATTTTTGCAGGGAAAAAATGCAAATGAGTGGGAGATGTATAAAAGAAAGAGACAGGGGGTCAAGAGAAAGGTGCAAGAGGTGAAAAGAGGGCAAATGAGAGTTGGGGTGAAAGAGTATCATTAAATTTTAGGGAGAATAAAAAGATGTTCTGGAAGGAGGTAAATAAAGTGCGTAAGACAAGGGAGCAAATGGGAACTTCAGTGAAGGGGGCTAATGGGGAGGTGATAACAAGTAGTGGTGATGTGAAAAGGAGATGGAGTAAGTATTTTGAAGGTTTATTGAATGTGTTTGATGATGGAGTGGCAGATATAGGGTGTTTTGGTCGAGGTGGTGTGCAAAGTGAGAGGGTTAGGGAAAATGATTTGGTAAACATAGAAGAGGTAGTAAAAGCTTTGCGGAAGATGAAAGCCGGCAAGGCAGCAGGTTTGGATGGTATTGCAGTGGAATTTCTTAAAAAAGGGGGTGACTGTATTGTTGACTGGTTGGTAAGGTTATTTAATATATGTATGACTCATGATGAGGTGCCTGAGGATTGGCGGAATGCGTGCATAATGCCATTCTAAAAAAGGCAAAGGTGATAAGTGTGAGTGCGCAAATTACAGAGGTATAAGATTGTTGAGTATTCCTGGTAAATTATATGGGAGGGTATTGATTGAGAGGGTGAAGGCATGTAAAGAGCATCAGATTGGGGAAGAGCAGTGTGGTTTCAGAAGTGGTAGAGGATGTGTGGATCAGGTGTTTGCTTTGAAGAATGTATGTGAGAAATACTTAGAAAAGCAAATGGATTTGTATGTAGCATTTATGGATCTGGAGAAGGCTTATGATAGAGTTGATAGAGATGCTCTGTGGAAGGTATTAAGAATATATCGTGTGCGAGGCAAGTTGTTAGAAGCAGTGAAAATATTTTATCGAGGATGTAAGACATGTGTACGTGTAGGAAGAGAGGAAAGTGATTGGTTCTCAGTGAATGTAGGTTTGCGGCAGGGGTGTGTGATGTCTCCATGGTTGTTTAATTTGTTTATGGATGGGGTTGTTAGGGAGGTGAATGCAAGGGTTTTGGAAAGACGGGCAAGTATGAAGTCTGTTGTGTATGAGAGAGCTTGGGAAGTGAGTCAGTTGTTGTTCGCTGATGATACAGCGCTGGTGGCTGATTCATGTGAGAAACTGCAGAAGCTGGTGACTGAGTTTGGTAAAGTGTGTGAAAGAAGAAAGTTAAGAGTAAATGTGAATAAGAGCAAGGTTATTAGGTACAATAGGGTTGAGGGTCAAGTCAATTGGGAGGTAAATTTGAATGTAGAAAAACTGGAGGAAGTAAAGTGTTTTAGATATATGGGAGTGGACCTGGCAGCGGATTGAACTTTGGAAGCGGAGGTGAAGCATAGGGTGGGGGAGGGGGCGAAAATCCTGGGAGCTTTGAAGAATGTGTGGAAGTGGAGAACATTATCTCGGAAAGCAAAAATGGGTATGTTTGAAGGAATGATAGTGGTTCCAGCAATGTTGTATGGTTGCTAGGCGTGGGCTATGGATAGAGTTGTGCGCAGGAGGGTGGATGTGCTGGAAATGAGATGTTTGAGGACAATATGTGGTGTGAGGGGGTTTGATCGAGTAAGTAAGGTAAGGGTAAGAGAGATGTGTGGAAATAAGAAGAGCGTTGTTGAGGGAGCAGAAGAGGGTGTTTTGAAATGGTTTGGGCACATGGAGAGAATGAGTGAGGAAAGATTGACCAAGAGAATATATGTGTGGGAGGTGGAGGGAACGAGGAGAAGTGGGAGACCAAATTGGAGGTGGAAAGATGGAGTGAAAAAGATTTTGAGTGATCGGGGCCGGAAAATGCAGGAGGGTGAAAGGCGGGCAAGGAATAGAGTGAAATGGATCGATGTGGTATACCAGGGTCGACGTGCTGTCAATGGATTGAATCAGGGCATGTGAAGCGTCTGGGGTAAAGCATGGAAAGTTGTGTGGGGCCTGGATGTGGAAAGGGAGCAGTGGTTTCTGGTTTTTGGAGACTGAGTGTGAACGAATGGGGCCTTTGTTGTCTTTTCCTAGCGCTACCTCGCACACATGAGGGGGGAGGGGGATGTTATTCCATGTGTGGCGAGGTGGCGATGGGAATGAATAAAGGCAGACAGTGTGAATTGTGTGCATGTGTATATATGTATATGTCTGTGTGTGTATATATATATATGTGTGCATTGAGATGTATGGGTATGTATATTTGCGTGTGGGGACGTGTATGTATATACATGTGTATGGGGGTGGGTTGGGCCATTTCTTTCGTCTGTTTCCTTGCGCAACCTCGCAGACGCGGGAGACAGCGACAAAGCAAAATATAATATAATATATATATATATATATATATATATATATATATATATATATATATATATATATATATATATATATATATATATATATATATATATATATATATCCATTTTAGAAAGTTAAAAAAATACAAGGAGGGGAGGATTTCTGGCCCCCCGCTCCCGTCCCCTCTAGTCGCTTTCTACGACACGCGAGGAATGCGTGGGAAGTATTCTTTCACCCCTATCCCCAGGGATGATATATATATATATATATATATATATATATATATATATATATATATATATATATATATATATATATATATATATATATATATACACATACACACACACATATATACGCACATATACACACACACACACACATACATATATATACATATGAAAAATGTAAGAAACAATTTAGAAAACTGAAACTCCTAGCTTGAAATGCAATGAAAAAATGGATGTAACATAATGGTTCAACCTCTGGCTATGGAAAAAGGAAATGTATAATTCATTTACACAAACGTCAATAGTAGTTCTCATCAATTTGACCACTGTATCAATAAGCTTCAATATCTAAGCTACATTTTTTCCAATTTCACTATTTTGTTGTCAAAGCACCATGTATGAAAACTATCACTCCAGTAACACAACTATAAACATTTACTTCCCCTTTAAAAAAGTTCTGGGGAAGTCTGTCTCGATACACTGCGGGACACTCTACCACCTGGCGAGAATGAGTGAGGAAAGATTGACCAAGAGGAAATATGTGTCGGAGGTGGAGGGAACGAGGAGAAGAGGGAGACCAAATTGGAGGTGGAAAGCTGGAGTGAAGAAGATTTTGTGTGATCGGGGCCTGAACATGCAGGAGGGTGAAAGGAGGGCAAGGAATAGAGTGAATTGGAGCGATGTGGTATACAGGGGTTGACGTGCTGTCAGTGGATTGAATCAAGGCATGTAAAGCGTCTGGGGTAAACCATGGAAAGCTGTGTAGGTATGTATATTTACGTGTGTGGACGTATGTATATACATGTGCATGGGGGTGGGTTGGGCCATTTCTTTCGTATGTTTCCTTGCGCTACCTCGCAAACGCGGGAGACAGCGACAAAGAAAGAAAAAAAAAAAAAGAAAAAATATATATATATATATATATATATATATATATATATATATATATATATATATATATATATATATATATATATATTGGAAAGAATCACAATTTTGTGCGTGATCAAGATACTCCTATGAGTCCACGGGGAAAATGAAACACGAAAAGTTCCCAAGTGCACTTTCGTGTAATAATCAACATGTTTTGGAAAATCAAATGTTTACCAAATGGCGTCCTAGCTTCGTCTCTTCGATGTATATCAACTGACTGTTATATTTCTCTCTTGTGTCTCCCCTGATGAGTGATTATCACTTGGAACTTTTCGTGTTTCATTTTCCCCTTGGACTCATAGGAATATATATATATATATATATATATATATATATATATATATATATATATATATATATATATATGTATATTTTTTTTTTTTTAATTTTCCAAAACAAGGAACAGAGAAGGGGGCCAGGTGAGGGTATTCCCTCAAAGGCCCAGTCCTCTGTTCTTAACGCTACCTCGCTATCGCGGGAAATGGCGAATAGTATAAAAAAAAAAAATATATATATATATATATATATATATATATATATATATATATATATATATATATATATATATATATATATATATATATATATATATATACGAATACAGTGTATATGAACGCGCACCTTCATAGAACATACAAAGCTCCAACAGCCAGGATCGAACCTGGGGTCCCAGGTTCGATCCTGGCTGTTGGAACATTGTATGATATATATATATATATATATATATATATATATATATATATATATATATATATATATTTTCTTTTTTTTTTTTTTTTTTGCTTTGTCGCTGTCTCCCGCGTTTGCGAGGTAGCGCAAGGAAACAGACGAAAGAAATGGCCCAACCCACCCCATACACATGTATATACATACGTCCACACACGCAAATATACATACCTACACAGCTTTCCATGGTTTACCCCAGACGCTTCACATGCCCTGATTCAATCCACTGACAGCACGTCAACCCCGGCATACCACATCGATCCAATTCACTCTATTCCTTGCCCTCCTTTCACCCTCCTGCATGTTCAGGCCCTGATCACACAAAATCTTTTTCACTCCATCTTTCCACCTCCAATTTGGTCTCCCACTTCTCCTCGTTCCCTCCACCTCCGACACATATATCCTCTTGGTCAATCTTTCCTCACTCATTCTCTCCATGTGCCCAATCCATTTCAAAACACCCTCTTCTGCTCTCTCAACCACGCTCTTTTTATTTCCACACATCTCTCTTACCCTTACGTTACTTACTCGATCAAACCACCTCACACCACACATTGTCCTCAAACATCTCATTTCCAGCACATCCACCCTCCTGCGCACAACTCTATCCATAGCCCACGTCTCGCAACCATACAACATTGGTGGAACCACTATTCCTTCAAACATACCCTTTTTTGCTTTCCGAGATAATGTTCTCGACTTCCACACATTCTTCAAGGCTCCCAGGATTTTTGCCCCCTCCCCCACCCTATGATCCACTTCCGCTTCCATGGCTCCATCCGCTGCCAGATCCACTCCCAGATATCTAAAACACTTTATTCCTCCAGTTTTTCTCCATTCAAACTTACCTCCCAATTGACTTGACCCTCAACCCTACTGTACCTAATAACCTTGCTCTTATTCACATTTACTCTTAACTTTCTTCTTTCACACACTTTACCAAACTCAGTCACCAGCTTCTGCAGTTTCTCACATGAATCAGCCACCAGCGCTGTATCATCAGCGAACAACAACTGACTCACTTCCCAAGCTCTCTCATCCCCAACAGACTTCATACTTGCCCCTCTTTCCAAAACTCTTGCATTCACCTCCCTAACAACCCCATCCATAAACAAATTAAAAATCCATGGAGACATCACACACCCCTGCCGCAAACCTACATTCACTGAGAACCAATCACTTTCCTCTCTTCCTACACGTACACATGCCTTACATCCTCGATAAACACTTTTCACTGCTTCTAACAACTTGCCTCCCACACCATATATTCTTAATACCTTCCACAGAGCATCTCTATCAACTCTATCATATGCCTTCTCCAGATACATAAATGCTACATACAAATCCATTTGCTTTTCTAAGTATTTCTCACATACATTCTTCAAAGCAAACACCTGATCCACACATCCTCTACCACTTCTGAAACCACACTGCTCTTCCCCAATCTGATGCTCTGTACATGCCTTCACCCTCTCAATCAATACCCTCCCATATAATTTACCAAGAATACTCAACAAACTTATACCTCTGTAATTTAAGCACTCACTCTTATCCCCTTTGCCTTTGTACAATGGCACTATGCACGCATTCCGCCAATCCTCAGGCACCTCACCATGAGTCATACATACATTAAATAATCTTACCAACCAGTCAATAATACAGTCACCCCCTTTTTTAATAAATACCACTGCAACACCATCCAAACCTGCTGCCTTACCGGCTTTCATCTTCCGCAAAGCTTTTACTACCTCTTCTATGTTTACCAAATCATTTTCCCTAACCCTCTCACTTTGCACACCACCTCGACCAAAACACCCTATATCTGCCACTCTATCATCAAACACATTCAAGAAACCTTCAAAATACTTACTCAATCTCCTTCTCACATCACCACTACTTGTTATCACCTCCCCATTTGCGCCCTTCACTGAAGTTCCCATTTGCTCTATTGTCTTACGCACTTTATTTACCTCCTTCCAGAACATCTTTTTATTCTCCCTAAAATTTAATGATACTCTCTCACCCCAACTCTCATTTGCCCTCTTTTTCACCTCTTGAACCTTTCTCTTGACCTCCTGTCTCTTTCTTTTATACATCTCCCACTCAATTGCATTTTTTCCCTGCAAAAATCGTCCAAATGCCTCTCTCTTCTCTTTCACTAATAATCTTACTTCTTCATCCCACCACTCACTACCCTTTCTAATCAACCCACCTTCCACTCTTCTCATGCCACAAGCATCTTTTGCGCAATCCATCACTGATTCCCTAAATACATCCCATTCCTCCCCCACTCCCCTTACTTCCATTGTTCTCACCTTTTTCCATTCTGTACTCAGTCTCTCCTGGTACTTCCTCACACAAGTCTCCTTCCCAAGCTCACTTACTCTCACCACCCTATTCACCCCAACATTCACTTTTCTTTTCTGAAAACCCATACAAATCTTCACCTAAGCCTCCACAAGATAATGATCAGACATCCCTCCAGTTGCACCTCTCAGCACATTTACATCCAAAAGTCTCTCTTTCACGCGCCTGTCAATTAACACGTAATCCAATAACGCTCTCTGGCCATCTCTCCTACCTACATACGTATACTTATGTATACCTCGCTTTTTAAACCAGGTATTCCCAATCACCAGTCCTTTTTCAGCACATAAATCTACAGGCTCTTCACCATTTCCATTTACAACACTGAACACCCCATGTATACCAATTATTCCCTCAACTGCCACATTACTCACCTTTGCATTCAAATCACCCATCACTATAACCCGGTCTCGTGCATCAAAACCACTGACACACTCATTCAGCTGCTCCCAAAACACTTGCCTCTTATGATCTTTCTTCTCATGCCCAGGTGCATATGCACCAATAATCACCCATCTCTCTCCATCAGCTTTCAGTTTTACCCATATTAATCTAGAATTTACTTTCTTACATTCTATCACATACTCCCACAACTCCTGTTTCAGGAGTACTGCTACTCCTTCCCTTGCTCTTGTCCTCTCACTAACCCCTGACTTTACTCCCAAGACATTCCCAAACCACTCTTCCCCTTTACCCTTGAGCTTCGTTTCACTAAGAGCCAAAACATCCAGGTTCCTTTCCTCAAACATACTACCTATCTCTCCTTTTTTCACATCTTGGTTACATCCACGCACATTTAGACACCCCAGTCTGAGCCTTCGAGGAGGATGAGCACTCCCCGCGTGACTCCTTCTTCTGTTTCCTATTTTAGAAATTTAGAAAATACAAGGAGGGGAGGATTTTTGGCCCCCCCGCTCCCGTCCCCTCTAGTCGCCTTCTACGACACGCGAGGAATGCGTGGGAAGTATTCTTTCACCCCTATCCCCAGAGATAATATACATATATATACATATATACATACATACACATACATACGCACATATACACACACACACACATACATATATATATATATATATATATATATATATATATATATATATATATATATATATATATATATATATATATATATATGAATTTCTAAAAGAGGAAACAGAAGAAGGGGTCATGCTCATCCTCCTCGAAGGCTCTGACTGGGATGTCTGAATATGTGTGGATGAGACAAAAATAAGAGATAGGTGGTATGTCTCAGGAAAGGAACTTGGATGATTTGGCTATGAAACACGAAGCTCAAGGGTAAAGAGGAAGAGTGGTTTTGGAATGTCTTGGGAGTAATATTAGGGGTTGGTGAGAGGACAAGAGCAAAGGAAGGAGTAGCACTCCTCCTGAAGCAGGAGTTGTGGGAGTATGTGATAGAGTGTAAGAAAGTAAATTCGAGGTTGATATGGGTGAAACTGAAAGTAGATGGAGAGAAATGGTTGATTATTGGTGACTATGCACCTCCACATGAAAAGAAAGATCATGAGAGGCAGTGTGTTTTGGGAGCAGCTGAGTGAGTATGTTAGCAGCTTTGATGCACGAAACTTGGTTATAGTGATGAGTGACTTGAATGCGAAAGTGCGTAACGTGGCAGTTGAGGGTATTATTGGTGTACATGGGGTGTTCAGTGTTGTAAATGGAAAGCGTGAAGAGTTTGTGGATTTGTGTGGGGTGAAGGACTGGTGATTGGGAAAACCTAGTTTAAAAAGAGATATATACATAAGTATACGTATGTATGTAGGAGAGATGACTAGAGGGCGTTATTGGATTACGTGTTAATTGATAGCTGTGAAAAAGAGAGACTTTTGGATGTTAATGTGCTGAGAGGAGCAGCTAGAGGGATGTCTGAACACAATCTTGTGGAGGCGAAGGTGAAGATTTGTAGAGGTTTTCTGAAAAGAGGAGAGAGTGTTTGGGAGAAGAGAGTAGTGAAAGTAAGTGAGCTTGGATTGGAGATTTGGGTGAGTAAGTACCATGAGAGGTTGAGTGCAGAACGGCAAAAGGTAAGAGCAGATGACGTAAGGAGAGTGGGGGAGGAATGGGATGTATTAATGGAAGCAGTGATTCCTTGCTCAAAAGATGCATGTGGCATGAGAAAGGTGGGAGGTGGGCAGATTAGAAAGGGTAGTGAATGGTGGGATGAAGAAGCAAGATTGTTAGTGAAGGAGAAGAGAGAAGCGTTTGGACGATTTTTCCAGGGAAGTACTGCAAATGAGTGGGAGATGTATAAAGAAAAAAGGCACGAGGTCAAGAGAAAGGGGCAAGCGGTGAGAAAGATGTCAAATGAGAGCTGGGGTGAGAGAGCATCTTTAAATCTTAGGGAGAGTAAAAAGATGTTTTGGAAAGAGTTGAATACAGTAAGACAAGAGAACAAATGAGAACATCGGTGAAGGGGGCAAATGTGGAGGTAATAACAAGTTTTCATGAAGTGAAAAGGAGATGGAGTGAGTATTTTGAAGGTTTGTTTAATATGTTTGATGATAGAGTGGCAGATATATGGTGCTTTGGTCGGGGTTGTGTGTGAAGCGAAAGGGTTAGGGAGAATTCTTGGGTAAACAGAGAAGAGGTAGTGAAATCTTTGCATAAGATGAAAGCTGGCAAAGCGGCGGGTTTGGATGGTATTGCAGTGGAATTTATAAAAAGAAAATGGGTAACTGTGTTGTTGATTGGTTGGTAAGGATATTCAGTATATGTATGGCTCATGATGAATTGCCTGAGGATTGGCAGAATGCATGCATAGTGCCATTGTACAAAGGCAAAGGGGATAATGGTGAGTGTTCAAATTACAGAGGCGTAAGTTTGCTGAATATCCCTAGGAAATTATATGGGAGGTTATTAAGTGTAAGGGTAAAGATATGTATAGAGCATCAGACTGGGGAAGAGCAGTGTGGTTTCAG
This sequence comes from Panulirus ornatus, assembly GCF_036320965.1. Taxonomy (NCBI): domain Eukaryota; kingdom Metazoa; phylum Arthropoda; class Malacostraca; order Decapoda; family Palinuridae; genus Panulirus; species Panulirus ornatus. Next base: position 57,135,248 of record NC_092226.1, read on the forward strand.
AAGTGGTAGGGGATGTGTAGATCAGGTGTAAGTCATGTAAAGCATGTGTACGAGTATGAAGAGAGGAAAGTGATTGGCTCCTAGTGAATGTCAGTTTGCGGCAAGGGTACGTCATGTCTTCATGGTTCTTTCATTTGTTTATGGATGGGGTGTTAGGGAGGTGAATGCAAGGGTTTTGGAGAGAGGGGAAAGCATGCAGTCTGTTGTGGGTGCTGTTGTTCGCTGAGAAACTGCAGAAGCTGGTGACTGAGTTTGGTAAAGTGTGTGAAAGAAGAAAGTTGAAAGTACATGTGAATAAGAGCAAGGTTATTAGGTTCAGTAGGGTTGAGGGACAAGTTAATCGGGAGGTAAGTTTGAATGGAGAAAAACTGGAGGAAATGAAGTGTTTTAGATATCTGGGAATGGACTCAGCAGCAGATGGAACCATGGAAGCAGAAGTGAGTCACAGAGTGGGGGAGGGAACGAAAGTTCTGGGAGAGTTGAAGAATGATTGAAAGGTGAGAACATTATCTTGGAGAGCAAAAATGGGTATGTTTGAAGGAATGGTGGTTCCAAGAATGTTATATGGTTGCGAGGCATAGGTTGTGCAGAGGAGGGTTAATGTGTTGGAAATGAAATGTTTCAGGACAATATGTGGTGTGAGTTGTTTTGTTCGACTAAGTAATGAAAGGGTAAGAGAGATGTGTGGTAACAAAAAGAGAGTGGTTGAGAGAGCAGAAGAGGGTGTGTTAGAATGGTTTGGATACATGGAGGGAATGAGTGGGGAAGATTGACAAAGAGGACATATGTGTCAGAGATAGAGGGAACAAGGAGAAGCGGGAGACCAAATTGGAGGTGGAGGATGGAATGAAAAAGATTTTGAACGTTCGGGGTCTGAACATACAGAAGGGTGAAAACAGTGCACGGAATAGAGTGAACT
>NC_092226.1:57136266-57158766 GCF_036320965.1 Panulirus ornatus
GCTGTCTCCCGCGTTTGCGAGGTAGCGCAAGGAAACAGACGAAAGAAATGGCCCAACCCACCCCCATACACATGTATATACATACACGTCCCCAAACGCAAATGTACATACGATGTGCGATGGGAATAAATAAGTCAGTATGAATTATGTACATGTGTGTATATATATATATATATATATATATATATATATATATATATATATATATATATATATATATATATATATATATATATATATATTTCTTTCTTTCATGCTATTCGCCATTTCCCGCGTTAGCGAGGTAGCGTTAAGAACAGAATATTAGGCCTTTGAGGGAATATCCTCAACTGGATCGCTTTTCTGTTCCATCCTTTGGAAAAAAAAACAGAAAAACGAGAGGGGAGAATTTCCAGCCAACCGCTCCCTCTCCTTTTATTAGTTTTCTACTAACGCAGGGAATACGTGGGAAGTATTCCTTCCCGCATCAAACACATTCAACAAACTTTCATAATACTCACTCCATCTCCTTCTCATATATATATATATATATATATATATATATATATATATATATATATATATATATATATATATATATATATATATATATATATATATATATGTATATATATATATATTATATATATATATATATATATATATATATATATATATATATATATATATATGACATAGGGGATAGGGATAGGGGAGAAAGAATACTTCCCACGCATCCCTCACGTGTCGTAGAAGGCGACTAAAGGGGACGGGAGCGGGGGACCAGAAATCCTCCCCTCCTTGTATTTTTACTTTCTGAAAGGGGAAACAAAAGAAGGAGTCACGCGGGGAGTGCTTATTCTCCTCGAAGGCTCAGATTGGGATGTCTAAATGTGTGTGGATGTAACCAAGATGAGAAAAAAGGAGAGATGGGTAGTATGTTTGAGGAAAGGAACCTGGATGTTTTGGCTCTAAGGGAAACGAAGCTCAAGGGTAAAGGGGAAGAGTGGTTTGGGAATGTCTTGGGTGTAAAGTCAGGGGTTAGTGAGAGGACAGGAGCAAGGGAAGGAGTAGCACTACTCCTAAATAGGAGTTGTGGGACTATGTGATAGAGTGAAAGAAAGTAAACTCTAGATTGATATGGGTAAGACTGTAAGTTGATGGAGAGAGATCGGTGATTATTGGTGCACATGCACCTGGGCATAAGAAGAAAGATCATGAGAGGCAAGTGTTTTGGGAGCAGCTGAATGAGTGTGTTAGTGGTTTTGATGCACAATACCGGGTTATAGTGATGGGTGATATGAATGCAAAGGTGAGTAATGAGGCAGTTGAGGGAATAATTGGTATACATGGGGTGTTCAGTGTTGTAAATGGAAATGGTAAAGAGCTTGTAGATTTACGTGCTGAAAAAGGACTGGTGATTGGGAATGCCTGGTATAAAAAGCGAGATATACATATGTATACGTATGTAAGTAGGAGAGATGGCCAGAGAGCGTTATCGGATTACGCGTTGATTGATAGGCGCGCGAAAGAGAGACTTTTGGATGTTAATGTGCTGAGAGGTGCAACTGGAGGGATGTCTGATCATTATCTTGTGGAGGCGAAGGTAAAGATTTCCAGGGGTTTTCAGAAAAGAAGAATGTTGGAGTGAAAAGAGTGGTGAGAGTAAGTGAGCTTGGGAAGGAGACTTGTGTGAGGAAGCACCAGGAGAGACTGAGTACAGAATGGAAAAAGGTGAGAACAAAGGAGGTAAGGGGAGTGGGGGAGGAATGGGATGTATTTAGGGAAGCAGTGATGGCTTGCGCAAAAGATGCTTGTGGCATGAGAAGATTGGGAGGTGGGCAGATTAGATAGGGTAGGGAGTGGGGGGATGAAGAAGTAAGATTATTAGTGAAAGACAAGGGAGAGGCATTTGGACGATTTTTTCAGGGAAAAAATGCAAATGAGTGGGAGATGTATAAAAGAAAGAGGCAAGAGGTCAAGAGAAAGGTGCAAGAGGTGAAAAAGAGGGCAAATGAGAGCTGGGATGAAAGAGCATCATGAAATTTTAGGGAGAATAAAAAGATGTTCTGGAAGGAGGTAAATAACGTGCGTAAGACAAGAGAGCAAATGGGAACTTCAGTGAAGGGGGCTAATGGGGAGGTGATAACAAGTAGTGGTGATATGAGAAGGAGATGGAGTGAGTATTTTGAAGGTTTCTTGAATGTGTTTGATGATAGAGTGGCAGATATAGGGTGTTTTGGTCAAGGTGGTGTGCAAAGTGAGAGGGTTAGGGAAAATGATTTGGTAAACAGAGAAGAGGTAGTAAAAGCTTTGCGGAAGATGAAAGCCGGCAAGGCAGCAGGTTTGGATGGTATTGCAGTGGAATCTATTAAAAAAGGGGGTTACTGTATTGTTGACTGGTTGGTAAGGTTATTTAATGATGAGGTGCCTGAGGATTGGCGGAATGCGTGCATAGTGCCATTGTACAAAGGCAAAGGGGATAAGAGTGAGTGCTCCAATTACAGAGGTATAAGTTTGTTGAGTATTCCTGGTAAATTATATGGGAGGGTATTGATTGAGAGGGTGAAGGCATGTACAGAGCATCAGATTGGGGAAGAGAGGTGTGGTTTCAGAAGTGGTAGAGGATGTATGGATCAGGTGTTTGCTTTGAAGAATGTATGTGAGAAATACTTAGAAAAGCAAATGGATTTGTATGTAGCATTTATGGATCTGGAGAAGGCATATGATAGAGTTGATAGAGATGCTCTGTGGAAGGTATTAAGAATATATGGTGTGGGAGGCAAGTTGTTAGAAGCAGTGAAAAGTTTTTATCGAGGATGTAAGGCATGTGTACGTGTAGGAAGAGAGGAAAGTGATTGGTTCTCAGTGAATGTAGGTTTGCGGCAGGGGTGTGTGATGTCTCCATGGTTGTTTAATTTGTTTATGGATGGGGTTGTTAGGGAGGTGAATGCAAGAGTTTTGGAAAGAGGGGCAAGTATGAAGTCTGTTGTGGACGAGAGAGCTTGGGAAGTGAGTCAGTTGTTGTTCGCTGATGATACAGCGCTGGTGGATGATTCATGTGAGAAACTGCAGAAGCTGGTGACTGAATTTGGTAAAGTGCGTGAAAGAAGAAAGTTAAGAGTAAATGTGAATAAGAGCAAGGTTATTCGGTTCAGTAGGGTTGAGGGACAAGTCATTTGGGAGGTAAGTTTGAATGGAGAAAAACTGGAGGAAGTAAAGTGTTTTAGATATCTGGGAGTGGATCTGGCAGCGGATGGAACTTTGGAAGCGGAAGTGAATCATAGGGTGGGGGAGGGGGCGAAAATCCTGGGGGCCTTGAAGAATGTGTGGAATTGGAGAACAGTTATCTCGGAAAGCAAAAATGGGTATGTTTGAAGGAATAGTGGTTCCAACAATGTTGTATGGTTGCGAGGCGTGGGCTATGGATAGAGTTGTGCGCAGGAGGGTGGATGTGCTGGAAATGAGATGTTTGAGGACAATATGTGGTGTGAGATGGTTTGATCGAGTAAGTAATGTAAGGGTAAGAGAGATGTGTGGAAATAAAAAGAGCGTGGTTGAGAGAGCAGAAGAGGGTGTTTTGAAATGGTTTGGGCACATGGAGAGAATGAGTGAGGAAAGATTGACCAAGAGGATATATGTGTCGGAGGTGGAGGGAACGAGAAGTGGGAGACCAAATTGGAGGTGGAAAGATGGAGTGAAAAAGATTTTGAGTGATCGGGGCCTGAACATGCAGGAGGGTGAAAGGTGGGCAAGGAATAGAATGAATTGGATCGATGTGTTATACCGGGGTTGACGTGCTGTCAGTGGATTGAATCAGGGCATGTGAAGCGTCTGGGGTAAACCATGGAAAGTTGTGTGGGGCCTGGATGTGGAAAGGGATCTGTGGTTTAGGGCATTATTGCATGACAGCTAGAGACTGAGTGTGAACGAATGGGGCCTTTGTTGTCTTTTCCCAGCGCTACCTCGCACACATGAGGGGGGAGGGGGATGGTATTCCTTGTGTGGTGACGTGGCGATGGGAATGAATAAAGGCAGACAGTGTGAAGTGTGTGCATGGGTACATATGTATGTGTCTGTTTGTGTATATATATGTATACATTGAAATATATAGGTATGTATATTTGCGTGTGTGGAAGTGTATGTATGTATATACATGTGTATGGGGGTGGGTTGGGCCATTTCTTTCGTCTGTTTCCTTGCGCTACCTCGTAAACGCGGGAGACAGCGACAAAGCAAAATAAATAATATATATATATATATATATATATATATATATATATATATATATATATATATATATATATATATATATATATATATATATATATATATATATACGTTGAGATGTATAGATATGTATATGTGCTGTGTGTGGACGTGTATATATATCCATGTGTATATGGGTAGGTTGGGCCATTTTTTCGTATGTTTCCTTGAGCTACCTCGCTAACGCGGGAGACAGCGACAAAGTATAATAAATAAATAAATATATATATATATATATATATATATATATATACATATATATATATATATATATATATATATATATATATATATATATATATATATATATATATATATATATGTATATATATATATATATATATATATATATATATATATATATATATATATTGTTTTGTTTTTTTCATTATAATTTACCGTTGTCTTCTGCGTTAGCAAGGTAGCACAATGAAACAGACGAGGAATAGCACATATATTTGCACATATTTACATAACTGCCCACACACGCACATATATACATACACGTTAAATGATAGAGTTGATAGAGATGCTCTGTGGAAGGTAGTAAGAAAATATGGTGTGGGAGGAAAGTTGTTAGAAGCAGTGAAAAGTTTTTATCGAGGATGTAAGGCATGTGTACGTGTAGGAAGAGAGGAAAGTGATTGGTTCTCAGTGAATGTAGGTTTGCGGCAGGGGTGTGTGATGTCTCCATGGTTGTTTAATTTGTTTATGGATGGGGTTGTTAGGGAGGTAAATGCAAGAGTTTTGGAAAGAGGGGCAAGTATGAAGTCTGTTGGGGATGAGAGAGCTTGGGAAGTGAGTCAGTTGTTGTTCGCTGATGATACAGCGCTGGTGGCTGATTCATGTGAGAAACTGCAGAAGCTGGTGACTGAGTTTGGTAAAGTGTGTGGAAGAAGAAAGTTAAGAGTAAATGTGAATAAGAGCAAGGTTATTAGGTACAGTAGGGTTGAGGGTCAAGTCAATTGGGAGGTGAGTTTGAATGGAGAAAAACTGGAGGAAGTGAAGTGTTTTAGATATCTGGGAGTGGATCTGGCAGCGGATGGAACCATGGAAGCGGAAGTGGATCATAGCTTGGGGGAGGGGGCGAAAATTCTGGGGGCCTTGAAGAATGTGTGGAAGTCTAGAACATTATATCGGAAAGCAAAAATGGGTATGTTTGAAGGAATAGTGGTTCCAACAATGTTGTTTGGTTGCGAGGCGTGGGCTATGGATAGAGTTGTGCGCAGGAGGATGGATGTGCTGGAAATGAGATGTTTGAGGACAATGTGTGGTGTGAGGTGGTTTGATCGAGTGAGTAACGTAAGGGTAAGAGAGATGTGTGGAAATAAAAAGAGCGTGGTTGAGAGAGCAGAAGAGGGTGTTTTGAAGTGGTTTGGGCACATGGAGAGGATGAGTGAGGAAAGATTGACCAAGAGGATATATGTGTCGGAGGTGGAGGGAGCAAGGAGAAGAGGGAGACCAAATTGGAGGTGGAAAGATGGAGTGAAAAAGATTTTGTGTGATCGGGGCCTGAACATGCAGGAGGGTGAAAGGAGGGCAAGGAATAGAGTGAACTGGAGCGATGTGGTATACCGGGGTTGACGTGCTGTCAGTGGATTGAATCAAGGCATGTGAAGCGTCTGGGGTAAACCATGGAAAGCTGCGTAGGTATGTATATTTGCGTGTGTGGACGTATGTATATACATGTGTATGGGGGGGGGTTGGGCCATTTCTTTCGTCTGTTTCCTTGCGCTACCTCGCAAACGCGGGAGACAGCGACAAAGTATAAAAAAAAAAAAAAAAAAAAACGTTATAAAGGATCACAATTTTGCGCGAGATCAAGTATATTGGTAAACATGCGGTCCTGGACAATCAAATGTTTACCAAATGGCGTCCTAGCTACGGCTCTTCGTTGTATATTAACTGACTGTTTTATCTCTCTCTTATGTCTTCCCTGATGATGTGATTATTACACGAAAGTGCACTTGGGAACTTATCGTGTTTCGTTTTCCCTGTGGACTCATAGGAATATACATACATATACATTTCAACGCATATATACATATACGTTCGCAGACATATTCATATATACATATGTACATATTCATACATGCTGACTTCATATATTCCCGTCACCACCCCACCACACATGGAAAAGCAACCCCCTCCCCCCCTCTTCCCCACCACCACCATCAACCCAACCACCTTCCTCCAAGCCAAGTAGCGCCAGGAAAAGACAAAAAAGGCCACATTCGTTCACAGTCAGTCTCTAGTTGTCATGTGTAGTTCACCAAAACCACAATTCCCTTTCCACATCCAAACCTTTCAGTGGTTTATCCCCAGGCGCTACACATAACCTGGTTCAACCCAATGACAGGACGTCGACCTCGGTATACCACATCATTCCAATTCACTCTATTCCTTGCATGCCTTTCAGTATCTTATATGTTCAGGCACCGATCGCTCAAAATCTTTTTCACTCAATCCTTCCACCTTCAAATTGGTCTCCCGCTTCTCCTTCTTCCTTCTACCTTTGACACATATATCCCCTTTGTCAATCTTTCCTCACTCATTCTCTCCATGTGACCAACCCATTTCAATACACCCTCTTCTGCTCTCACAACCACATCCTTTTTTTTACCACTCATCTCTCTTACCCTTTCATTACTTACTCGATCAAACCACCTCGCACCACATATTGTCCTCAAACATTTTATTTCCAACACATCCACCCTCCTCCGCACAACTCTATCTATAGCCCACGCCTCGCAACCATATAACATTGTCAAAACCACGATTCCTTCTAACATACCCATTTTTGTTCTCCATGAGAACGTTCTCACCTTACAAACATTCTTCAACTCACCCACAACCTTTGCTCTATCCCCCACCCTGTGACTCACTTCCGCTTCCATGGTTCCATCCACTGCTAAGTCCACTCCCAGATATCTAAAACATTTTACTTCCTCCAGTTTTTCTCTATTCAAACTTACCTCCCAAATAACTTGTCCCTCAACCATACTGAACCTAGTATCTTTGCTCTTATTCTCATTTACTCTTAAATTTCTTCACCAGGATCAGCCACCAGCGCTGTATCATCAGCGAACAAAAACTGACTCACTTCCACAGCCCTCTCATCCAAAACAAATTGCATACTTGCCCCTCTCTCTTAAGTACTCGCATTCACCTCCCTAATCACCCCATCCATAAACAAATTAAACAACCAAAGAGACATCACGCACCCCTGCCACAAACCGACATTCACTAGGAACCAAGCCTTTCCTCTCTTCATACCTTACATCCTTGGTAAAAACTTTCTACTACTTCTTGCAACTTATCTCCCACACCATATACTCTTAAAACTTTCCACAATGCATCTCTATCATGCCTATCATGTGCCTTTTCCAGATCCATAGATGTTACAGACAAATTCACCTGTTTTTCTAATTATTTCTCACATACAGTCTTCAGAGAAAACATTTGATCCAAACATCCTCTACCACTTCTGAAACCACACATCTCTTCTCCAATCTGATGCTCTGTACATGCCTTTACTCTCTCGATCAATTTCCTCCCATGTAATTTCCCAGGAATACTCAACAAACTTGTGCCTCTGTAATTTGAACACTCACCTTTATCACCTTTGCCTTTGTACAATGGCACTATGCATGCATATCGCCAAAACTTAGGTACTTTACCATTTTCCGTACATACAGTGATTATCTTTACCAACCAATGAACAGCATAGTCATCCCCTTTTTAATGAATTCCACTGCAATACCATCCAAACCCGCCGCCTTGCCGGCTTTCATCTTCAGCAAACGTTTCGCTACCTTTTCTCTGTTTACCAAACCATTTTCCCTGACCCTCTCACTTCGCACACCACCCCGACCAAAACACCCTATATCTATCACTCTATCATCAAGGACATTTCAATATTTCTTATTACCTCGCTATTTGCCCCTTAACCGAAGCTCTCATTTGTTCTCTTGTCTTACGCAGTTTATTTACCTCCTTCCAAAACATCTTTTTATGATCCTTAGAATTGATGATACTCTCTCTCTCCCCAACTCTCATTTGCCCTCTTTTTAACTTATTCCACCTTTTTCTAGCTGTCCTGCCGGTTTCTTTCCTACATCTCCCACTCATTTGCACTACTTCCATGCAAAAATCGTCCAAATGCCTCTCACTTCTCTATCACTAACAATCTTACTTCTTCATCCCACCACTCACTACCCTTTTTAATCTGCCCACCTCCCACTTTTCTCATACCACAAGCATCTCTTAAGCAAGCCATCACTGCTTCCCTAAATACATTCCATTCCTTCCCCACTCCCCTTATGTCATTTGCTCTCACCTTTACCATTTTGCACTGGTACTCCTCAAACAAGTTTCCTTTATAAGCTCACTTACTCTCACCACCCTCTTCACTTCAACATTCTCCCTTCTTTTCTGAAAACTTCTACAAATCACTGGGGATACGGTATCCCTGGGGATAGGGGAGAAAGAATAATTACCACGCATTGCCCGCGTGTCGTAGAAGGCGACTAAAGGGGGAGGGAGCGGGGGGCTGGAAACCCTCCCCTCCTTGTATTTCAACTTTCTAAAAGGAGAAAAAGAAGACGGAGTCATGCGGTGAGTGTTCATCCTCCTCGAAGGCTCAGATTGAGGTTTCTGAATATGTGTGGATGTAACCAAGATGAGAAAGAAGGAGAAATAGGTAGTACGTTTGAGGAAAGGAACCTGCATGTTTTGCCTCTGATTGAAACAAAGCTCAAGGGTAAAGGGGAAGAGTGGTTTCGGAATGTTTTGGCAGTAAATTCAGGGGTTGGTGAGAGGACAAGAGCAAAGGAAAGAGTAGAACTACTTTTAAAGCAGGAGTTGTGGGAGTATGTGATAGAATGTAAGAAAGTAAAATCTAGATTGATATGGATAGAACTGAAAGTAGATGGAGAGGGATGGATGATTATTGGTGCCTATGCACCTGGTCATAAGAAGAAAGATCATGAGAGTCAAGTGTTTTGGGAGCAGCTGAGTGAGTGTGTTAGCAGCTTTGATGCACGAGACCGGGTTATAGTGATGGGTGATTTGAATGCAAACATGAGTAATGTGGCAATTGGGGGTATAATTGGAGTACATAGGGTGTTCAGTGTTGTAAATGAAATTGGGGAAGAGGTTGTTGATCAGTGTTCTGAAAAAAAGACTTGTGGTTGGGAATACCTGGTATATAAAGAGAGGTATACATAAGTATACGTATGTGAGTAGGAGATATGGTCAAACGACATTATTGGATTACGTGTTAGTTGTTAGGCGTGTAAAAGAAAGACTTTTGGATGTTAATGTGCTGAGAGGGGCAGCTGAAGGGATGTCTTATTACTATCTTCTGTAGGCGAAATTGAAGATTTGTAGAGGTTTTCAGAAAAGAAGAGAGAATTTTCCGGAGAAGAGATTGAGTGTAGAATGGCAAAAGGTGAGAGCAAAGGACGTGAAGAGAGTAGGGGAGGAATAAGATGTATTTACGGAAACAGTAATAGTTTGCGCAAAAGATGCAGGTGGCATGAGAAAGGTGGGAGGCGGGCAGCTTAGAAAGGATATTGAGTGATGGGATGAAGAACTAAGGTTGTTAGTAAAAGAAAAGAGAAAGGCGTTTGCAGGATTCATGCCGGGAAGTAGTGCAAATGACTGGGATGTGTATGAAAGAAAGAACCAGGAGGTCAAGTGAAAGGTGCTAGAGGTGAAAAAGAGGGCAAATGAGAGGTGGGGTGAGAGAGTATCATCAAAATTCGGGAGAGTAAAAAGATGTTTTGGAAGTGAATAAACAACGAGCACAAGAAAAGAGAGAAAATGGGAACATCGGTGAAGGGGCCAAAAGGGGAGGTAACAAGAAGTAGTGATGAACTGAGGAGATGGAGTGAGTATTTTGAAGGGCTAAATAAAGAAACTAACCATTTTGACAATTTATATGTGATGGAGCCCACTGAACTCACTAAAGGTCTTGCTGGAAAATTCTGTTTATGTGTTTTGATAAGTCCATTCATATATGGTAATGAAGGGGACAAAGATGACAAATTTTTGATAAGAGAACTATTACCCTTCAACAACAGCTTCATTTCTTTACTGAAATGGAAATTAACTGCTTCTAAGGGATTTTTACTAAGTTTAGAATATGTTGTGTCATCATTTAAAAGATCATTCATTTTAGATAAATAGTTGCTTTTGTCTAAAATCACAACAGTGTTAGCCTTATCTGCTTTAGTAATATGTATATCTTTGTCTTTTTATAGGTGTTAATAGCTCTTATAAATCTTTTAGGGCAATTAGGTTCCACTGGATTTGACAAACTGGCATGCACTAAACCCGAACAGATATTACTTTCATCATTACTTAAATTACTAGCAAGGAATAGAGTGAATTGGAACGATGTGGTATACCGGGGTCGACGTGCCGTCAATGGATTGAACCAGTGCATGTGAAGCATCAAGGGTAAACCATGGAAAGATTTGTGGGGCCTGGATGCGGAAAGGGAGCTTTGGTTTCGGTGCATTATACATGACAGCTAGAGACTGAGTGTGAACGAATGTGGCCTTTGTGGTCTTTTCCTAGAGCTACTTCGCTCGCGTGCGGGGGGAGGGGGTCATCTTTTTATATGTGGTGGGGTGGCGACGAGAATGAATAAAGGCAGGAAGTAGGAATTTTGTACATGTGTATATATGTATATATCTGTGTATGTATATATATGTATACGTTGAAATGTATAGGTATGTATATGTGCGTATGTGGACGTATATGTATATACATGTGTATGTGGGTGGGTTGGGCCATTCTTTCGTCTGTTTCCTTGCGCTACCTCGCTAACGCGGGAGACAGCGACAAAGTAATATAAATGAAATATATATGAATATATATATATATATATATATATATATATATATATATATATATATATATATATATATATATTCCCTGGGGATAGGGGAGAAAGAATACTTCCCACGTATTCCCTGCGTGTCGTAGAAGGCGAATAAGAGGGAAGGGAGCGGGGGGCTGGAAATCCTCCCCTCTCTTTTTTTTTTTTTTCTTTTTTTTTAATTTTCCAAAAGAAGGAACAGAGAAGAGGGCCAAGTGAGGATATTCCCTCAAAGGCCCAGTCCTCTGTTCTTAACGCTACCTCGCTATCGCGGGAAATAGCGAATAGTATGAAAAAAAAAAAAAAAAAATATATATATATATATATATATATATATATATATATATATATTTATATATATATATATATATATATATATATATATATATATATATATATATATATATATATATATATATATATATATATAGATATAGATATATAGATATTTTTTTTTTTTTTTTTTTTTTTTTTTTTTTATACTTTGTCGCTGTCTCCCGCGTTTGCGAGGTAGCGCAAGGAAACAGACGAAAGAAATGGCCCAACCCCCCCCCCATACACATGTACATACACGTCCACACACGCAAATATACATACCTACACAGCCTTCCACGGCCCACCCCAGGACGCTTCCACATGCCCTGATTCAATCCACTGACAGCACGTCAACCCCTGTATACCACATCGCTCCAATTCACTCTATTCCTTGCCCTCCTTTCACCCTCCTGCATGTTCAGGCCCCGATCACACAAAATCCTTTTCACTCCATCTTTCCACCTCCAATTTGGTCTCCCTCTTCTCCTCGTTCCCTTCACCTCCGACACATATATCCTCTTGGTCAATCTTTCCTCACTCATTCTCTCCATGTGCCCAAACCATTTCAAAACACCCTCTTCTGCTCTCTCAACCACGCTCTTTTTATTTCCACACATCTCTCTTACCCTTACGTTACTTACTCGATCAAACCACCTCACACCACACATTGTCCTCAAACATCTCATTTCCAGCACATCCATCCTCCTGCGCACAACTCTATCCATAGCCCACGCCTCGCAACCATACAACATTGTTGGAACTACTATTCCTTCAAACATACCCATTTTTGCTTTCCGGGATAATGTTCTCGACTTCCACACATTTTTCAAGGCTCCCAAAATTTTCGCTCCCTCCCCCACCCTATGATCCACTTCCGCTTCCATGGTTCCATCCGCTGACAGATCCACTCCCAGATATCTAAAACACTTCACTTCCTCCAGTTTTTCTCCATTCAAACTCACCTCCCAATTGACTTGACCCTCAACCCGACTCTACCAAATAACCTATCTCTTATTCACATTTACTCTTATATATATATATATATAGATATATATATATATATATATATATATATATATATATATATAGATATATATATATGTATATATTCCTATGAGTCGCCGTGGACTCAGGAATATCATGATCGCGCACAAAATTGTGATCCTATCCAGTATATATATATATATATATATATATATATATATATATATATATATATATATATATATATATATATATATATATATATATATATATATATATATATATATATATATATATATATATATAGAAGGTGACTAAAGGAGGCCGAAGTGGGAGACTGGAAGCCCCTGCGTTCTCGCATTTCAATACATACAAGATGGGACTGTAGAAGGAATTAGGCGGGAGAATGCTCATCCTCATTTATCGTTCACGCTGGAGTGTCTGGATGTGTGTGGATGTTACCAAGAGAAGAAAACAAAGATATATAGTATGTTTGAGGAAAGGAGTATGATTGCTCTGGCTCTTAATGAAACAGAGGTCAATGATAAACAGGCAGAATGGGTGTGGAAATGTCAGCTGAGCTAAGGAAAGTGGTACCATAACTGCTGAAGCAAGCGCTGTGGAAGTGTGTGATAGAGTGTAAGGAAGTGAACTCTAGATGATATGGGTAAAAAGGGAAGTGGATTGCGTGAGTTGTAATGAAAAGGAAGATCATGAGAGGTAAGTTTTTTGGAAGCAACTGAGTGAGCTTGGCAGCAGTTCTGATGTAAGAGACCGGGTATTGGTGATGTGTAACTGAAGCATGAAGGTGCGTAATGTGTCGCTTGGGGGTATAACTAGGGATCATGGGATATTCGATAAAGTGAACGTAAATGGCGAAAAGTTTGTGGCATCGTTTTGATTAGAAAGGGATCGTAATTAGAAATATTTGGTATAAAAAGAGGGACATACACAAGTATACGTATATGAGGAGGGAAAGATGATCAGCAAGCAAAGGATTGCATACGAATTGATAGGCATGCAAAAGAAGGATCTTGATGTGAGTATGTTGAGAGGGGGTATTCGGCGGGATGTCTGATAATTATGTTGTGAAGACGAGGGTGAAGATCAGTCGAGTTTCTCGAGAAAGAAGAAACGCGATAGTTGAGAAGAGAACGTTGAAAGTGATCAAGAAAGAAATCATCTGGTGAACTACCTCAAGTGAAGAAAGTGAATCCCCTTAACTTATCGAATTTCTCGAAGACAGTTTTCTCTACCAAACCGTCACGGAGCCGACGAGGGAAGCTAATATACTTGATTTAGTTCTTGCATCCCAGGAGTTCTTAGTAACTAATGCGTGTGTTGGTGGCCATTACATGGGTGGGTGCTGTAGAAATAAACCGACCCCCTAAAACCAGCTTTAGCGCTCTTAAATTTAAAAGATCGGATTTTAATTGGTTGTGTTACGCAGTAAAGAGTCTTGCCCTTGTTGGTTCATGCCCAGAGGAATCATGGATCAGTTTTAATTGTCATTTTATGCAACAACAAGACACATAAGATTCTACGTATGACAGAAATAATAAAACCACCAACAGGCCTGAATGGTACTCCTCAAATATCAGGCGCACAAATAAACTACATACTTAAGAAATAAGGTAATGATCCAAATATTACAGCGCAATGTAACACAGTTAGAGAGACTTGAAAAGACTTATAAAAAAAAAAAAGAGTATTAGGGCGAGTATTGCAAGAGAGAATAAAAGAGATCCTAAAAGATTTTATGTATATATCAATAATAAGTAACATTTAAGTAGTGGGATAGGAGTAAACTAAGACAGGAAACCCACTGAAGATGAGAAAAACATAGCAACAGCCTTGAGAAAGTTTTTTAGTTCTGTTTTCGCACTACAAAGCAGCGACACGAATTCTTAGATACTAATTAATAACACTCACATAATACAAGAATTTACCGTCACAATTAGAGAAGTACTGACAAAGATAGATCAGTTGAAAACGAATAGAAGTCCAGACTCTGGACATTTCCATCCAACAATTATCAAATACGTCACACACGAAATTGACAAACCGATAACCTATATTTTCAATAAATTCTTCAGAATGGAGTAGTCCGAAGGACTGGAGACTAGCAGAAGTCACATCCATATTCAAAAAGGTAAACCATGAAATGCCTATCATTTACCTTCCTATTAGCCTCAAATCAATCATATGTAAACTTATTTACTTATTTGTTTATTTTACTTTGTCGCTGTCTCCCGCGTTATCGAGGTAGCGAAAGGAAACAGACGAAAGAATAGCCCAACCCACCCACATACACATATATATACATACACATCCACACACGCAAATATACATACCTATACATCTCAACGTATATATATATATATATATATATATATATATATATATATATATATATATATATATATATATATATATATATATATATATATATATATATATTAGGTTATTAGGTACAGTAGGGTTGAGGGTCAAGTCAATTGGGAGGTGAGTTTGAATGGAGAAAAACTGGAGGAAGTGAAGTGTTTTAGATATCTGGGAGTGGATCTGGCAGCGGATGGAACCATGGAAGCGGAAGTGGATCATAGGGTGGGGGAGGGGGCGAAAATTCTGGGGGCCTTGAAGAATGTGTGGAAGTCGAGAACATTATCTCGGAAAGCAAAAATGGGTATGTTTGAAGGAATAGTGGTTCCAACAATGTTGTATGGTTGCGAGGCGTGGGCTATGGATAGAGTTATGCGCAGGAGGATGGATGTGCTGGAAATGAGATGTTTGAGGACAATGTGTGGTGTGAGGTGGTTTGATCGAGTGAGTAACGTAAGGGTAAGAGAGATGTGTGGAAATAAAAAGAGCGTGGTTGAGAGAGCAGAAGAGGGTGTTTTGAAGTGGTTTGGGCACATGGAGAGGATGAGTGAGGAAAGATTGACCAAGAGGATATATGTGTCAGAGGTGGCAAGGAGAAGAGGGAGACCAAATTGGAGGTGGAAAGATGGAGTGAAAAAGATTTTGTGTGATCGGGGCCTGAACATGCAGGAGGGTGAAAGGAGGGCAAGGAATAGAGTGAATTGGAGCGATATGGTATACCGGGGTTGACGTGCTGTCAGTGGATTGAATCAAGGCATGTGAAGCGTCTGGGGTAGACCATGGAAAGCTGTGTAGGTGTGTGTATTTGCGTGTGTGGACGTGTGTATATGCATGTGTGTGGGGGTGGGTTGGGCCATTTCTTTCGTCTGTTTCCTTGCGCTACCTCGCAAACGCGGGAGACAGCGACAAAGTATAAAAAAAAAAAAAAAAAAAAAAGAATATATATATATATATATATATACATATATATATATATATATATATATATATATATATATATATATATATATATATATATATATATATATATATATATATACATATATATACACACACAGACATATACATATATACACATGTACATAATTCATACTGTGCCTTTATTCATTCCATCGCCACCCTGCCACACATGGAAATAACTACACCTTCCCCCCAAATGTGCGCGAGGTAGCTCTAGGAAAAGACAACAAAGGCCACTTTCGTTCACATTCAGTCTCTAGCTGTCATGTAATAATGCACCGAAAGCACAGCTCCCGTTCCACATCCAGGTCCCACAGATCTTTCCATGGTTTACCCCAGACGCTTCACATGCCCTCGCTCAATCCATTGACAGCACGTCGACCCCGGTATACCACCCTCTTCTGCTCTCTCAACTACACTCTTTTTATTACCATACATCTCTCTTACCCTATTATTACTTACTCGATCAAACCACCTCACACCACATATTGTCCTCAAACATCTCATTTCCAGCACATCCACCCTCCTCCGCACAACTCTATCCATAGCCCAAGCCTCGCAACCATACAACATTGTTGGAACCACTATTCCTTCAAACATACCCATTTTTGCTTTCTGAGATAATATTCTCGACTTCCACACATTCTTCAACGCTCCCAGAACTTTCGCCCCCTCCCCCACCCTATGATTCACTTCCACTTCCATGGTTCCATCCGCTGCCAAATCCACTCCCAGATATCTAAAACACTTCACTTCCTCCAGTTTTTCTCCATTCAAACTTACCTCCCAATTTACTTGTCCCTCAACCCTACTGTACCTAATGACCTTGCTCTTATTCACATTTACTCTCAGCTTTCTTCTTTCACACACATTACCAAACACAGTCATCAGCTTATGCAGTTTCTCACACGAATCAGCCACCAGCGCTAAATCATCAGCGAACAACTGACTCACTTCCCAAGCTCTCTCATCCACAACAGACTGCATACTTCCCCCTCTTTCCAAAACTCTTCCATTCACCTCCCTAACAACCCCATCCATAAACAGATTAGACATCACACACCCCTGCCGCAAACCAACATTCACTGAGAACCAATCACTTTCCTCTCTTCCTACACGTACACATGCCTTACATCCTTGATAAAAACTTTTCACTGCTTCTAACAACTTGCCTCCCACACCATACATTCTCAATACCTTCCCCAGAGCATCTCTATCAACTCTATCATATGCCTTCTCCAGATCCATAAATGCTACATACAAATCCATTTGCTTTTCTAAGTATTTCTCACATACATTCTTCAAAGCAAACACCTGATCCACACATCCTCTACCACTTCCGAAACCACACTGCTCTTCCCCAATCTGATGCTCTGTACATGCCTTCACCCTTTCAATCAGTACCTTCCCATATAATTTCCCAATAATACTCAACAAACTTATACCTCTGTAATTTGAGCACTCACCTTTGTCCCCTTTGCCTTTGTAAAATGGCACTATGCAAGCATACATACATTGAATAACCTTACCAACCAGTTAACAATACAATCACCCCCTTTTTTAATAGATTCCACTGCAATATCATCCAAACCCGCTGCCTTGCCGGCTTTCATCTTCCGCAAAGCTTTTATTACCTCTTCTCTGTTTACCAAATCATTTTCCCTAACCCTCTCTCATTTGCACACCACATCGACCAAAACACCCTATATCTGCCACTCCATCATCAAACCCATTCACCAAACCTTCAAAATACCCACTCCATCTCCTCACATCACCACTACTTGTTATCACCTCCCCACTTGCCCCCTTCACTGAAGTTCCCATTTGTTCCCTTGTCTTACGCACTTTATTTACCTCCTTCCAAAACATTTTTTTATTCTCCATAAAATTTAATGATACTCTCTCACCCCAACTCTCATTTGCCCTCTTTTTCACCTTTTGCACCCTTCTCTTGATCTCCTGCCTCTTTCTTTAATCATCTCCCACTCATTTCCTTTATTTCCCTACAAAAATCGTCCAAATGCCTCTCTCTTCTCTTTCACTAATAATCTTACTTCTTCATCCCACCACTCACTACCCTTTCTAATCTGCCCACCTCCCACGCTTCTCATGCCACAAGCATCTTTTGTGCAAGAGGTAAAATCGTATCCTACCTGAAACAACACAGTCTGATCAATAGGAGACAGCATAGTTTTAGTAGTCACAGATCATATCTTACAAACCTTGAATTCTATCATAAATCAGCCAAAACCCACAAGATAAAAGCAATAGATATCATGTTTCTGGACTTCCAAGAAGTATTCAACAAAGCTCGCCTCATTAAACTGATGTATAATGTCTTGGCACCGGGGATTACCGATTGCATAGGAAACTCAAAGAAGCCTGGCTACGTGACAGGAGGCAGAGAGTTGAATGAATGGTTAACCATCACCGTGCTCACCTGGTAAGACTATACCAACGATATTGATATAGAGCTGAATCATGTGGGGTCCAAATTTGTAGATAACACAAGCATCGGCAATGCGATATTAGCTGAAGAAGATAGGCTGAGATGACAAGAGGTGAATGGTCTAGAAAACGGCAAATGGTAAAAAATGGTAAAAAACTCAATCGTGAAATAATACGACCAAGATAAAGTATATTCCTTGTGTGAGAGTTCTTGGAGGTCACTGTCTCCAACACCTCCAAATTCTCCCAACATGATAATGAAGCTAACAAGACAGCAAATGGTATTTCAGGATTTATAAGTAGAAATTTTTCATACAAAAACAAGGCTGGGATATTTCCACTATACCTAAGCCTAGTTGGACCACACCTCGAATTAGTAGTGAAGTTCCCTCCAGGTATTTTGTAAAGTGGAAGCAGTGCAGCGACGAACAACTAAATTGATTCCTTCCTTGCGCAACAAACCAGTTGAGGACAGATTGTGAGAATGCAACTTGTTTTCTCAGCATGAGGCTTCTCCGAGGCAAGTTGATAGAATGTTTTAAATAGTTAAAGGATTCAACATTGTCGATACCGAAAAATTTTTACCATCAACTATCAACGAAAAGATATAGACTAAAGTTTAAAGGTCACCGAGTTAATCTGGAGTGTAAGAAATGTTGCTTTACCAACGACGTTATTAACGCTTGGAATACACTTCCAGAACATATCTTTTAGAACAACACTTTTAATATCTTCAAAATTAGGCTTGATTATCACTTGTCACTCTCCGGTTATGGAATAATTCACGTAATCTATCATCATAAAGTAGTGGTACATTATGCCATTTTCTCAACCACTGATTTCTCCCTGGCCATGTTGGGGTAACATACCAACATTAATTAACCCTTATCGCCTGTTTCAAGAGAGCAAGTGAGAATTATCATACTCTTCAATATCAGAAATACCATAGGCTTGGTAAGTCGAGAGGCTGGAGTTCAAATTCATTCTTAGTATTTTATTTACAAAAAAAGTGAAGGGATGCGTGTCGTTGGTGATGGGATGCATAACATATTCATGTTCATTCTACCTTATGACTTTTTTTATACATATTTCCTTCAAGCTTATTACTTCTGTAAAACAATTTTTTTACCCTTCCGGCGTGTTGCTTTTAAGGAGACTGCATTCCATTTCTTCTTCCTTTTAAGCAGGGTTAAGGCCAGACCACCTCGTGTGGACCTTGGGTCAGTGTGGTCGATGTATCTATTTAGTCATATGACTGAGTCTGATTCATATGGCTACTGAATCATTATCAACTCTTCAATAGATTTCTTTGCTCATATTTCATGAAAAAGACTGCTTTTGGCTGCTTGTAGTTATGTGGCTTCAGATACTGATGAATTTGTATATGAGTCAGTAAGTGATAGTTTGTGATAAACTTATCACTTTAGAATTATAAACCAAAAATGAAACGACTGTCGACAAGAAAGGTGATATTCATTCAGAGTAAAGATATTTCAGTGACAACAATATCAGCGTATTCTGTGTGTCATGACCTTCACTGGATCAATACCCCCACCCCACCTTCCCGATTATTGCTCCCTCTCTTAGACAGGATTGTGAGACACCAAGGCCAGCCAGTCGAGGGTGTGATGGCAGCTGGGAGAGTCGATCAGGATTTCGAGGGAAGCGGCGTCACAACCAGTCAAAGGCATAACGACAGCAGGGGCAAGCAGTTAAGTTTGTGACTACAGTAGGGGTAGCCAGTCGAGGATGTGACGACGGCAACGGTGATTAGTCAAGGGTGTGACGGTAACTTGACCATCCAGTGAGGGATGTAACGGCAGCAGGGCAGCCAGTCAAGTGCGTGATTACAGCAGGAACAGCCAGTCAAGAGCGACGGCGGTAAGGGAAACCAGTCAAAGGAGTGACGACGGAAACAGAGACAGCCAGCTGAGCGTGTGGCGGTAGCAGGGGCAGCCAGTTTAGTGTATGAAATCAGAAAAGATAGCCAGTCAATGGAGTGACGAGGAGGATGAGTCACCCCTGATGTGTGAGCAGTATTGCGTACTTGAACGAATAAAACAGCTGCTCTTAAGAAAAAATAACATGTTTAAAACACTCCCAACTTGATTGTGTGGGGTTTCTTAGGCAGAATAGATGGTATGGCTATTGCCCATCATGTTTATATCATTACAGGGTTGAATTGTATCTTTAAAGAGATATAGAGGAAAGTCGCGTTTTAGGGCTATCAAATTTCTCAAGGTTAATACTTCCCCAGTCCGAAATGCAGCAAAGTCTGAACTGAGGGAGGAAATATGTTCACTACGAGAAAGAGAACGAGTATTAAAACGAAGAGAAGAGGAAAAGTAAGTTGAACTATGTAAAGAGGAATCATCAGCATAAGAGTGAAAACGATTAGAACTAGAAGAGAGATCATGTTAAGGGAAAAGGACAAAACCCTGAGGAACACTACTATTGATTGGATACGAAGGGGAAGTCGCTCCAGCGACGACTGCTGCAAGGAAACGGCCTGAGAGGAAACGATGCATTAGAAAACAGAGACGAGTAGTGAAAACAAAGGAAGGGAGTTTAGAAAGTAAAGACTTATACCACACTCTGTCAAATGCTTTGGAGACGTCGAGGACTTTGACAAAAGTTTTACCAAAATCCCTGAGAGACGAGGATCAAACTTGAGTCATATAAAAGAAAAGATCACCAATAGAACTAGCGCTACGAAATTCATAATGGTGATCTGAAAAGATGGAATAAGATTCTAAGTGTTTGAGAAAGTGGGAGATTAGCAGAATCTCAAAGACTAAGGACGCAGCAGAAGTGAGAAAAACCGGGTGATAGCTGGAGGGGCTTAAGTGGCCTCTTTTCTTAGGGATGTGTTGAATCAAGACGTGCTTCTAAGCAGAAGGGAAAGTCTTGGTTTTTCGGACAGAGGCGAAATTGGTGAGCAAGGATTAGTGTTAGCACAGAACTTGAGGGGTCTGCCATGTGAGCCATATGCCGTGTCCACCTGGATCTGGGGTAGTACCTGGAAGATCTCGTATGAGGAGAATATAGGAGATGGCGTAGGGTCAGAAGGAGATGGGAGCGAAGGATTAGAATCTGTCATCCAAGAAAACAAGATGCCTAAATGAGTTGCTCTATCAGATGGAGAGTTATCAATAAATTGATCAGGTCAGAAAAGATGTGGAAGGGTTGAATTGCAGTTGTTAGAGATGCTTCTGGTTAAGGACCAAAAAGATTTGACTGGTAGTGCTTTTAGCTCATCGAAGAACAGAAATCTAAGCTGAGTGGGTTTCAGGGAAAGTTAAGAGTTTCATTGACCAGTGAGTACTGCTCCTGATGATTTAGTACTAAATCTTTCTGATTTAGGAGAAGATAGAATGTAGTACTCCATCCAAAATAAGAGAACCTTTGTTCTACGTTCAGCACATGATAACTGGGTAGTGAGTGATGATAACACGGGCATGTTTAACGTGACAGTGACAGCAATTGGCAAACTACAGTGTAGGTTCCGACAGAAAGTTTGTGGTATAACATGATAGGTGAAATAAGACCATACAAGATTTATTTATCAGTTCCTTAAGATTTATAACATTTAAAGTGTTGAGTGACTTTCCAGCAATACATTACATGTTTGACTAAAATGAAGTCCTGTCATAAAACCTCCCAATCCTTTAACCTTTCGGTACTTACTTTCCACATTCAGAAAGGAATTGAGAGGACTAGTGACCCATATACGTGGAACGAGGCTCCTACTCATCTCGAAACTTTTTTTTCGTTAATCTTCTGCAAACATCATCATAAGAAACGTTTCTTTTGTCAGCATGCGATGAACATCAGCCTAAATGGATTGTTCGATAACCTACTATAAACATCAGCCAATAAAACGTTTCCTTTCTAACCAACGATAGATAAAAGTCTTATAAATGTTTCGTAGTTAACTTACAATAACATTAGCCTGAGAAGTGTTACTTTGATAATCTAATATAAAAATAAGATTTTGAAGTGTAAACCTTTTATGAACATCAGTCTGAGACGCATCACTGTCATCATCCTTCGTTGAAATACTATAACATTAACCCAAGATACAACCGGGAAAGATATCAACGTAACTTCTGACTTTTCAAAACTTGGTCATTGATAGTTTTACGTCAAGGTTTTCTGTAGTCACTAATATGTTGCACAAGAATAAATCAGCTCATGCCCTCAATTTTCCGAATCAGATTTTACTGTTCTGTTAATGTTTTCATGGTTGTGTGCTGATCAAGAACTCGCTGATT
>NC_092226.1:57163019-57241506 GCF_036320965.1 Panulirus ornatus
AAAAGATTTTGTGTGATCGGGGCCTGAACATGCAAGAGGGTGAAAGGAGGGCAAGGAATAGAGTGAATTGGAGCGATGTGGTATACCGGGGTTGACGTGCTGTCAGTGGATTGAATCAGGGCATGTGAAGCGTCTGGGGTAAACCATGGAAAGCTGTGTAGGTATGTATATTTGCGTGTGTGGACGTATGTATATACATGTGTATGGGGGTGGGTTGGGCCATTTCTTTCGTCTGTTTCCTTGCGCTACCTCGCAAACGCGGGAGACAGTGACAAAGAAAAAAAAAAAAAATATATATATATATATACATATATATATATATATATATATATATATATATATATATATATATATATATATATATATATATATATATATATATATATATATATATATATATATATATATACATATATATATTCTTAATCTCCTACCCCCAGGAATGATGTATATATATACATATATATATATATATATATATATATATATATATATATATATATATATATATATATATATATATATATATGTGTGTACGTGTAGGAAGAGAGGAAAGTGATTGGTTCTCAGTGAATGTAGGTTTGCGGCAGGGGTGTGTGATGTCTCCATGGTTGTTTAATTTGTTTATGGATGGGGTTGTTAGGGAGGTGAATGCAAGAGTTTTGGAAAGAGGGGCAAGTATGAAGTCTGTTGGGGATGAGAGAGCTTGGGAAGTGAGTCAGTTGTTGTTCGCTGATGATACAGCGCTGGTGGCTGATTCATGTGAGAAACTGCAGAAGCTAGTGACTGAGTTTGGTAAAGTGTGTGAAAGAAAAAAGTTAAGAGTAAATGTGAAAAAGAGCAAGGTTATTAGGTACAGTAGGGTTGAGGGTCAATTCAATTGGGAGGTGAGTTTGAATGGAGAAAAACTGGAGGAAGTGAAGTGTTTTAGATATCTGGGAGTGGATCTGGCAGCGGATGGAACCATGGAAGCGGAAGTGGATCATAGGGTGGGGGAGGGGGCGAAAACTCTGTGAGCCTTGAAGAATGTGTGGAAGTCGAGAACATTATCTCGGAAAGCAAAAATGGGTATGTTTGAAGGAATAGTGGTTCCAACAATGTTGTATGGTTGCGAGGCGTGGACTATGGATAGAGTTGTGCGCTGGAGGATGGATGTGATGGAAATGAGATGTTTGAGGACAATGTGTGGTGTGAAGTGGTTTGATCGAGTAAGTAACGTAAGGGTAAAAGAGATGTGTGGAAATAAAAAGAGCGTGGTTGAGAGAGCAGAAGAGGGTGTTTTGAAATGGTTTGGTCACATGGAGAGAATGAGTGAGGAAAGATTGACCAAGAGGATATATGTGTCGGAGGTGGAGGGAACGATTAGAAGAGGGAGACCAAATTGGAGGTGGAAAGATGGAGTGAAAAAGATTTTGTGTGATCGGGGCCTGAACATGCAGGAGGGTGAAAGGAGGGCAAAGAATAGAGTGAATTGGAGCGATGTGGTATACCGGGGTTGACGTGCTGTCAGTGGATTGAATCAAGGCATATGTATGGGGGTGGGTTGGGCCATTTCTTTCGTCTGTTTCCTTGCGCTACCTCGCAAACGCGGGAGACAGCGACAAAACAAAAAAAAAAAAAAAAATATATATATATATATATATATATATATATATATATATATATATACATTTTTATCTATTTATTTATATATTTTGCTTTGTCGCTGTCTCCCGCGTTAGGGAGGTAGCGCGAGGAAACACGAAAGAATGGCCCAACCCACCCATATACACATGTACGTACATTCTCGTCCACATACGTAAATATTCATACCTTTAGATCTCAACGTATACATATGAATACATACACAGACATATACATATATACATATGTACAGAATTCATACTTTCTGCCTTTTTCATTCCCATCACCACCCCGCCACACATGAAATAACAACTCCCTCCGCCCGCATGTGTACGAGGTAGCGCTAGGAAAAGACAACAAAGGCCACATTCGTTCACACTCAGTCTCTAGCTGTCATGTATAATGCACTGAAACCATAGCTCCCTTTCCACATCCAGGCCCCGAAGTACCTTTTCATGGTTTACTCAAGACGCTTCACATGTCCTGGTTCAATCCATTGACAGCACGTCGACCCCGGTATATGACATCGTTCCAATTCACTCTATTCCTTGCACGCCTTTCACCCTTTTCCATGTTCAGGCCCTGATCACTCAAAATCTTTTTCACTCCATATTTCCACCCCCAATTTGGTCTCCTACTTCTCCTCGTTCCCTCCACTTCTGATATATATATCCTCTTTGTCAATATTTTCTCACTCATTCTCTCCATGTGACCAAACCATTTCAAATCACCCTTTTCTGCTCTCTCAACCACACTCTTTTCATTACCACACATCTCTCTTATCCTATTATTACTCACTCGATCAAACCACCTCACACCACATATTGTCCTCAAAAATCTCATTTCCAGCACATCCACCTTCCTCCGCACAACTCTATCTACAGCCCACGCCTCGCAACCATATAACATTGTTGGAACCACTATTCCTTCAAACATACCCACTTTTCCTTTCCGAGATAATGTTGTCGAATTCCGCATATTCTTCAACGCTCCCAGAACCTTCGGCGCCTCCTCCCCTACCCTATGATTTACTTCCGCTTCCATGGTTCCATCCGCTGCCAAATCCACTCCCAGATATCTAAAACACTTCATTTCCTCCAGTTTTTCTCCATTCAAACTTACCTCCCAATTGACTTGTCCCTCAACCCTACTGTACCTAATAACCTTGCTCTTATTCACATTTACTCTTAACTTTCTTCTTCCACACACTTTACCAAACTCAGTCACCAGCTTCTGCAGTTTTTCCCACGAATCAGCCACCAGCGCTGTATCATCAGCAAAGAACAACTGACACTTCCCAAGCTCTCTCATCCAAAACAGACTGCATACTTGCCCCTCTTTCCAAAACTCTTGCATTCACCTCCCTAACAACACCATCCGTAAACAAATTAAACAACCATGGAGACATCACACACCCCTGCCGCAAACCAAGATTCACTGAAAACCAATCACTTTTCTCTCTTCCCACACGTACATATTCCTTACATCCTCGATAAAAACTTTTCACTGCTTCTAGCAACTTCCCCCCCACGCCATATATTCTTTATACCTTCCACAGAGCATCTCTATCAACTCTATCATATGCCTTCTCCAGATCCATAAATGCTACATACAAACCCATTTGCTTTTCTAAGTATTTCTAACATACATTCTTCAAAGAAAACACCTAATCCACACATCCTCTACCACTTCTGAAACCACACTACTCCTCCCCAAATCTGATGCTCCATATATACCTTCACCCTCTCAAACAATACCCTCCCATATAATTTCCCAGGAATACTCAACAAACTTATATCTCTGTAATTTGAGCACTCACTTTTATCCCCTTTGCCTTCGTACAATGGCACTATGCAAGCATTCCTTATATCTTCAGGGACCTTACCATGATTCATACATACATTAAATAACCTCACAAACCAGTCAACAATACAGCCACCCACTTTTTTAATAAATTCCACTACAATACTATCCAAATACACTGGCTTGCCGGTTTTCATCTTCCGCAAAGCTTTTACTACCTCTTCTCTGTTTACCAAATCATTCTCCCTAACCCTCTCACTTTGCACACTACCTCGACCAAAACACCCACGATCTGCCACTCTATCATCAAACACATTCAATAAACCTTCAAAATACTCACCCCATCTCCTCACATCACCACTACTTGTTATCACCTCCCCATTAGCCCCCTTCACTGAAGTTCCAATTTGTTCCCTTGTCTTACTCACTTTCTTTGCCTATTTCCAAAACATCTTTTTATTCTCCGTAAAATCTAATGATACCCTCTCATCTCAACTCTCATTTGCCCTCTTTTTCACCTCTTGCAACTTTCTCTTGATCTTCTGCCTCTTTTTTTATATATCCCCCACTCATTTGTATTATTTCCCAGCAAAAATCGTTCAAATTTCTCTCTCTTCTCTTTCACTAATAATCTTACTTCTCTATCCCACCACTCACTATCCTTTCTAATCTGCCCACCTCCCACGCTTCTCATGCCACAAGCATATTTTGCGCAAGTCATCACTGCTTCCCTAAATACATCTCATTCCTCCCCACTGCCTTCACGTCTTTTGTTCTCTCCTCTTTCCATTCTGTACTCAGTCTCTCGTGATATTTTCTCTCACAAGTCTCCTTCGCAAGCTCACTTACTCTCTCCACTCTCTTCACCCCAACATTCTCTCTTCTTTTCTCGAAACCTCTACAAATTTTCCCCTTCGCCTCCACAAGATAATGATCAGACATCCCTCCAGTTGCACCTCTCAGCACATTAACATCCAAAAGTCTCTCTTTCGCGCGCCTATCAATTAACACGTCATCCAATAATGCTCTCTGTCCATCTCTCCTACCTACACACGTATATTTACGTATATATCTTTTTAAACCAGGTATTCCCAATCACCGGTCCTTTTTCAGCACATAAATCTACAAGCTCTTACCATTTCTATTTACAACACTGAACACCCCATGTACACCAATTATTTCCTCAACTGCCACATTACTCACATTCACCTTTGCATTCAATACACCCATCACTATAACCCGGTCTCGTGCATCAAAACTACTAACACAGTCATTCAGTTGCTCCCAAAACACTTACCTCTCATGATCTTTCTTTTCAAGCCCAGGTGCATATGCACCAATACTCACTCATCTCCCTCCATTCACTTTCAGTCTTACCTATATCAATCTAGAGTTTACTTTCTTACACTCTATCACATACTCGCACCACTCCTGTTTTAGGAATAGTGCTACTCCTTCCCTTGCTCTTGTCCTCTCACTAACCTATGACTTTATTCCCAAGAGAAACTCAAACCACTCTTCCCCTTTCCCCTTGAACTTCTTTTCACTCAGAGCCAAAACATCCAGGTTCCTTTCCTCAAACATACCCCCTATCTCGCCTTTTTTCTCATCTTGGTTACATCCATACACATTTAGACACCCCAATCTGAGCCTTCGAGGAGGATGAGCACTCCCCGCGTGACCCCTTCTTCTTTTTTCCCCATTTAGAAAATTGATATACAAGGAGGGGACGGTTCCCAGTCCCCCACTCCCGTCCCCTATATTCGTCTTTCACGACACGCGAGGAATTCGTGGTAAGTATTCTTTCTCCCCTATCCCCATGTTTACAAAATGGCGTCCTAGCTTCATTTCTTTGATGTATATCAACTGACTGTCATATTTCTCTCCTGTATCTCCCCTGATGATGTGATTATCACACGAAAGTGCACTTGGGAACTTATCGTGTTTCATTTCCCCGTGGACTCATAGGAATATCTTGATCACGCAGATAATTGTGATCCTTTCCGATATTTTTTTTTTTGTGCTTTGTCGCTGTCCCCCGCGTTAGCGAGGTAGCGCAAGGAAACAGACGAAAGAATGGCCCAACCCACACACATACACATGTATACACATGCACTTCCACACACGCAAATACACATACCTATACATCTGAATGTACACATATATATACAGACACAGATATATACATATAT
This sequence comes from Panulirus ornatus, assembly GCF_036320965.1. Classification (NCBI taxonomy): domain Eukaryota; kingdom Metazoa; phylum Arthropoda; class Malacostraca; order Decapoda; family Palinuridae; genus Panulirus; species Panulirus ornatus. The sequence goes on from NC_092226.1 coordinate 57,168,638, forward strand.
GCACATGTACATAATTCATACTGTCTGCCTTTATTTATTCCCATTGCCACCTCGCCACACATGGAATAACAACCCCCTCTCCCCTCATGTGTGCGAGGTAGGAAAAGACAACAAAGGTCCCATTCGTTCACACTCATTCTCTAGCAGTCATGTAATAATGCACCGAAACCACAGCTCCCTTTCCACATCCAGGCCCCACAAAACTTTCCATGGTTTCCCCCAGACGCTTCATATACCCTGGTTGAATCCATTTACAGCACGTCGACCCCGGTATACCACATCGTTGCAATTCACTCTATTCCTTGCACGCCTTTCACCCTCCTGCATTTTCCGGCCCCGATCACTCAAAATCTTTTTCACTCCATCTTTCCACCTCCAAGTTGGTCTCCCACATCTCCTCGTTCCCTCCACCTCTGACACATATATCCTCTATCCTCTTGGTCAATCTTTCCTCACTCATCCTCTCCATGTGACCAAACCATTTCAAAACACCCTCTTCTGCTCTCTCAAACACACTCTTTTTATTTCCACACATCTCTCTTACCCTTACATTACTTACTCAATCAAATAACCTCACACCACATATTGTCCTTAAACATCTCATTTCCAGCATATCCACCTTCCTGCGCACAACTCTATCCATAGCCCACGCCTCGCAGCCATACAACATTGTTGGAACCAATATTCCTTCAAACATACCCATTTCTGCTTTCCGAGATAATGTTCTCGCCTTCCAAACATTCTTCGAGGCTCCCAGAATTTTCGCCCCCTCCCCCACCCTATGATTCACTTCCGCTTCCATGGTTCCATCCGCTGCCAGATCCACTCCCAGGTATCAAAAAGACTTTATTTCCTCCAGTTTTTCTCCATTCAAACTTACCTCCCAGTTGACTTGACCCTCAACCCTACTGTACCTAATAACCTTGCTCTTATTCACATTTACTCTTAACTTTCTTCTTTCACGCACTTTACCAAACTCAGTCACCAGCTTCTGCAGTTTCTCACATGAATCAGCCACCAGCGCTGTATCATCGGCGAACAACAACTGACTCACTTCCGAAGCTCTCTCATCCACAACAAACTTCATATTTGCCCCTCTTTCCAAAACTCTTGCATTCACCTCCCTAACAACCCCATCCATAAACAAATTAAACAACCATGGAGACATCACACACCCCTGCCGCAAACCAACATTCACGGAGAACCAATCACTTTCCTCTCTTCCTACACGTACACATGCCTTACATCCTCGATAAAAACTTTTCACTGCTTCTAACAACTTGCCTTCCTCACCATATATTCTTAATGCCTTCCACAAAGCATCTCTATCAACTCTATCATATGCCTCCTCCGGATCCATAAATGCTACATACAAATCCATTTGCTTTTCTAAGTATTTCTCATATATAATCTTCAAAGCAAACTTTTGAAACCACACTGCTCTTCCCCAATCTGATGCTCTGTACATGCCTTCACCCCCTCAATCAATACCCTCCCATATAATTTCCAAGAAATACTTAACACGCTTATACCTCTGTAATGTGAGCACTCACTCTTATCCCCTTTGCCTTTGTACAATGGCACTATACAAGCATTCTGCCAATCCTCAGGCACCTCACCATGAATCATACATTAATTAAATAACCTTACCAACCAGTCAACAATACAGTCACCCCCTTTTTTAATAAATTCCACTGTAATACCATCCAAACCTGCTGCCTTGCCGGCTTTCATCTTCCGCAACGCTTTTACTACCTCTTCTCTGTTTACCAAATCATTTCCCTAACCCTCTCACTTTGCGCACCACCTCGACCAAAACACCCTATATCTGCCACTCTATCATCAAACACATTCAACAAACCTTAAAAATACTCACTCCATCTCCTCACATCACCACTAATTGTTATCACCTTCCCATTAGCCCCGTTCACTGAAGTTCCCATATATATATATATATATATATATATATATGTATATATATATATATATATATATATATATATATATATATATATATATATATATATATATATATATATATATATATATATATATATATATATATATATATATATATATATATATACATATATATATAATTTGTTTATGGATGGGGTTGTTAGGGAAGTATATGCAAGCGTTTTGGAGAGGGGCATGTATGCAGTCTGTGGCGGATGAGAGGGCTTGGGAAGTGAGTCAGTTGTTCGCTGATGATACAGCGCTGTTGGCTGATTCGGGTGAGAAACTGCAGAAGTTGGTGACTGATTTTGGTAAATTGTTTGAAAGCAGAAAGCTGAGAGTAAATGTGAATAAGAGCAAGGTGAAAAGGTTCAGTAGGGTGGAGGGACAAGAAATTTGGGAGGTATGTTTGAATGGAGAAAAACTGAAGGAAGAAGTGTTTTCAATACCTGGGAATGGGCTTAGCAGCGGATGGAACCATAGAAGCGGAAATGAGTCACCGGGTGGGGAGGGGGCGAAGGTTCTGGGAGCGTTGAAAAATGTGTGGAAGGCGAGAACGTTATCTTGGAGAGCAAAAATGGGTATGTTTGAAGGAATAGTGGTTCCAACAATTTTATATGGTTGCGAGGCGTTGGTTGTGCGGAGAAGGGTGGATGTGTTGGAAATGCGATGTTTGAGTACATTATGTTGTGTGAGGTGGTTTGATCGAGTAAGTAATGAAAGGGTAAGAAAGATATGTTGTAATAAAAAGATTGTAGTTGAGAGAGCAGAAGAGGGAGTATTGAAAATGTTTGGTCACATATAGAGAATGAGTGGGGAAAGATTGACAAAGAGGGTATATGTGTCATGTTTACTCTTAGGTTTCTTCTTTCACACACTTTACCAAACTCAGTCACCAACTTCTACAGTTTCTCACTCAAATCAGCAACCAGCAGTGTATCATCAGCAAATAACAACTAATTCACTTCCCAAGCCCTTTCGTCCACAACAGATTGCATACTTGCCCCTCTCTCCAAAACTCTTGTATTCACCTTCCTAACAACCACATCCATAAACAAATTAAATAACCATGGAGACATCACTCACCCTTGCTGGAAAGCGACATTTACTGGGTGCATAATTAAATTGTATACAGGTAAAGGGGATAAAAAAGTGAGTGTTCGAATTACGAAGGTATAAGTTTGCTGAGTATTCCTGGGAAATTATATGGAAGGGTATTGATTGAGCTTCAGATTGGAAATGAGATGTTTGAGGATAATGTGTCGTGTGAGGTGGTTTGATCGAGTAAGTAATGAAAGAGTAAGAGAGATGTGTGGTGACAAAATGAATGTGGTTGAAACAGCAGAAGAGGATGTATTGAAATGGTTTGGTCACATGGAGAGAATGAGTGAGGAAAGATTGACAGAAATGATATATGTGTCACATTTACTCTTAGCTTTCTTCTTTCACACACTTTCCCAAAGTCAGCCACCAACTTCTGCAGTTTCTCATTCGAATCAGCCACCGGTGCTGTATCATCAGCGAACAAAGACTGACTCACTTCCTAAGCCCTCTCATCCACAACAGACCGCATACTTGCCTCTCTCAACTTAACTCTCGCATTCACCTCCCTAAGACCCCAAGGCATATAGAGATTAAACAACCATGGACACATCACTCACCCTTGCAGCAAACTGCCATTTACTGGGAAACAATCACTCTTTATGTCTTCCTACTCGTGCACATGACTTCCATCCTTGATAAAAAGTTTTCACTGTTTCTAGCAACTTACCTCCCATACCATATACTCTTAATACCTTCCACAGAGTATCTCTATCAACTCTATTCTCGTCCTTCTCCAGATCCTTATATGCTACATACAAACCCATCTGTTTTTGCAAGTTTTTCTCACGTACATTCTTCGAAGCAAACACCTGATCACACAGCCTTTACGACTTCTGACACTACACTGTTCTTCCCCAATCTAATGCTCTGTGAATGCTTTTACCCTCTCAATCAGTACCTTCTCATATAATTTCCCAGCAATAGTCAACAGACTTACACCTCTGTAATTTGAACGCTCACTTTTATCCCCTTTGATTTTGTAGAATGGCACTCTGCATGCATTACACCAATCCTCAGGCAATCACTATGAACCATACATAATAATGCAAATGACAAGGAGATGTATAAGACTAAGAGGCAGGAGGTCAAGAGAAAGGTGCAAGAGGAAAAAAAGAGGGCAAATGAGAGTTGGGGTGAGAGAGTATCATTAACTTTTAGGGAGAATAAAAATATGTTTTGGAAGGAGGTAAATAAAGTGCGCAAGACAAGGGACCAAATGGGAACATCAGTGAAGGCGGCTAATGGGGAGGTGATAACAAGTAGTGATTTGAGAAGGAGATGGAGTGAGTATTTTGAAGGTTTGTTGAATGTGTTTGATGATAGAGTGGCAGATATTGGGTGTTTTGGTCGAGGTGGTGTGCAAAGTGAGAGTGGTAAAAAGAGAAGAGGTAATAAGAGCTTTGCGGAAGATGAAAGCCGGCAAGGCTGTGGGTTTGAATGGTATTGCAGTGAAATCCATTAAAAAAGTGGGTGATTATGTTGTTGACTGATTGGTAATGTTATTCAATGCATGTATGACTCATGGTGAGGTGCCTGAGGATTGGCGGAATGCTTGCATAGTGCAATAGTACAAAGATAAAGGGAATAAGATTGAGTGCTCAAATCACATAGGTATAAGTTTGTTGAGTGTTCCTGGGAAATTATATGGGAGGGTATTGATTGAGAGGGTGAAGGCATGTACAGAGCATCAGATTGGGGAAGAGCAGTGTGGTTTCAGAAGTGGTAAAGGATGTGTGGATCAGGTGTTTGCTTTGAAAAATTTATGTGAGAAATACTTAGAAAAGCAAATGGATTTGTATGTAGCATTTATGGATCTGGAGAAGGCATATGATAGAGTTGATAGAGATGCTCTGTGGAGGGTATTAAGAATATATGGTATGGGAGGCAAGTTGTTTGAAGCAGTGAAAAGTTTTTTACGAGGATGTAAGGCATGTGTACGTGTAGAAAGAGAGGAAAGTGATTGGTTCTCAGAGAACGTTGGTTTGCGGCAGGGGTGTGTGATGTCTCCATGGTTGTTTAATTTCTTTATGGATGGGGTTGTTTGGGAGGCGAATGCAAGAATTTGGAAAGAGGGGCAAGTATGCAGTCTGTTGTGGATGAGAAAGCTTGGGAAGTGAGTCAGTTGTTGCTCGCTGATGATACAGCGCTAGTGGTTGATTCATGTGAGAAACTGCAGAAGCTGGTGACTGAGTTTGGTAAAGTGTGTGAAAGATGAAAGCTTAGAGTAAATGTGAATATGAGCAAGGTAAGTGTTAATGGAAAAAACAGAAGGAAGTGAAGTATTTTAGATATCTGGGAGTGGATTTGGCAGCGGATGGAACCATGGAAGCGGAAGTGAATCATAGGGTGAGGGAGGGGGCAAAATTTCCGGGAGCGTTGAAAAATGTGTGGAAGTCAAGAACATTATCTTGGAAAGAAAAATGGGTATGTTTGAAGGAATAGTGGTTCCAGCAATGTTATATGGTTGCGAGGCGTGGACTATAGATAGAGTTGGATGTGCTGGAAATGAGATGCTTGAGGACACTATGTGGTGTGAGGTTGTTTGATCGATTAAGTAATGAAACGGTAAGAGAGATGTGTGATCATAAAAAGAGTGTGGTTGAGAGAGCAGAAAAGGGTGTTTTGAAATGGTTTGGTCACATGGAGAGAATGAGTGAGGAAAGAATGACAAAGAGGATATATGTGTCAGAGGTGGAGGAAACGAGGAGAAGTGGGAGACCAAATTGGAGGTGGAAGATGGAGTGAAAAAGATTTTGAGTGATTGGGGTCTGAACGTGCAGGAGGGTGAAAATCGTGCAAGGAATAGAGTGAATTGGAACGATATGGTATACCGGGGTCGACGTGCTGTCAATGGATTGAACCAGTGTATGTGAAGCGTTTTGGGTAAACCATGGAAAGTTCCGTGGGGCTTGGATGTGGAAAGGGAGCTGTGGTTTCGGTGCATAATACATGATAGCTAAAGACTGAGTGTGAACGAATGTGGCCTTTGTTGTCTTTTTCTAGGGCTACCTCGCGCACATGCAGGGGGAGGGGTTGGTATTTCATGTGTCGTGGGGTGGCGACGGGAATGAATAAGGGCAGACAGTATGATTTAGTATACATACGTATATATGTATATCTCCCTGTGTGTATATATATGTATACGTTGAGATGTATAAGTATGTATATGTGCGTGTGTGGACATGTATGTATATACCTGTGCATGTGGGTGGGATGGGCCATTCTCTCGTCTGTTTCCTTGCGCTACCTTGTTAACACGGGATACAGCGACAAAGTAGAATATATATATATATATATATATATATATATATATATATATGTATATATATATATATATATATATATATATATATATATTGGAGAGGATCACAATTTTGCGCGTGATCAAGATATTCCTATGAGTCCACGGGGAAAACGAAACATGAAAATTTCCCAAGTGCACTTTTGTGTAATAATCATATCATCAGGGGAGACACGAGAGAAATATAACAATCAGTTGATATACATCGAAGAGACGAAGGTAGGACGGCATTTAGTAAACATGTGATTGTCCAAAATATATGTTTTGGACAATCACATGTTTACCAAATGGCGTCCTAGCTTCGTCTCTCCGATGTATATCAACTGACTGTTATATTTCTCTCTTGTGTCTCCCCTGATGATGTGATTATTACACGATAGTGCACCTGGGAACTTTTCGTGCTTCATTTTCCCCGTGGACTCATAGGAATATATATATATATATATATATATATATATATATATATATACATTTTTTTTTTTTTTTTATACTTTGTCGCTGTCTCCCGCGTTTGCGAGGTAGCGCAAGGAAACAGACGAAAGAAATGGCCCAACCCCCCCCATACACATGCACATACACACGTCCACACACGCAAAATATACATACCTACACAGCTTTCCATGGTTTACCCCGGACGCTTCACATGCCTTGATTCAATCCACTGACAGCACGTCAACCCCTGTATACCACATCGCTCCACTTCACTCTATTCCTTGCCCTCCTTTCACCCTCCTGCATGTTCAGGCCCCGATCACACAAAATCCTTTTCACTCCATCCTTCCACCTCCAATTTGGTCTCCCTCTTCTCCTCGTTCCCTCCACCTCCGACACATATATCCTCTTGGTCAATCTTTTCTCACTCATTCTCTCCATGTGCCCAAACCATTTCAAAACACCCTCTTCTGCTCTCTCAACCACGCTCTTTTTATTTCCACACATCTCTCTTACCCTTACGTTACTTACTCGATCAAACCACCTCACACCACACATTGTCCTCAAACATCTCATTTCCAGCACATCCATCCTCCTGCGCACAACTCTATCCATAGCCCACGCCTCGCAACCATACAACATTGTTGGAACTACTATTCCTTCAAACATACCCATTTTTGCTTTCCGGGATAATGTTCTCGACTTCCACACATTTTTCAAGGCTCCCAAAATTTTCGCCCCCTCCCCCACCCTATGATCCACTTCCGCTTCCATGGTTCCATCCGCTGACAGATCCACTCCCAGATATCTAAAACACTTCACTTCCTCCAGTTTTTCACCATTCAAACTCACCTCCCAATTGACTTGACCCTCAACCCTACTGTACCTAATAACCTTGCTCTTATTCACATTTACTCTTAACTTTCTTCTTCCACACACTTTACCAAACTCCGTCACCAGCTTCTGCAGTTTCTCACATGAATCAGCCACCAGCGCTGTATCATCAGCGAACAACAACTGACTCACTTCCCAAGCTCTCTCATCCCCAACAGACTTCATACTTGCCCCTCTTTCCAAAACTCTTGCATTTACCTCCCTAACAACCCCATCCATAAACAAATTAAACAACCATGGAGACATCACACACCCCTGCCGCAAACCTACATTCAGTGAGAAGCAATCACTTTCCTCTCTTCCTACACGTACACATGCCTTACATCCTCGATAAAAACTTTTCACTGCTTCTAACAACTTTCCTCCCACACCATATATTCTTAATACCTTCCACAGAGCATCTCTATCAACTCTATCATATGCCTTCTCCAGATCCATAAATGCTACATACAAATCCATTTGCTTTTCTAAGTATTTCTCACATACATTCTTCAAAGCAAACACCTGATCCACACATCCTCTACCACTTCTGAAACCACACTGCTCTTCCCCAATCTGATGCTCTGTACATGCCTTCACCCTCTCAATCAATACCCTCCCATATAATTTACCAGGAATACTCAACAAACTTATACCTCTGTAATTTGAGCACTCACTCTTATCCCCTTTGCCTTTGTACAATAGCACTATGCACGCATTCCGCCAATCCTCAGGCACCTCACCATGAGTCATACATACATTAAATAACCTTACCAACCAGTCAACAATACAGTCACCCCCTTTTTTAATAAATTCCACTGCAATACCATCCAAACCTGCTGCCTTGCCGGCTTTCATCTTCCGCAAAGCTTTTACTACCTCTTCTCTGTTTACCAAATCATTTTCCCTAACCCTCTCACTTTGCACACCACCTCGACCCAAACACCCTATATCTGCCACTCTGTCATCAGACACATTCAACAAACCTTCAAAATACTCATTCCATCTCCTTCTCACATCACCACTACTTGTTATCACCTCCCCATTTACGCCCTTCACTGAAGTTCCCATTTGCTCCCTTGTCTTACGCACCCTATTTACCTCCTTCCAGAACATCTTTTTATTCTCCCTAAAATTTACTGATAGTCTCTCACCCCAACTCTCATTTGCCCTTTTTTTCACCTCTTGCACCTTTCTCTTGACCTCCTGTCTCTTTCTTTTATACTTCTCCCACTCAATTGCATTTTTTCCTTGCAAAAATCGTCCAAATGCCTCTCTCTTCTCTTTCACTAATACTCTTACTTCTTCATCCCACCACTCACTACCCTTTCTAAACAGCCCACCTCCCACTCTTCTCATGCCACAAGCATCTTTTGCGCAATCCATCACTGATTCCCTAAATACATCCCATTCCTCCCCCACTCCCCTTACTTCCATTGTTCTCACCTTTTTCCATTCTGTACACAGTCTCTCCTGATACTTCTTCACACAGGTCTCCTTCCCACGCTCACTTACTCTCACCACCTTCTTCACCCCAACACTCACTCTTCTTTTCTGAAAACCCATACTAATCTTCACCTTAGCCTCCACAAGATAATGATCAGACATCCCTCCAGTTGCACCTCTCAGCACATTGACATCCAAAAGTCTCTCTTTCGCACGCCTGTCCATTAACACGTAATCCAATAACGCTCTCTGGCCATCTCTCCTACTTACATAAGTATACTTATGTATATCTCGCTTTTTAAACCAGGTATTCCCAATCATCAGTCCTTTTTCAGCACATAAATCTACAAGCTCTTCACCATTTCCATTTACAACACTGAACACCCCATGCATACCAATTATATATATATATATATATATATATATATATATATATATATATATATATATATATATATATATCGAGGATGTAAGGCATGTGTACGTGTAGAAAGAGAGGAAAGTGATTGCTTCTCAGTGAATGTAGGTTTGCGGCAGGGGTGTGTGATGTCGCCATGGTTGTTTAATTTGTTTATGGATGGGGTTGTTAGGCAGGTGAATGCAAGAGTTTTGGAAAGAGGGGCAAGTATGAAGTCTGTTGGGGATAAGAGAGCTTGGGAAGTGAGTCAGTTGTTTTTCGCTGATGATACAGCGCTGGTGGCTGATTCATGTGAGAAACTGCAGAAGCTGGTGACTGAGTTTGGTAAAGTGTGTGAAAGAAGAAAGTTAAGAGTAAATGTAAATAAGAGCAAAGTAATTAGGTACAGTAGGGTTGAGGGTCAAGTCAATTGGGAGGTAAGTTTGAATGGAGAAAAACTGGAGGAAGTAAAGTGTTTTAGATATCTGGGAGTGGATCTGGCAGCGGATGGAACCATGGAAGCGGAAATGGATCATAGGGTGGGGGAGGGGGCGAAAATCCTGGGAGCCTTGAAGAATGTGTGGAAGTCGAGAACATTATCTCGGAAAGCAAAAATGGGTATGTTTGAAGGAATAGTGGTTCCAACAATGTTGTTTGGTTGCGAGGCGTGGGCTATGGATAGAGTTGTGCGCATGAGGATGGATGTGCTGAAAATGAGATGTTTGAGGACAATGTGTGGTGTGAGGTGGTTTGATCGAGTAAGTAACGTAAAGGTAAGAGAGATGTGTGGAAATAAAAAGAGCGTGGTTGAGAGAGCAGAAGAGGGTGTTTTGAAATGGTTTGGGCACATGGAGAGAATGAGTGAGGAAAGATTGACCAAGAGGCTATATGTGTCGGAGGTGGAGGGAACGAGGAGAAGTGGGAGACCAAATTGGAGGTGGAAAGATGGAGTGAAAAAGATTTTGTGTGATCGAGGCCTGAACATGCAGGAGGGTGAAAGGAGGGCAAGGAATAGAGTGAATTGGATCGATGTGGTATACCGGGGTTGACGTGCTGTCAGTGGATTGAATCAGGGCATGTGAAGCGTCTAGGGTAAACCATGGAAAGCTGTGTAGGTATGTATATTTGCGTGTGTGGACGTATGTATATACATGTGTATGGGTGTGGGTTGGGCCATTTCTTTCGTCTGTTTCCTTGCGCTACCTCGCAAACGCGGGAGACAGCGACAAAGCAAAAAAAAATATATATATATATATATATATATATATATATATATATATATATACATATATATATTTTTTTTTTGCTTTATCGCTGTCTCCCGCGTTTGCAAGGTAGCGCAAGGAAACAGACGAAAGAAATGGAAGAGAATGTAGCTTAGACATTGAAGCTTATTCTTTCATTGGAATGTGAACAAATGGTGCATTATTTCAAAGTGATAGAGATGGAAAGCAAAAAGGTGTTTTTCATGAATGCACTGGAAAACTTGAGGCCCAGATAAACATTTGGTCTGTCAAGACTTTATTATGGCGGATGACCAACAACCTACCCTCATGTATCCAAGATATGGTTGTACTTTGTGTAGTGAAGACAATTGAGAAACATCATAAGCCAATATTCCAGTTTCATGATAAGAGAAGAAGTGGACCAGGCAGTATGATACAGTGGTTAGATTGATGAAAACTACTATTGACGTTTGTGTAAATAAATTATACATTTCCCTTTTCCATAGCCAGAGGTTGAACCATTATGTGACATTCATTTTCATTTCATTTCAAGCTAGAAGTTTCAGTTTTCTAAATTATTTCTTACATTTTTCATATATATATATATATATATATATATATATATATATGTATAAACATATATTATCCCTGGGGATAGGGTAGAAATAATACTTCCCACGCATCCCTCACGTGTCGTAGAAGGCGACTAGAGGGGACGGGAGCGGGGGGCCAGAAATCCTACCCTCCTTGTATTTTAACTTTCTGAAATGGGAAACAGAATATATATATATATATATATATATATATATATATATATATATATATATATATATATATATATATATATATATATATATATATATATATATATATATATATATATATATATATATATATATATATATATATATATATATATATATATATATATATATATATATATATATCCCTGGGGATAGGGGAGAAAGAATACTTCCCACGTATTCCCTGCGTGTCGTAGAAGGCAACTAAAAGGGGAGGGAGCGGGGGGCTGGAAATCCTCCCTTCTCATTATTTTTTTTTTAATTTTCCAAAAGAAGGAACAGAGAAGGGGGCCAGGTAAGGATATTCCCTCAAAGGCCCGGTCCTCTGTTCTTAACGCTACCTCGCTAACGCGGGAAATGGCGAATAGTTAAAAAAAAAAAAAAAAAAAAAAATATATATATATATATATATATATATATATATATATATATATATATATATATTTTTTTTTTTTTTTGCTTTGTCGCTGTCTCCCGCGTTTGCGAGGTAGCGCAAGGAAACAGACGAAAGAAATGGCCCAACCCACACCCATACACATGTATATACATACGTCCACACACGCAAATATACATACCTACACAGCTTTCCATGGTTTACCCCAGACGCTTCACATGCCTTGATTCAATCCACTGACAGCACGTCAACCCCGGTATACCACATCGCTCCAATTTACTCTATTCCTTGCCTTCCTTTCACCCTCCTGCACGTTCAGGCCCCGATCACACAAAATCTTTTTCACTCTATCTTTCCAGCTCCAATTTGGTCTCCCTCTTCTCCTCGTTCCCTCCACCTCCGACACATATATTCTCTTGGTCAATCTTTCCTCACTCATTCTCTCCATGTGCCCGAACCATTTCAAAACACCCTCTTCTGCTCTCTCAACCACGCTCTTTTTATTTCCACACATTTCTCTTACCCTTACGTTACTTACTCGATCAAACCACCTCACACCACATATTGTCCTCAAACATCTCATTTCCAGCACATCCATCCTCCTGCGCACAACTCTATCCATAGCCCACGTCTCGCAACCATACAACATTGTTGGAACCACTATTCCTTCAAACATACCCATTTTTGCTTTCCGAGATAATGTTCTCGACTTCCACACATTCTTCAAGGCTCCCAGAATTTTCGCCCCCTCCCCCACCCTATGATCCACTTCCGCTTCCATGGTTCCATCCGCTGCCAGATCCACTCCCAGATATCTAAAACACTTCACTTCCTCCAGTTTTTCTCCATTCAAACTCACCTCCCAATTGACTTGACCCTCAACTCTACTGTACCTAATAACCTTGCTCTTATTCACATTTACTCTTAACTTCTTTCACACACTTTACCAAACTCAGTCACCAGCTTCTGCAGTTTCTCACATATATATATATATATATATATATATATATATATATATATATATATATATATATATATATATATATATATATATATATATATATATATATATATATATATATATATATGTATATATATATATATATATATATATATATATATATATATATATATATATATATATATATATATATATATATATATATATATATATATATATATATATATATATATATATATATATATATATATATATATATATATATATATATATATATATATATATATATATATATATATATATATATCACTGCTTCCCTAAATACATCCCATTCCTCCCCCACTTCCCTTACCTCCTTTGTTCTCATCTTTTTCCATTTTATACTCAGTCTCTCCTGGTACTTCCTCACACAAGTCTCCTTCACAAGCTTACTTACTCTCACCACTCTGTTCACCCCAACATTCTCTCTTCTTTTCTGAAAACCTCTACAAATCTTCACATTCACCTCCACAATATAATGATCAGACATCCCTCCAGTTGCACCTCTCAGCACATTAACATCAAAAAGTCTCTATTTCGCGCTCCTATCATGCTTGTGACATGAGAAGCGTGGGGGATGGGCAGATTAGAAAGGGTAGTGAGTGGTGGGATGAAAAAGTAAGGTTACTAGTGAAAGAGAAAAGAGAGGTATTTGGACGATTTGTGCAGGGAAATAATGCAAATGACAGGGAGATGTGTAAAAGAAAGAGTCAGGAGGTCAAGAGAAAGGTGCAAGAGGTGAAAAGGAGGGCAAATGAGAGTTGGGGTGAGAGAGTATCTTTAGATTTTAGGGAGAATAAAAAGATGTTTTGGAAGGAGGCAAATAAAGTGCATAAGACAAGGGAACAAATGGAAACTTCAGTGAAGGGGGCTAATAGGGAAGTGATAACAAGTAGTGGTGATGTGAGAAGGAGATGGAGTGAGTATTTTGAAGGTTTGTTGAATGTGTGTGATGATAGAGTGGCAGATATAGGGTGTTTTGGTCGAGGTGGTGTGCAAAGAGAGAGGGTTAGGGAAAATGGTAAATAGAGAAGAGGTAGTAAAAGGATTGCGGTAGATGAAAGCCGGCAAGGCAGCGGGTTTGGATGGTACTGCAGTGGAATCTATTAAAAAAGGGGGTGACTGTATTGTTGACTGGTTGGTAAGGCTATTTAACGTATGTATTACTCATGGTGAGGTGCCTGAGGATTAGCGGAATGCTTGCATAGTGCCATTGTACAAAGGCAAAGGGGATAAGAGTGAGTGCTCAAATTACAGAGGTATAAGTTTGTTGAGTATTCCTGGTAAATTATATGGGAGGATACTGATTGAGAGGGTGAAGGCATGTAAAGAGCATCAGATTGGGGAAGAGCAGTGTGGTTTCAGAAGTGGTAGAGGATGTGTGGATCAGGTGTTTGCCTTGAAGAATGTGTGTAAGAAACACTTGGAAAATCAAATGAATTTGTATGTAGCATTTATGGATCTGGAGAAGGCATATGATAGAGTTGATAGGGATGCTCTGTGCAAGGTATTAAGAATATATTGTGTGGGAGGCAAGTTGCTCGAAGCAGTGAAAAGATTTTTATCGAGGACGTAAGGCATGTGTACGTGTAGGAAGAGAGGAAAGTGATTGGTTCTCAGTGAATGTAGGTTTGCGGCAGGGGTGTGTGATGTCACCATGGCTGTTTCATTTGCTTATGGATGTGGTTGTTAGGGAGGTGAATGCAAGAGTTTTGGAAAGATGGGCAAGTATTCAATCTGTTGTGGATGAGAGAGCTTGGGAAGTGAGTCAGTTGTTGTTCGCTGATGATAAAGCGCTGGTGGTTGATTCATGTGAGAAACTGCAGAAGCTGGTGACTGAGTTTAGTAAAGTGCGTGAAAGAAGAAAGTTGAGAGTAAATGTGAATAAGAGCAAGGTTATTAAGTACAGTAGGGTTGAGGGTCAAGTCAATTGGGAGGTAAGTTTGAATGGAGAAAAACTGGAGGAAGTGAAGTGTTTTAGATATCTGGGAGTGGATTTGACAGCGGATGAAACCATGGAAGCGGAAGTAAATTATAGGGTGGGGGAGGGGGCGAAAATTCTAGGAGCCTTGAAGAATTTTTGGAAGTTGAGAACATTATCTCGGAAAGCAAAAATGGGTATGTTTGAAGGAATAGTGGTTCCAACAATGTTGTCTGGTTGCGAGGCGTGGGCTATGGATAGAGTTGTGCGCAGGAGGATGGATGTGCTGGAAATGAGATGTTTGAGGTCAATATGTGGTGTGAGGTGGTTTGATCGCGTAAATAATGTAATGGTAAGAGAGATGTGTGGTAATGAAAAGAGTGTGGTTGAGAGAGCAGAAGAGGGTGTTTTGAAATGATTTAGTCACATGGAGAGAATGAGCGAGGAAAGACTGACCAAGAGGATATATGTGTCAGAGGTGGAGGGAACGAGGAGAAGTGGGAGACCAAATTGGAGGTCGTGAGATGGAGTGAAGAAGATTTTGAGTGATCGAGGCCTGAAAATGCAGGAGGGTGAAAGGCGTACTAGGAATAGTGTGAATTGGAACGATGTGGTATTCCGGGGTCGACGTGCTGTCAATGGATTGAACCAGGGCATGTGAAGCGTCTGGGGTAAAGCATGGAAAGTTGTGTGGGGCCTGGTTGTGGAAAGGGAGCTGTGGTTTCGGTGCATTATTAAATGACAGCTAGAGACTGAGTGTGAACGAATGGGGATTTTGTTGTCTTTTCTTAGCGCTACCTCGCACAGAAGAGTTGGGAGGGGGTTGTTATTTCATGTGTGGCAGGGTGGCGATGGGAATGTCTGTGTGTGTATATATATGTATACGTTGAGATGTACAGGTATGTATTTTTGCGTGTGTGGACGTGTGTGGATTGGGCCATTGTTTCGTCTGTTTCCTTGCGCTACCCCGCTAACGCGGGAGACAGCGACGAAACAAAATAAACGAATAAAAAATAAATGAATATATACATATATATATATATATATATGTATATATATATATATATATATATATATATATATATATATATATATATATATATATATATATATATATAAAGTATAATATATATATATATATATATATATATATATATATATATATATATATATATATATATATATATATATATATATATATAAAGTATAATATATATATATATATATATATATATATATATATATATATGGGGAAGATGAAAGCCGGCAAGGCAGTGAGTTTGGATGGTATTGCAGCGGAATCTGTTTAAAGTGCGGGTTACTGTATTGTTGACTCGTTGGTAAAGTTAGTTAATATATGTATGACTCATGGTAAGGTGCCTGAGGATTGGCGAAATGGTTGCATAGTGTCATTGTACAAAGGGAAAGGGGTTAAAATTGAGTGCTCAAATTACAGAGGTATAAGTTTGTTGAGTATTCCTGGGATATGATTTGGGAGGGTATTGACTGAGACGGTGAAGGCATGTAAAGAGCATCAGAATGGTGAAGAGCAGTGTGGTTTCAGAAGTGGTAGAGGATGTGTGGATCAGGTGTTTGCTTTGAAAAATATATGCGAGAAATACTTTGAAAATCAAATGGATTTGTATGTAGCATTTATGAATCTTGAGAAGGCATATGATTGAGTTGATAGAGATGCTCTGTGGAAGGTTTTAAGAATATGCATGTGGGAAGCAAGTTGTTAGAAGCAGTGAAAAGTTTTCATCGAGCGTGTAAGGCATGTGTACGTGTAGGAAGATAGGAAAGTGACTGGTTCTCAGTGAATGTTGTTTTGCGGCAGGGGTGTGTGATGTCTCCATGGTTGTTTAATTTGTTTATGGATGGGGTTGTTAGGGAGGTGAATGCAAGAGTTTTGGAAAGAGGGGCAAGTATGCAGTGTGTTGTGAATGAGAAAGCTTGGGAAGTGAGTCAGTTGTTGTTCGCTGATGATACACCGCAGGTGGCTGATTCGTGTGAGGAACTGCAGAAGCTGGTGACTGAGTTTGGTATCGTGTGTGAAGGGAGAAAACTGAGAGTAAATGTGAGTAAGAGCAAGGTTATTAGGTACAGTAGGGTTGAGGGACAAATCAATTGGGAGGTAGGTTTGAATGGAGAAAAACTGGAGGAAGTGAAGTGTTTTAGATATCTGGGAGTGGATTTGGCAGCGGATGGAACCATGGAAGCGGAAGTAAATCAAAGGGTGGGGGAGGGGGCGAAAGATCTGGGATCGTTGAAGAATGTGTGGAAGTCGAGAACATTATCTCGGGAAGCAGAAATAGGTATGTTTGAAGGAATAGTGGTTCCAACGTTGTTGTATAGTTGCGAGGCGTGGGCTATAGATAGAGTTGTGCGGAGGAGGGTGGATGTGCTGGAAATGAGATGCATGAGGACAATATTAGGTGTGAGATGGTTTGATCGAGTAAGTAACGTAAGGGTAAGAGAGATGTGTGGTAATATAAAGAGTGTCGTTGAGAGAGCAGAAGAGGGTGTTTTGAAATGGTTTGGTCACATGGGGAGGATGAGTGAGGAAAGATTGACCTAAAGGATATATGTGTCAGAGGTGGCGGGAATGAGGAGAATGGGAGACCAAATTGGAGATGGAAAGATGGAGTGCGAAAGATTTTGAGTGATCGTGGCCTGAACATGCAGGAGGGTGAAAGGTGTGCAAGGAATAGAGTGAATTAGAACGATGTGGTATACCGGGGTCGACTTGCTGTCAGTGGATTCAACCAGGACATGTGAAGCGTCTGGGGTATACCATGCAAAGTTCTGTGGGGCCAGGATGTGGAGAGGGAGCTGTGGTTTCGGTGCATTATTACATGACAACTAGAGACTGAGTTTGAACTAAAGTGTCCTTTGTTGTCTTTTCTTAGCGCTACCTAGCACACATGAGGGGGAAGGGTTTTTTTATTTCATGTGTGGCGGGGTGGCGATGTGAACGAATAAAGACAGCCAGTATCAATTATGTACATGTGTATATATGTATATGTCTGTGTGTTTATATATATGTATACGTTGAGGTGTACAGGTATGTATATTTGCGTGTGTGGACGTGTATGTATATACATGTGTATGTGGGTGGGTTGTGCCATTCTTTCGTCTGTTTACTTGCGCTACCTAACTAACACGGGAGACAGCGACAAAGCAAAATAAATAATAATAATAATAATAATGATATATATATATATATATATATATATATATATATATATATATATATATATATAATTTTTTTTTTTTTTTTTGCTTTGTCGCTGTCTCCCGCGTTTGCGAGGTAGCGCAAGGAAACAGACGAAAGAAATGGTCCAACCCACCCCCATACACATGTATATACATACGTCCACACACGCAAATATACATACCTACACAGCTTTCCATGGTTCACCCCAGACGCTTCACATACCCTGATTCAATCCACTGACAGCACGTCAACCTCGGTATACCACATCGATCCAATTCACTCTATTCCTTGCCCTCCTTTCACCCTCCTGCATGTTCAGGCCCCGATCACAAAAAATCTTTTTCACTCCATCTTTCCACCTCCAATTTGGTCTCCCACTTCTCCTCGTTCCCTCCACCTCCGACACATATATCCTCTTGGTCAATCTTTCCTCACTCATTCTCTCCATGTGCCCAAACCATTTCAAAACACCCTCTTCTGCTCTCTCAACCACGCTCTTTTTATTTCTACACATCTCTCTTACCCTTACTTTACTTACTCGATCAAACCACCTCACACCACACATTGTCCTCAAACATCTCATTTCCAGCACATCCATCCTCCTGCGCACAACTCTATCCATAGCCCACGCCTCGCAGCCATACAACATTGTTGAAACCACTATTTCTTCAAACATACCCATTTTTGCTTTCCGAGATAATGTTCTCGACTTCCACACATTCTTCAAGGCTCCCAGGATTTTCGTCCCCTCCCCCACCCTATGATCTACTTCCGCTTCCATGGTTCCATCCGCTGCCAGATCCACTCCCAGATATCTAAAACACTTCACTTCCTCCAGTTTTTCTCCATTCAAACTTACCTCCCAATGGACTTGACTCTCAACCCTACTGTACCTAATTATCTTTCTCTTATTCACATTTACTCTACTTTCTTCTTTCACACACTTTACCAAGCTCAGTCACCAGCTTCTGCAGTTTCTCACACGAATCAGTCATCAGCGCTGTATCATCAGCAAACAACAACTGACTCACTTCCCAAGCTCTCTCATCCCCAACAGACTTCATACTTGCCCCTCTTTCCAAAACTCTTGCATTTACCTCCCTAACAACCCCATCCATAAACAAATTAAACAACCATGGAGACATCACACACCCCTGCCGCAAACCTACATTCACTGAGAACCAATCACTTTCCTCTCTTCCTACACGTACACATGCCTTACATCCTTGATAAAAACTTTTCACTGCTTCTAACAACTTGCCTCCCACACCATATATTCTTAATTCCTTCCGCAGAGCATCTCTATCAACTCTATCATATGCCTTCTCCAGATCCATAAATGCTGCATACAAATCCATATATATATATATATATATATATATATATATATATATATATATATATATATATATATATATATATATATATATATATATAAATTTTTTTTTTAATTTTCCAAAAGAAGGAACAGAGGGGGCCTGGTGAGGATAATCCAAAAAAGGCCCAGTCCTCTGTTCTTAACGCTACCTCGCTAACGCGGGAAATGGCAAATGGCTTAAAAAAAGATATATGTGTGTGTGTGTTCTGTTCGGAAACAACCGATAGACCCCGTTGCTCACCATTGTGAGACGAAGGGTATTCGAGTACTTAGTATTTCGAATAGTTGTTTCCTATAATACAGTCCCTTAGCCTAGCGGTTAGCATGCCTGCCTCTTGCACAAGGGGTCCCAGGTTCGATCCTGGCTGATGGAGCTTTGTATGTTCTATGAAGGTGCGCGTTCATATACACTTTATTCGTATTCATATAACTCCGCGTTGTACAGTCAGGTTCGGTAAAACGCTAACAGCTGGCTATGTGTTCTGTTCGGAAACAACCGATAGACCCCATTGCTCACCATTGTGAGACGAAGGGTATTCGAGTACATACATATATATATATATATATATATGCATATATGCATATATATATATATGCATATATATATATATATATATATATATATATATATATATATATATATATATATATATATATATATATATATATATATATATATATGCATATATATATATATATATATAAATTTTAGGGAGAATAAAAAGATGTTCTGGAAGGAGGTAAATAAAGTGCGTAAGACAAGGGAGCAAATGGGAACTTCAGTGAAGGGCGCAAATGGGGAGGTGATAACAAGTAGTGGTGATGTGAGAAGGAGATGGAGTAAGTATTTTGAAGGTTTGTTGAATGTGTTTGATGATAGAGTGGCAGATATAGGGTGTTTTGGTCGAGGTGGTGTGCAAAGTGAGAGGGTTTGGGAAAATGATTTGGTAAACAGAGAAGAGGTAGTGAAAGCTTTACGGAAGATGAAAGCCGGCAAGGCAGCAGGTTTGGATGGTATTGCAGTGGAATTTATTAAAAAAGGGGGTGACTGTATTGTTGACTGGTTGGTAAGGTTATTTAATGTATGTATGACTCATGGTGAGGTGCCTGAGGATTGGCGGAATTCGTGCATAGTGCCATTGTACAAAGGCAAAGGGGATAAGAGTGAGTGCTCAAATTACAGAGGTATAAGTTTGTTGAGTAATCCTGGTAAATTATATGGGAGGGTATTGATTGAGAGGGTGAAGGCATGTACAGAGCATCAGATTGGGGAAGAGCAGTGTGGTTTCAGAAGTGGTAGAGGATGTGTGGATCAGGTGTTTGCTTTGAAGAATGTATGTGAGAAATACTTAGAAAAGCAAATGGATTTGTATGTAGCATTTATGGATCTGGAGAAGGCATATGATAGAGTTGATAGAGATGCTCTGTGGAAGGTATTAAGAATATATGGTGTGGGAGGAAAGTTGTTAGAAGCAGTGAAAAGTTTTTATCGAGGATGTAAGGCATGTGTACGTGTAGGAAGAGAGGAAAGTGATTGGTTCTCAGTGAATGTAGGTTTGCGGCAGGGGTGTGTGATGTCTCCATGGTTGTTTAATTTGTTTATGGATGGGGTTGTTAGGGAGGTAAATGCAAGAGTTTTGGAAAGAGGGGCAAGTATGAAGTCTGTTGGGGATGAGAGAGCTTGGGAAGTGAGTCAGTTGTTGTTCGCTGATGATACAGCGCTGGTGGCTGATTCATGTGAGAAACTGCAGAAGCTGGTGACTGAGTTTGGTAAAGTGTGTGGAAGAAAAAGTTAAGAGTAAATGTGAATAAGAGCAAGGTTATTAAGTACAGTAGGGTTGAGGGTCAAGTCAATTGGGAGGTGAGTTTGAATGGAGAAAAACTGGAGGAAGTGAAGTGTTTTAGATATCTGGGAGTGGATCTGGCAGCGGATGGAACCATGGAAGCGGAAGTGGATCATAGGGTGGGGGAGGGGGCGAAAATTCTGGGGGCCTTGAAGAATGTGTGGAAGTCGAGAACATTATCTCGGAAAGCAAAAATGGGTATGTTTGAAGGAATAGTGGTTCCAACAATGTTGTATGGTTGCGAGGCGTGGGCTATGGATAGAGTTGTGCGCAGGAGGATGGATGTGCTGGAAATGAGATGTTTGAGGACAATGTGTGGTGTGAGGTGGTTTGATCGAGTGAGTAACTTAAGGGTAAGAGAGATGTGTGGAAATAAAAAGAGCGTGGTTGAGAGAGCAGAAGAGGGTGTTTTGAAGTGGTTTGGGCACATGGAGAGGATGAGTGAGGAAAGATTGACCAAGAGGATATATGTGTCGGAGGTGGAGGGAACAAGGAGAAGAGGGAGACCAAATTGGAGGTGGAAAGATGGAGTGAAAAAGATTTTGTGTGATCGGGGCCTGAACATGCAGGAAGGTGAAAGGAGGGCAAGGAATAGAGTGAATTGGAGCGATGTGGTATACCGGGGTTGACGTGCTGTCAGTGGATTGAATCAAGGCATGTGAAGCGTCTGGGGTAAGCTATGGAAAGCTGTGTAGGTATGTATATTTGCGTGTGTGGACGTATGTATATACATGTGTATGGGGGGGGTTGGGCCATTTCTTTCGTCTGTTTCCTTGCGCTACCTCGCAAGCGCGGGAGACAGCGACAAAGTATAAAAAAAAAAAAAAATCTATTCCTATGATTCTACGGGGAAAAAGAGACACGATAAGTTCCCATTTGCACTTTCTTGTAATAATCACATCATCAGGGGAGCCACAAGAGAGAAATATAAGTCAGTTGATATACATCGAAGAGACAAAGCTAAGACGCTATTTGGTAAACATGTGATTGTCTAAAACATACAGCGAGTGTTAATAAACTTATCATTTCACAAATTTCATCAACAATAAAGCTATATAATTTGTATAGACCATCACTGATATTAAGACTATAATTCTTTGTGAATTTGATAATAGAAGATTCAGTGATATTTCTATTGGTAATAGAGTTAGAGTTAATAAGTGAGATGGCATTACACCAGTGAAAACAATGATCATAGTTTTTAACGAGATTAAACAAGGCATTTGATTCTTGTCCCGTTCTTATACTATATTTATGTTGCTTAAGTCTAACAGAAGGATCCTTACCAGTCTGACCAACATAAAATTTATCACAATTTCCACAAGGTACTTTATAGATGCATTTAAGAGAATTTTCTGGTGAATTCCTGATTAAGATATTCTTCATAGTATTATTGTTGCTAAAGGCAACATTTACATTAAAGGATTTAAGCAACATGGGAAGTAAAGTGAAATGGTTATTAAAAGGGAGAACTAAAAGATTTTGGTGTCAATGAGAGGTTTGGGCTCAACTCTATAAGATGAATTCTTTGCTAACTTAAGGGATTTATCAATAAAAGATCTAGGGTACTTTAACTTAGGTCCAATAGAATAAATCTGCTCAAACTTCATCATCAATAAACTCTGGATTGCAAATACGTAATGCACTAAGGAACATAGATTGAAATGATGATAATTTAACTCTGTCATGTTGAGATGAGTAGTAATGGATATATGACCATACTTTGGTGGGTTTACTGTATATGCTAAACTTAAACTTGTTTCCTTGCATACGGATCATGCAATCTAAAAATGGTAAAATACCATTATTTTTATTTTCTACAGTAAATTTGATGGAAGGTACTAAATTGGTAAGTTAGGGGAGAAATGTTTGTAAGTTTTCATTTGTTGGTCAAACACAAAGAACATCATCTGCATACCTAAACCAAATTCCATTTGAAGGTAAGATATTCTTTAGTAATTTTGTTTAAAAACATTCCATATAAAGATTACTTAGTACAGGTGAAAGAGGGTTACCCATTGCCATACCAAATTTTTGAGCATAATAATCTCCATTGAATTGAAATACACAGTCTTTTATATACAATTTTATCAGTTCAATGAAAACAGACTTTGAAACAGGTAAATGAATATCATCCAAGACATCAAATGAATATTATAAAAGGTCATCAACTGGAACTTTAGTGAAAAGTGAGAAAACATCAAAGCTAACTAGTTTGAAATCAAAATTAATATTGATATTGTTTAGCTTGTTGACTAAATCTACATTGTTCATGATATTAGAATTTGATACCTTACCCACTAAAATGCTTAATAAAGAAACTAACTATTTTGACAATTTATATGTGATGGAGCCTACTGAACTCACTATAGGTCTTGCTGGAAAATTCTGTTTATGTGTTTTGATAAGTCCATACATTTATGGCAGTGAAGGGGCAAAGATGACAAACTTTTGATAAGAGAACTATTACCTTTCAACAACAACTTCATTTCTTTATTGAAATGGGAATTAACTGCTTCTAAGGGAGTTTTACTAAGTTTAGAATATGTTGTGTTATTATTTAAACGATCATTCATTTTAGGTAAATAGTTACTTTTGTCTAAAATCACAACTGTGTTAGCCTTATCTGCTTTAGTAATACGCATATCTTTGTCCTTTTTAAGGTGTTAATAGCTCTCATAAATATTTTAGAGGCAATTAGGTTCCACTGGTTTTGACAAAATGGCATACAGATATTAATTTCATTACTTAATTTACTGTATTTCTCTAAATCACAAAAAAGACTTTGTGACATCAACACGGCTGGCTTCCCTGTTAGAGCACACAAAACTTAAACCATAGTCTAATGCATACAAGGAATCCTTATCTAGTTGTTTATTAGACAGGTTTACCACAAAAAAAGGGTTTGTGTCCTTGGTCCAGTCGCTGTTTTTAATAAGATGGTCTAACTTACAATTTAGTGACATCTGTAGCCTGTTGCGTTCCTTCCTTAATCCATCATAGCAATATTCCAACATCCGGTTCTTCCAGTGTATCGGTATTGCCATTTGAAAGGCACCTTTCTTCTCTCTTGAAATGCGAAAAGCCTCCTCCAGTTCAAGTTTCTTTTAGTTTTCCCTTTTAATAATAATTTCACTTTACCTCCCATGTTGCTTAAATCCTTTAATGTAAATGTTGCCTTTAGCAACAATAATACTATAAAGAATATCTTAATCAGGAATTCACCAAAAAATTCTCTTGGATGCATCTATAAAGTTCCTTGTGGAAATTGTGATAGATTTTATGTTGGTCAGAATGGTAAGGATCTTTCTGTTAGCCTTAAGCAACATAAATGTAGTATAAGAACGGGACAAGAATCAAATGCCTTGTTTAATCACGTTTAAAACTATGATCAATATATTGACTGGAGCAATGACATTTCAGTTATTAACTCTAACTCTTATACAAAGAGAAATATCATTAAATCTTCTGTTATCAAATACACAATCAAATACACAATCTTAGTATTAGTGATGGTCTGTACAAATTAGATAACATCATTATTGATAGATTTTGTAAAATGATAAGTTTATGAATTCTCGTTGTATGTTTTGGACAATCACATGTTTACCAAATGGCGTCTTAGCTTCGTCTTTTCGATGTATATCAACTGACTTATATTTCTCTCTTGTGGCTCCCCTGATGATCTGATTATTACAAGAACGTGCACTTGGGAAATTATCGTGTTTCTTTTTCCCCGTCGGCTCATAGGAATATCTTGATCATGCGAAAATTTTGATCCTTTCCAATATATATATATATATATATATATATATATATATATATATATATATATATATATATATATACATATATATTATTTATTATTTATTAATTTATAAATATAAATATGAATATAATATATAATATATTTAATATATATAATATGAATATATTATGAATATAAATATAAATATATAAATATATATATATATATATATATATATATATATATATATATATATATATATATATATATATATATATATATATATATATATATATATATATATATATATATATATATATATATATATATATATATATATATATATATATGTACTTATTTATATTTTGTGTAAATAAATTATACATTTCCCTTTTCCATAGCCAGAAGTTGAATCATTATGTGACATTCATTTTTTCATTTCATTTCAAACTAGAAGTTTCAGTTTTCTAAATTGTTTCTTACATTTTTCATATGTTTATATATGTATATGTGTGTGTGTGTGTGTGTGTGTGTGTGTGTGTGTGTGTGTGTGTGTGTGTGTGTGTGTATATATATATATATATATATATATATATATATATATATATATATATATATATATATATATATATATATATATATATTATCCCTGGGGATAGGGGTGAAAGAATACTTCCCACGCATTCCTCGCGTGTCGTAGAAGGCGACTAGAGGGGACGGTAGCGGGGGGGCCAGAAATCCTCCCCTCCTTGTATCTTTTAACTTTCTAAAATGGGAAACAGAAGAAGGAGTCACGCGGGGAGTGCTCATCCTCCTCGAAGGCTCAGACTGGGGTGTCTAAATGTGTGTGGATGTAACCAAGAGGTGAAAAAAGGAGAGATAGGTAGTATGTTTGAGGAAAGGAACCTGGATGTTTTGGCTCTGAGTGAAACGAAGCTCAAGGGTAAAGGGGAAGAGTGATTTGGGAATGTCTTGGGAGTAACGTCAGGGGGTTAGTGAGAGGACAAAAACAAGGGAAGGAGTAGCAGTACTCCTGAAACAGGAGTTGTGGGAGTATGTGATAGAATGTAAGAAAGTAAATTCTCGATTAATATGGGTTAAACTGAAAGTTGATGGAGAGAGATGGGTATTTATTGGTGCATATGCACCTGGGCATGAGAAGAAAGATCATGAGAGGCAAGTGTTTTGGGAGCAGCTGAATGAGTGTGTTAGTGGTTTTGATGCACGAGACCGGGTTATAGTCATGGGTGATTTGAATGCAAAGGTGAGTAATGTGGCAGTTGAGGGAATAATTGGTATACATGGGGTGTTCAGCGTTGTAAATGGAAATGGTGAAGAGCTTGTAGATTTATATGCTGAAAAAGGACTAGTGATTGGGAATACCTGGTTTAAAAAGCGAGATATACATAAGTATACGTATGTAAGTAGGAGAGATGGCAAGAGAGCGTTACTGGATTACGTGCTAATTGACAGGCGCGCAAAAGAGAGACTTTTGGATGTTAATGTGCTGAGAGGTGCAACTGGAGGGATGTCTGATCATTATCTTGTGGAGGCTAAGATGAAGATTTGTATGGGTTTTCAGAAAAGAAGAGTGAATGTTGGGGTGAAGAGGGTGGTGAGAGTAAGTGAGCTTGGGAATGAGACTTGTGTGAGGAAGTACCAGGAGAGACTGAGCACAGAATGGAAAAAGGTGAGAACAATGGAAGTAAGGGGAGGGGGGGGGGGGGAGGAATGGGATGTATTTAGGGAATTAGTGATGGATTGCGCAAAAGATGCTTGTGGCATGAGAAGAGTGGGAAGTGGGTTGATTAGTGGTGGGATGAAGAAGTAAGATTATTAGTGAAAGAGAAGAGAGAGGCATTTGGACGATTTTTGCAGGGGAAAAATGCAAATGAGTGGGATATGTATAAAAGAAAGAGACAGGAGGTCAAGAGAAAGGTGCAAGAGGTGAAAAAGAGGGCAAATGAGAGTTGGGGTGAGAGAGTATCATTAAATTTCAGGAAGAATAAAAAGATGCTCTGGAAGGAGGTAAATAAAGTGCGTAAGACAAGGGAGCAAATGGGAACTTCAGTGAAGGGCGCAAATGGGGAGGTGATAACAAGTAGTAGGGATGTGAGAAGGAGATGGAGTGAGTATTTTGAAGGTTTGTTGAATGTGTTTGATGATAGAGTGGCAGATATAGGTTGTTTTGGTCGAGGTGGTGTGCAAAGTGAGATTGTTAGGGAAAATGATTTGGTAAATAGAGAAGAGGTAGTAAAAGCTTTGCGGAAGATGAAAGCCGGCAAGGCAGCAGGTTTGGATGGTATTGCAGTGGAATTTATTAAAAAAGGGGGTGACTGTATTATTGACTGGTTGGTAAGGTTATTTAATGTATGTATGACTCATGGTGAGGTGCCTGAGGATTGGCGGAATGCTTGCATGGTGCCATTGTACAAAGGCAAAGGGGATAAGAGTGAGTGCTCAAATTACAGAGGTATAAGTTTGTTGAGTAATCCTGGTAAATTATATGCGAGGGTATTGATTGAGAGGGTGAAGGCATATAAAGAGCATCAGATTGGGGAAGAGCAGTGTGGTTTCAGAAGTGGTAGAGGATGTGTGGATCAGGTGTTTGCTTTGAAGAATGTATGTGAGAAATACTTAGAAAAGCAAATGGATTTGTATGTAGCATTTATGGATCTGGAGAAGGCACATGATAGAGTTGATAGAGATGCTCTGTGGAAGGTATTAAGAATATATGGTGTGGGAGGCAAGTTGTTAGAGGCAGTGAAAAGTTTTTATCGAGGATGTAAGGCACGTGTACGTGTAGGAAGAGAGGAGAGTGATTGGTTCTCAGTGAATGTAGGTTTGCGGCAGGGGTGTGTGATGTCTCCATGGTTGTTTAATTTGTTTATGGATGGGGTTGTTAGGGAGGTAAATGCAAGAGTTTTGGAAAGAGGGGCAAGTATGAAGTCTGTTAGGGATGAGAGAGCTTGGGAAGTGAGTCAGTTGTTGTTCGCTGATGATACAGCGCTGGTGGCTGATTCATGTGAGAAACTGCAGAAGCTGGTGACTGAGTTTGGTAAAGTGTGTGAAAGAAGAAAGTTAAGAGTAAATGTGAATAAGAGCAAGGTTATTAGGTACAGTAGGGTTGAGGGTCAAGTGAATTAGGAGGTAAGTTTGAATGGAGAAAAACTGGAGGAAGTAAAGTGTTTTAGATATCTGGGAGTGGATCTGGCAGCGGATGGAACCATGGAAGCGGAAGTGGATCATAGGGTGGGGGAGGGGGCGAAAATCCTGGGAGCCTTGAAGAATGTGTGGAAGTCGAGAACATTATCTCGGAAAGCAAAAATGGGTATGTTTGAAGGAATAGTGGTTCCAACAATGTTGTATGGTTGCGAGGCGTGGGCTATGGATAGAGTTGTGCGCAGGAGGGTGGATGTGCTGGAAATGAGATGTTTGAGGACAATGTGTGGTGTGAGGTGGTTTGATCGAGTAAGTACCGTAAGGGTAAGAGAGATGTGTGGAAATAAAAAGAGCGTGGTTGAGAGAGCAGAAGAGGGTGTTTGAAATGGTTTGGTCACATGGAGAGAATGAGTGAGGAAAGATTGACCAAGAGGATATATGTGTCGGAGGTGGAGGGAACGAGGAGAATTGGGAGACCAAATTGGAGGTGGAAGGATGGAGTGAAAAAGATTTTGAGTGATCGGGGCCTGAACATGCAGGAGGGTGAAAGGAGGGCAAGGAATAGAGTGAATTGGATCGATGTGGTATACCGGGGTTGACGTGCTGTCAGTGGATTGAATCAGGGCATATGAAGCGTCTGGGGTAAAGCATGGAAAGCTGTGTAGGTATGTATATTTGCGTGTGTGGACGTATGTATATACATGTGTATGGGGATGGGTTGGGCCATTTCTTTCGTCTGTTTCCTTGCGCTACCTCGCAAACGCGGGAGACAGCGACAAAGCAAAAAAAAAAAAAATATATACATATATATATATATATATATCATACAAACCTCCAACAGCCAGGATCGAACCTGGGACCCCTGTGCAAGAGGCAGGCATGCTAACCGCTAGGCTATGGGACTGTGTAATAGGAAACAACTATTCGAAATACTAAGTACTCGAATACCCTTCGTCTCACAATGGTGAGCAACGGGGTCTATACTTGGTTGTTTCCGAACAGACGCACATAGCCAGCTGATAGCGTTTTACCGAACCTAACTGTACAACGCGGAGGTATATGAATACGAATAAAGTGCATATGAACGCGCACCTATGTGCGTCTGTTCGGAAACAACCAAGTATAAACCCCGTTGCTCGCCATTGTGAGACGAAGGGTATTCGAGTATTTAGTATTTCTAATAGTTGTTTCCTCTTGCACAGAGGTCCCAGGTTCGATCCTGGCTGTTGGAGGTTTGTATGTTCTATGAAGGTGCGCGTTCATATGCACTTTATTCGTATATATATATATATATATATATATATATATATATATATATATATATATATATATATATATATATATATATATATATATATATATATATATATTCATATATATATATATATATATATATATATATATATATATATATATATATATATATATATATATATATATATATATATATATATATATATATATATATATATATATATATATATATATATGGTATTTGTATGGATTTGTATAGAAATGGATTTGTATGTAACATTTATGGATCTGGAGAAGGCATATGATAGAGTTGATAGACATGCTCTGTGGAAGGTTTTAAGAATATATGGTGTGGGAGGCAAGTTGTTAAAAGCAGTGAAAAGCTTTTATCGAGGATGTAAGGCATGTGTATGTGTAGGAAGAGAGGAAAGTGATTGTTTCTCAGTGAATGTAGGTTTGCGGCACGGGTGTGTGATGTCTCCATGGTTGTTTAATTTGTTTATGGATGGGGTTGTTAGGGAGGTGAATGCAAGAGTTCTGGAAAGAGGGGCAGGTATGCAGTCTGTTGTGGATGAGAGAGCTTTGGAAGTGAGTCAGTTGTTGTTCGCTGATGATACAGCGCTGGTGGCTGATTCATGTAAGAAACTGCAGAAGCTGGTGACTGAGTTTGGTAAAGTGTGTGAAAGAAGAAAATTAAGAGTAAATGTGAATGAGAGCAAGGTTATTAGGTACAGTCGGGTTGAGGGTCAAGGCAATTGGGAGGTAAGTTTGAATGGAGAAAAACTAGAGGAAGTGAAGTGTTTTAGATATCTGGGAGTGGATCTGGCAGCGGATGAAACCATGGAAGCGGAAGTGAATCATAGGGTGGGGGAGGGGGCGAAAATTCTGGGAGCTTGAAGAATGTTTGGAAGTTGAGAACATTATCTCGGAAAGCAAAAATGGGTATGTTTGAAGGAATAGTGGTCCCAACAATGTTGTATGTTTGCGAGGCGTGGGCTATGGATAGAGTTGTGCGCAGGAGGGTGGATGTGCTGGAAATGAGATGTTTGAGGACAATATGTGGTGTGAGGTGGTTTGATTGAGTAAGTAATGTAAGGGTAAGAGAGACGTGTGGAAATAAAAAGAGCGTGGTTGAGAGAGCAGAAGAGGATTTTTTGAAATGGTTTGGGCACATGGAGAGAATGATTGAGGAAAGATTGACCAAGAGGATATATGTGTCAGAGGTGGAGGGAAAAAGGAGAATTGGGAGACCAAATTGGAGGTGGAAAGATGGAGTGAAAAAGATTTTGAGTGATCGGTGCCTGAACATGCAGGGGCGTGAAAGGCGTGCAAGGAATAGAGTGAATTGGAACGATGTGGTATACCGGGGTCGACGTGCTGTCAATGATTTGAACCAGGGCATGTGAAGCGTCTGGGGTAAACCATGGAAAGTTGTGTGGGGCCTGGTTGTGGAAAGGAAGCTGTGGTTTCGGTGCATTATTACATGACAGCTAGAGACTGAGTGTGAACGAATGGGGGCTTTGGTGTCTTTTCCTAGGACTACCTCGCACACATGAGGGAGGAGGGGGTTGTTATTCCATGTGTGGCGAGGTGGCGATGGGAACAAATAAAGGCAGACAGTGTAAATTATGTGCATGTTTGTATATGTATATGTCTGTGTGTGTATATATATGTGTACATTGAGATGTATAGGTATGTATATTTGCGTGTGTGCACGTGTATGTATATACATGTGTATGTGGGAAGGTTGGGCCATTTCTTTCCTTAATCTGTTTACTTGCGCTACCTCGCTAACGCGGGAGACAGCAACAAAGCAAAATAAATATATAATAAATAGATAAATAATATATATATGTATATATATATATATATATATATATATATATATATATATATATATATATATATATATATATATAGATATATATATTTATATTTTCTTTCTTTTCTTTCAAACTATTCGCCATTTCCCGCATTAGCGAGGTAGCGTTAAGAACAGAGGACTGGGCCTTTGAGGGAATACCCTCACCTGGCCCAATTCTCTGTTCCTTCTTTTGGAAAATTAAAAAAAAATCGAGAGGGGAGGATTTCCAGCCCCCTGCTCCCTCCCCTTTTAGTCGCCTTCTACAACACGCAGGGAATACGTGGGAAGTATTCTTTCTCCCCTATCCCCAGGGAAAATATATATATATATATATATATATATATATATATATATATATATATATATATATATATATATATATATATATATATATATATATATATATATATATATATATATATATATATATATATATATATATATTGTTACGGAACACGTGTGTTTGTGCTCACATGTTCGTGTATATAACGTGTGTGTGTCCTTGTGTATTGATATTTCTTATCAGGATGAGGATTAAAGGCCTCCCTCTGAGACGTCCTCGGAGCTTCAGTTCACACCAAGCATTAGGCGTAATAATTTAATTTTGAAAACCAGGTGGACATTTGTCCTTGAGCACCCCGACCCTTCTCCGAGACGGGGGGGATATTTCACCACCGTACTGGACATGTCATCGCTGTAGGCTTACACAAGAGGGAGGGTGATCTACGCAGTTTTGAGCTACGCATTCTCCAACCAAGCAGAATATTTTTGAGTCCCATAGCCAATCAAAATGTAAGGTTGTATAGCTAGCAGGGAACGCTTGTCTTTACTGTAATATATACCCATGACACCCGCTGAGTCTCTCTCTTTCTAGCCCAGCGAGGTAAGTGGTCCACCCCTGCTGTAAGTCCTGCTGTGTTGTAAGCCCTGCTGTGCTATAAGCCCTTTCCCCGAGTGTTG
Organism: Panulirus ornatus; assembly: GCF_036320965.1. Lineage (NCBI taxonomy): Eukaryota > Metazoa > Arthropoda > Malacostraca > Decapoda > Palinuridae > Panulirus > Panulirus ornatus. Next base: position 57,200,921 of record NC_092226.1, read on the forward strand.
TGCTGTAAGCCCGTTATAATTATTAGTGTAATGTTATCGAAGAACTGCCTTAGAGGAAAGAGAACTCCTGGCTTGAAATCTTATCTGGAATGTTATCTTATGTTCAATGTTAAACTCACTTTCAATGTTAACGTAATGTTTCATGCTTGATTTATGTGCCTATCTTTGTACACTTGAATTCTTTCACTATAAGTAGATTTAATGTAATGCTGGTCTTTAATTCAATCCCATAACTTTATTATTGTGTTATCCTGAGTTGTGCAACTTGACAAATCTATAACGTCCTTGCAAGACAAGGAACAGTAGTATTTGTAACATATGTTACTGGCGACCTTGCCTGAATAAGTGTTGAGATCGTAACAATATATATATATTTCTTTCATACTATTCGCCATTTCCCGCGTCAGCAAGGTAGCGTTAAGAACAGAGGACTGGGCCTCTGAGGGAATATCCTCACCTGGCCTCGTTCTCTGTTCCTTCTTTTGGAAAATCAAAAAAAAAAACGAGGTTAAACGGGAGGAGTGGTTTGGGAATGTCTTGGGAGTAAAGTCAGGGGTTAGTGAGGAAAGGAGTAGCACTACTCCTGAAACAGGAGTGGTGGGAGTATGTGATAGAGTGTAAGAAAGTAAATTCTAGATTGATATAGGCAAAATTGAAAGTTGATGGAGAGAGATGGGTGATTATTGGTGCATATGCACCTGGGCATGAGAAGAAAGAACATGAGAGGCAAGTGTTTTGGGAGCAGCTGAATGAGTGTGTTAGTGGTTTTGATGCACAAGTCCGGGTTATAGTGATGGGTGATTTGAATGCAAAGGTGATTAATGTGGCAGTTGAGGGAATAATTGGTATACATGGGGTGTTCAGTGTTGTAAATGGAAATGGTGCCGAGCTTGTGGACTTGTGTGCTGAGAAAGGACTGATGATTGGGAATACCTGGTTTAAAAAGCGAGATATACATAAGTATACATATGTAAGTAGGAAAGATGGCCAGAGAGCGTTATTGGATTACGTGTTAATTGATAGGTGCGCGAAAGAGACTTTTGGATGTTTATGTGCTGAGAGGTGCAACTGGAGGGATGTCTGATCATTATCTTGTGTAGACGAAGGTGAAGATTTGTAGGGGTTCTTAGAAAAGAAGATATAATGTTGGGATGAAGAGAATGGTGAGAGTAACTGAGCTTGAGAAGGAGAATTGTAAGAGGAAGTACCAGGAGAGACTGAGTACAGAATGGAAAAGGTGAGAACAAAGGAGGTAAGGGGAGTGGAGGAATGGGATGTATTTAGGGAAGCAGTGATGGCTTACGCAAAATAAGCTTGTGGCATGTGAAGCGTGGTGGGTGGGGCTGATTAGAAAGGGTAGCGAGTGGTGGGGTGAAGAAGTAAGATTATTAGTGAAAGAGAAGAGAGAGGCATTTGGACGAGTTTTGCAGGGAAAAAATGCAAATGAGTGGGAGATGTATAAAAGAAAGAGGCAGGAGGTCAAGAGAAAGGTGCAAGAGGTGAAAAAGAGGGCAAATGAGAGTTGGGGTGAGAGAGAATCATTAAATTTTAGGGAGAATAAAAAGATGTTTTGGAAGGAGGTAAATAAAGTGCGTAAGACAAGGGAGCAAATGGGAACTTCAGTGAAGGGGGCTAATGGGGAGGTGATAACAAGTAGTGGTGATGTGAGAAGGAGATGTAGTGAGTATTTTGAAGGTTTGTTGAATATGTTTGATGATAGAGTGGCAGATATAGGGTGTTTTGGTCGAGGTGGTGTGCAAAGTGAGAGGGTTAGGGAAAATGATTTGGTGAACAGAGAAGAGGTAGTAAAAGCTTTGCGGAAGAAGAAAGCCGGAAAGGCAGAAGGATGGTATTGCAGTAGAATTTATCAAAAAAGGGGGTGACTGTATTGTTGACTGGTTGGTAAGGTTATTTAATGTATGTATGATTCATGGTGAGGTGCCTGAGGATTGGAGGAATGCTTGCATAGTGCCATTGTACAAAGGCAAAGGGAATAAGATTGAGTGCTCAAATTACAGAGGTATAAGTTTGTTGAGTATTCCTGGTAAATTATATGGGAGGGTATTGATTGAGATGGTGAAGGCATGTACAGAGCATCAGATTGGGGAAGAGCAGTGTGGTTTCAGAAGTGGTAGAGGATGTGTGGATTAGGTGTTTGCTTTGAAGAATTTATGTGAGAAATACTTAGAAAAGCAAATGGATTTGTATGTAGCATTTATGGATCTGGAGAAGGCACATGATAGGGTTGATAGAGATGCTCTGTGGAAGGTATTAAGAATATATGGTGTGGGAGTCAAGTTGTTAGAAGCAGTGAAAAGTTTTTATCGAGGATGTAAGGCATGTGTACGTGTAGGAAGAGAGGAAAGTGATTGGTTCGCAGTGAATATAGGTTTGCGGCAGAGGTGTGTGATGTCTCCATGGTTGTTTAATTTGTTTATGTATGGGGTTGTTAGGGAGGTGAATGCAGGAGTTTTGGAAAGAGGGGAAGTATGCAGTCTGTTGTGGATGAGAGAGCTTTGGAAGTGAGTCAGTTGTTGTTCGCTGATGATACAGCGCTGGTGGCTGATTCATGTGAGAAACTGCAGAAGCTGGTGACTGAGTTTGGTATAGTGTGTGAAAGGAGAAAGTTAAGAGTAAATGTGAATAAGAGCAAGGTTATTAGGTACAGTAGGGTTGAGGGTCAAGTCAATTGGGAGGTAAGTTTGAATGGAGAAAAACTGGAGGAAGTAAAGTGTTTTAGATATCTGGGAGTGGATTTGGCAGCGGATGGAACCATGGAAGCGGAAGTGAATCATAGGGTGGGGGAGGGGGCGAAAATTTTGGGAGCTTTGAAGAATGTTTGGAAGTCGAGAACATTATCTCGGAAAGCTAAAAAGGGTATGTTTGAAGGAATATTTGTTCCAACAATGTTGTATGGTTGCGAGGCGTGGGCTATGGGTAGAGTTGTGCGCAGGAGGGTGGATGTGCTGGAAATGAGATGTTTGAGGACAATATGAGGTGTGAGGTGGTTTGATCGAGTATGTAATGTAAGGGTAAGCGAGATGTGTGGAAATAAAAAGAGTATGGTTGAGAGAGCAGAAGAGGGTGTTTTGAAATGGTTTGGTCACATGGAGAGAATGACTGAGGTAAGATTGACCAAGAGTATATATGTGTCAGAAGTGGAGGTAACGAGGAGAAGTGGGAGAGCAAATTGGAGGTGGAAAGATGGAGTGAAAAAGAATTTGAGTGATCGGTGCCTGAACATGCAGGAGGTTGAAAGGCGTGCAAGGAATAGAGTGAATTGGAACGATGTTGTATACAGGGGTCGACGTGCTGTCAATGTATTGAACCAGGACATGTGAAGCGTGTGTGGTAAACATGGAAAGTTGTGTGGGGCCTGGATGTGGAAAGGGAGCTGTGGTTTCGGTGCATTATTACATGACAGCTAGAGACTGAGTGTGAACGAATGGGGCCTTTGTTGTCTTTTCCTAGCGCTACCTCGCACACATGAGGGGGGAGGGGGTTGTTATTCCATGTGTGGCGAGGTAGCGATGGGAATAAATAAAGGCAGACTATGAATTATGTACATGTGTATATGTGTATATGTCTGTGTGCGTATATATATATGTGTACACTGAGATGCATGGGTATGTATATTTGCGTTTGTGGACGTGTATGTATATACATGTGTATGTGGGTGGGTTGGGCCATTCCTTTCGTCTGTTTCCTTGCGCTACCTCGCTAACGCGGGAGACAGCGACAGAGCAAAATAATAGAAAATATATATATATATATATATATATATATATATATATATATATATATATATATATATATATATATATATATGATTATCAGGGTTAGTGGAGGAGACAGCGATTGCGGAGGGGCAGCAAACCGTGGATCACCACCAGAATATTAAATCTTTTGGAGACATGGACGCGAGCGTACAATAGAGGCAGGATGAACCAGAGGAAAAACCTTCACTTCAGAATGAAACACGATATCAAGAACGCTAAACAACAAACGGATGAAACTGAACAAAGTATCATTTACTCAAATTTTTCGAAGTGATTGAAATATATTTTAGGAAAATTAGTGAACAGTTACAAAATCACTTGACTGATACATGCACAGTAATCCCACAGATAGACTCTACTGCATTACACAGTTTCTTACCTGCATTTGAGGCACCAAGATTGGAAAGGTTTTTATAAAGCCTAACAAAATTTCAAAAGTTGTAATACATCACCTCTTGGATCCCTGCTAAACAACTGATTAAAGTGTTTGCTTATGGAATCAGAGTATCACTCATTTACGTTCTTAATGAATGTTTAGAACGTAGAAGTTTTCCCAGATGTTGGAAACGTGCTAAAATCAAAGTCCTTCTCAAAAAGAAAGTTGTTACTGATATGGATGAGGGGCTTAGCTCGTGCCGGAAGATTCAAGCCTGAAACTGATCCAGGCAAAAAAAAAAAAAAATATGGAAACCTGAAAGCAAGTTCCTCCTCCCATTATCTTATTGAAAGGCTTGGACAATCCTAAAGCCTTATCCCAAACTGTAACAACAGATTCTAAAAAGGCTTTCAATTATATCGACCACACATTGGACACTCGCGAGCTTTTCTCGCTAGGTTGCCGCCACCCATTCCTTTCTGGTTTCATCATAGAGCCAGGTATCAGGACACTGTCTCAGAGTATGATAACATAACTTGTGATGTGCCACAGGGCACTCGATTAGGCCCAACCATATTCATTACTTTAATCAATAATATCTGATGTAATGCATGAATACATTGCACTTAATGACCTTGCAAGAGACTGCAGATCTGTTAGGATCACTCCTAATCCCCTCAAGTGTGAGGTAATGATAGTACGTCCTCCCAGAAACTTATTGTTTTCCCCAACTCACACTGAATGACGGTGACTCAACCATTGTGTACAAATGTAAACTCTCAGGCATTCAGATCAACGCCGCATTAACTTGAAATGACAACGTTAACTACACAGTCTCCAAAACAAGTAAATGCATATTGATACTGTACAGAGTACGTCAATATGGCATCAACATGGATGCAATGTTCACCTTGTATGTTAGATTCATGAAAATAACCATGAAAATAACAGCTCCCGTGTTGCATCCAGGATTAACCCAGACACAACAGTCGCAACTCGAACGCATCCAAAAGAGATGTCTTAGTCATTTTAAGCAACCAATAAGAAAGCTATGAAATATTACTGGGTATACCTGATGCCACAAGGTTACAGACAAGACCTGAAAAATCAACGACTCGTTTTAGAATGAACCTTCTGAAATCTAACAACTACAGACAATTTTTTGCCACATCATTTGCTTTACATCCATAGGGTCATAGGGTGAGGAAGACAGCTTTTACAATCAGTCAGATGTAGAACTTCTCGGTAAAATAACTCATGTATCTCATATCTGGTGTCAAAACTCTATGTTCTATTCTCCTATTTTAGTTTTTTATGAAATCATTTTATTTTGTGTTTTTAGTTATTTCAACATGAGTTACCCATGTAATACAATATTGTAAACTAAGACATAATGTTATTCTGCTATGTATAACTATCTTGGTAAATACTCCTTCTATTATCATTTCCTCTTTCTTTTAAAGTTGATCGCCATATCCAAAGATAGCGAGGTAGCGACTGGAACAGACGAAGATAGGCTACATCCGCTCAAATCCAATCTTTAGCTTTCATGTTTAATGCACCGAAACCACAGCTTCCTATCCACAACCGGGCCCCACAAAACTTTCTATTGTTTATCCCGGACGCTTCACATGCTCTGCTTCATTCAACTGACAACGTTGGCCCCAGTAAACTACACCATTCCAGTTCACTATCCTGTGCACGCCTTTCAGCCTCCTGCATCTACGGGCCCCGTTCACTGTTCCCTCCATTTCTGACACATATATCCCCTTTGTAAACCTTTCCTTACTCAGTATCTCCATACGTCCAACCAATTTCAGCACACCATCTTCTGCTCTTTCAACAACACTATTTATTACCACATAATTCTCTTACCCTTTTATCACTTACTCGATCAAACATTATATTTCCAACACATCCACTATCTGTACAGCCTTAACTATAGCCCATGCCTCGCATCTACATAATATTGTTGGGACTACTATTTCTTCAAATATGCCTATTTTTACCTTCCCAGATAACGTTCTCTCTCTCCACACATGCTCTGTGCTCCCAGAACCCTCACCTCCTCCATCACCCTTTGATTCACTTCAGCTTCCATGGTTCCATTTGCTACCATGCCCATTCTCAGATATGTGAATCACCTCACTTCCTCCATTTTTTTTTCATTCAAATATATCCTAACTAATTTGCTGAACCTAATAATCTTGCTTTTAATTCACCCCACTTTCGACTTTCTCCTTTAACTCACTCTTCCAAACTTTGTCACCAACTTCTGCAGTTTCTCATTCGAATCCGCCATCAATGCTGTATCATCGACGAACTGACTCACTTCCCACTCTTAACTGCATACTCGCCCCTCTCTCCAAAACTCTCCCGCCTACTTCCCTCATCACCCCATCCATTTACAAATTAAACAACCATGATGACATCACAGTTCCCTGCTGCAGACCATCCTTTATTTGGAAGCACCTTCCTCTCTTCCTACTCGTACACAAGCCTTGCATATTTGAAGAGCTGCTCTCTGCTTCTGGCGTATTTCCTCTCACACAGTATATTTTCAAGACCTTTCTCAAAGCATCTCTATCAATCCTACCATATGCCTTCTCCAGATCCATTGAGGCCACATACAAAAACAGCTCTTAGTATTTTTCACATACATTCTTCAAAGCAAACACTTGATGCACACATTCTCCACCACTTCTGAAACCACATGCACCTCCCCAATCTGATGCTCTGTACATGCTTCCTCCCTATCAATCAATACTCTCCCACACGACTTACCAGGTATACTCAACAAACTTTAGTTTGGAAACTCATCTTATTCCCTTACCTTTATACAGCGGCACCATACAGACATTTTGCCAATCCTCTGGCACTTCACCATGATCCATACATACACTGTAATATTTTAAGAATCACTCAACAGAATAGTCACCCCATATTCATAAATTCAACTGCAATACCATCCACTCTAATCGCATTACCACATATCATTTTACGAAGGCTTTCATCGCTTCTTCTCTCTTCACCAAACCATTCTTCATGAGTCTCTCATTTCGCATGCCACCCCGACCCAAACATCCTACATCTGCCACTTTATCATCAAACACATTTAACAGTCCTTCAAAATACTCACTCCATCTCCTCCTCACCTCATTACTGCTTGTAATCACTTCCCTTATTGCCCCCTTCACTGATGTTCCCATTTGTTTTCTTGTCTCGCACATTATTTACCTCCTTCTAAAACATCATCATGTCTCAGAGGCTTACTGATACTCGCTCAACCCAACTCCCATTTGCCCTCTTTTTCGACTCTAGCACCGTCCTCTTGACCTTCTACGGCTTTCTTTTATAGAACCTCCAATCATTTTCACTCCTTCCCAGTAAGTATTGCCGAAACGCCTCTCTTCTACGTTTTGCTAGCAACTTTATTTCTTCATCCCACCACTCACTACCTTTATAATCTGCCTGCCTCCCACCTTGCACATTACACATGCATCTCTTGCACATGCCAGCACTGCTTTTCTAAATACCTCCCATTCCTCACTACTTCCCTCGCCTCATTTTCTCTCGCCTTTTGTCATTCTATGCTCAATTTCTCCTTGTATTTCTCCACACATTTCTCTTTTCCAAGCTCGCTAACTCTAACCACTCTTTTCTCTCAGACATTATCTCCTCTTTTTTCGAAAAGCTCTACAAATGTTTACCCTTACCCCTCTCAGCACATTTACATTCAAAAGTAATCCAATAATGCCCGCTGACCATCTCTCCTAATGACATACATATAATTGTATGTCATATAACTGGTATTCCCAATCACCAGTCCTTTTTCAGCACACAACTCCAAAAGTTGTTCACCATTTCCATCCATAACACTGAATACCTCATGCGCCCCTATTATACCTCACAAATACCTGCTCTCTTACAGCAAACTTGTTGACACACTCACTCAATTACTCCCAATACACTTGCCGAGTGCATAAGCACCAATAATCACCAATCTCTCACCATCCACATGCAGCTTTACCCACATCAATCTAGAATATATTTCCTTACACTCCTTCCATAGGATTTGTCATCTCACTAACCCTTGACTTTACTCCCAAGACATTTCCAAACCATTCTTCCCCTTTACCCTTGAGCTTCGTTTCATTCAGAGCCAGAACATCCAGGTTTCTTTCCTCAAACATACAACCTATCTCTCCTTTCTTCTCATTTTGGTTACATCCACACACATTTAGACACCCTAATCTGAGCCTTCGAGGGGTATGAGCATTTACTGCCTGGCTTCTTTTTCTGTTCTCTTTCTGAAATGGAAATATAGGAAGAAGGGCGGGGGTGTTTTTTTTTTTTTGGGTGGGGGGAGGGAGAGGAGGAGGGTAGGGGTCCAGCCTCCTCTCCCAAACTCTTCGGTGTCGTTCTACGACACGCAGGGAATATGGGAGTCGAATTTTTTTTTTTTTACTAAATGAGTGGAAATATAGTATTGCTAATAGACGGAGGATGGTAGACGCAGGGTAGTGTGTTCTCAAGTAAAGCCAACTCACCCAGTGGACATAGTTGATAGAGAACCTGTCGTCGCTGGAGTGGGTGTGCAGCCCCACCGTCAGCAGCTGATAGTCCCTCTTCCTTACCCACGACACCTGCGGGAGACACATCAATGGTCACCTCGGGCTTGCCATTAGGATTGTGTGTGTGTGTGTGTGTGTGTGTGTGTGTGTGTGTGTGTGTGTGTGTGTGTGTGATTACTTGTGACTACCATTTGTGTGGTTCAGGGAGAGGTTTACACTAGTGTTGCCCTGTCTCTCAATCGTATACACATGTATCATTTCTACCATGTATACACACACACACACACACACACACACACACACACACACACACACACACACACACTCACACACACAAACACACACACACACACACACACACACACACATTAGCCAATACCAGTTACTCATTCATCGACCATTTTTATGTTTGTGTATGATATGAAGTGTGTACTTGCGTGTTTATTTGTTGCTGTGCTTTAGTGGTCAGATAGGGAGATAAGTAAGGGAAATGGAAAACGGAATATTATCTCGGTGACGATATATAATCGCGCGAAGAATGACACTTCTATCAAATTTCCTTATGAACTTCTACGTTATTCCTCTGAAATTAACATTCATTCTTATGATCTATTTTGACGACGTTTACAGCTATTACAGCCTGCTGTGGGGTATGGGAGAGGGGGGGGGGGATGGAATGGGCTGACACACGAACTTCACTGCATACAATATGGAATGATGTAAACATGAAAAAGTACTACCCACTGAACGTCGCATGAGTTAATGACGGAGTCGCAGTGGGCCATAATTCATTTTCGTCTCCTCAGCCTAGCCTGCAACAATCTTTAGTGACTTTCTTTTTTGGCATCTTTATTCACGAATGAAGACACAACTCATGTCCCGAATTCAGTTTCACTGCTAAGAGAGAAGAACATAAAGCAACAGAGTTATATACTTGAAGTTATAAGAGCAACAAACAGAATGATATTAAGCAAAATGGCAGGCCCTGGTAAGCTTTATCTTCGGGCAATGAAAGAGGCGAAAAATGAGATACTCAGACCCTTCCTTAACTGCCCTGCTACGGAGAAAGTTCCAGAGGAATGGAAGTTTGCCAATGTAGCAACGATATAAAAAAGCGCTAAGATAGTGTCCAGAAATTATTGTCCAATTAGTTTAACTAGTTGGAAAACTTATGGAAACCATCTCGCAAGACAAAACAATAAACCAAGTAGAGGAACACTACTAAATAACGATTCTCAACATGGCTTGCAAAGATATCGGTCATGTCTGCTTGACTTCTTATATGAAACGACCAACATGTATGATGAAAGTTACGAGTGATGCCATCTAGTTAGATTTTAAAAAAACATTGGATAAATACCCATATCGGAAATCACTATCAAGAGTTAAGCCACAACAGATACATGGAGCTGTACCGCAGCGGTTTGAAAATTGGTTGACTGGCCGTAAAAAAGGAACAATGATCAATGGTCACGCCTCAGAATGGTTATACATAATCATGTATTTATGATACTGATAATAGGCTGTGATGTATGATATCGATATTCGCAATAAAAGATATCAAAATAAGTCTATAACTAAATTTGCAGGTCCGCAGCCTCAAACTGACATAGAAAAGAGAAGGAAAGAGATGATCTTAGCAATAAAAGTATTCAAAATTTTCAAATGCTTTCATAATCTCGGTCGATCAAGTTATTATAGGCTTGATTCATCTGAGTTTACCAGACGTAACGAATACAAACACTTGGGCAAACGCTTAGAGTCGTTTACAGAGATTTGTGAAAGAAGCTTGTAGGCTGGGAATGGTCTCCATTTGAATGGAACAGGAGAAACCCGCCTTGGCAGTGTGCTCGACGAGTATATGTACGTTTTGTTTCGATGAATACGAAGAGAAGGGATTCAAGGTAAGGATCATAACTGGCATGTAGAGGCAAGAATCAGATAGAAGGAGTATTATAGGGAACATGGGTGGCAGGCTTGGAAAGAGGAAACTAGAACAGTGCAGGTAGCGGAAAGTTTCCAGGTTAGGGGGCATATCTCAAGTAGTATGGAGTAGGAAGGAGGCAGGAGGACATAGCGGAATATAGTTGAGAAAATCGACTTCATTTTTGTGGAAACAAAAGATAAACTTTGTAAGACAATAACAGAAGGACTAGTTTATAGCCCCACGACATAAACCTAGGTTGGAAAAGCTTCAGTAAAACATTTAAAGCAGTAGAAGAAACATACGTGTCAATGCGTAGAAGACGGTCTATTTCTGAAATGGAGCCAAGGTGGTGGAACGATCAAATAAAACAGTGCCCATTATCTGAGAAAATAATAACCAACTTGATAGAGTAACTTGTGTAAATCTGTGTAGAGAAAGGAAGAGAATTGTGCGAGAAAGTAGATGTCAATATAAAGCGTATATTGCTGCAAATAGCAAAAGAAAACCTGAGGAGTTTTAAAGCTATGTTAAAAGCAAGAGAGGCATAACCCAGTCAATTGGTCCATTAATTGCGGAAAACGGTGACTCGGTTTATGACAAAGAAGCCATGGCAAAAATTTTTAATGACTTTTGAATTTTGTATTTATGATAGAAGACACAACCCATGTCTCGAATTCGGTTTCATTGATGACATAATTCTTCAAAAACTGACTTAAAAGCTGAAGACATACAATCAGCAATAAACGGAACAAAATAGATAATACGGCAGACCCTTAATAAGCACTATCAGAGGACAATGAAAGAGACGAAAATGAGTTAGTTATGCCCTTGACTGTCCTCTTTAATGTCACTTGCCAAGGGAAAAGTTCCAGATAAATGGAAGTTTGCCAATGTAACACCAATATTCAAAATAGGTTATAATTCACTGCCCGGAAATCATCATCCAGTCAACTCAAGTCTGTGGTTGGAACACTTATGGAAAACATCATTCGAGATAGAATTGTAGTCTATTTAGAGGACCATCACCTAGTAAGCGATTCTTGTCTTGTTTTCCGACGATGTCGCTCATGTCTGACAAATCTGTTTGATCATTTCTGACATAATCAACATGTGACGAGAGCAAAGCAGTTGGCGTCACCTTTATACATTTTTAAAAATTACTCAACAAGGTTACTGGCAAAAAATCTGTCATATGGGGTCGATGGGGTCGTACTTCGGTGGCCGTAAAAAAGAGTTGTGATTAATGAACAAACCTCGTAATGGTTACATATATGATTGATACTGATAATGGGCTACATTGAAGTATATCAAAATTCACTAATCAAAGTCGGGAAACAAATCTACAAATGAACTTGAACGTATACAGGTTCAAAATTGCCACAAACAAACAGCTGGACTGGGCTCATAGGTGACAGTGAGTTCTGCAGTATGAATTCTCTTGAACTGCAAAAGGCTAATGAAGTAAAAACACTAAGGTGACCTAAAACCAAGTACGCAGAGCACAGAACAGTGAAAAGAGAAAATTAGGAGTAGACCAGGTCAGGGGAGGTCAGTTTGGGGTCAACTTATGGGCTTCCCCTTCCCAGTGCTGCACACACACACACACACACACACACACACACACACACACACACACACACACACACACACACACACACACACACACACACACACACACACACACACACATACTAGCCGAATCTTAAGCGCACATGCCAGTAACCAGATCCAGGAAACTGATTTCAAAGGTGCTCACAAACCTCTGAGGAAAATTACTCAAATGTACACAAATGCTCAGAGCATCATTTCCAAATGAAGTGATCTGATATATGTTGTCACTGAAAAACCAGACGTTATTGTAGTCTCGGAAACCTGGTTCAACTATGAGATCAAACATTTACTAACCGTATTAACAATACCTGAGTATAAAATCTTCACAAAAGATCGCTTGCATAGGACAGGTGGCGATGTTGTCATTATGTTAAAAATAATCAAGATACAGTACTTCAAGCAAAATACAGTCGCCGAAACTTATGATTCTGCAGGCATCTTATACAGACTTCTAAAGCAAAAGCCAGATGACAAAATGTAATACGATGGAACAAAATCTGCAGAAAACAATGAGGATGATATTACTGTAGGTTACTTTAACATTCCAAGAATAAACTGGAATAATTAACGGAAGATCAAGAGGGAGATAAACAAACAAGCTTGATAGAAGACATGCTCACCATTTCACCACTTCACCTTTTCTTACGCAACCTCCCCACCACTTCACCTTCCATTGCTCACCTTCCCACCATTTCACCTTACCTTGCTCACCTTCCAATCACTTCTCCTTCCCATACCAACCATCTCAACACTTTACCTTCTCTTGCCCAACCTCCTCACCACTTCACCTTCCCTTGCTCACTCTTCCTACTGCTTCACCTTCCCTTGTTCACCCTCCCACCACTTCACCTTTCCTTGTTCATCCTCCCCCCACTTCACCTTTTCTTGCTGATCTTCTCACCACTTCACCTTTCCTTGCTCATACTCGCACCACTTCACCTTCCCTTTCTAACCTTGCTGCCACTTCACTTTCCCTTACTGACCTTCCTAATCTTCAATTTCCCATGCCCACCATCCCACCATTTCACCTTACCTTGCCCAACTTCCCCACCGCTTCACCTTCCCTTGCTCATTATTTCACCACTTTACCTTCCCTTGCTCATCCTCCCTCCACTTCAGCTTCCCTCGTTCATCCTCCAATTACTTCACTTTCTCCCCACCACTTCAACTTCCCCTGTTTACCCTCCCTTGCTCATCCTCCCACCTCTTGAACTTCCCTCTGTCATCTCACCACTTCACCTTCCTTTGCTAACCCTCTCTACCAATTCATCTTCTCTTTCTTACCCCTCCCACCACTTTCTCTTCCTTTAGTCAACCTCCTCACCACTTCACCTCCCCTTGCTCACGTTCCCCACCATTTCAGCTTTCCTTGCTCACCCTTCCATCACTTCACCTTCCCTTGCTCACCTTCCCGCCTTTCCACCTTACTTTGCTCACCTTCCCCCCACTTCACCTTCCTTTGCTCACCCTCCCACCACTTCACCTTCCTTTGCTGAACCTTCACACCACTTCTACCTACCTTGTTCACTCTCCCACCACTTCACCTACCTTGCTCATCTTCCAATCATTCAACTTCCCTCGCTCATCTTCTCAATGCTTCACCTTCTCTTGCTCATCCTCCCACCAGTTTTCTGTCTTTTGGTCATCCTCCAACCACTTCATCTTCCCTTGCTCACCCTCCCACCACTTTACCTTCCCTTATTCATCCACCCCTCCACTTCACCTTCCCTTGTTCATCCTCTCACCAATGAACTTTCCCTCTCTTGTCTTGTCACCATCTCATTTTCCCTTGCTCGCCCTCCCAACCAATTCACCTTCCTTTGCGCCTCACCTTACCACCAGTTCACCTGCCTTTACTCATCGTCCCACCACTTTACCTTCCCTTGCTCACCCTCTCCACCACTTCATCTTCTCTTGCTCATCATCGCACCACTTCAGATTCCCTTGTTGACCCTCCCACCGCTTCACCTTCTCTTGCTCACCCTCCCACTACTTCAAATTTCCTTGCTCATCCACCCACCACCTCCGATGCCCTTGATGAACTTCTCACCAATTCCCTTCCTTTATTCATCCTCCCACAACTTCACCTTCCATTTCACACCTTCCCACCTCTTCACCTTTCCTTGCTCAACCTCCCCACCACTTCACCTTCCCTTGTTCATCCTCCCACCACTTCACCTTACATTGCTCACCCTCCAATCGCTTCAAATTCCTTTGCTCATCCTCCCACCACTTCTCCTTCCCGTGTTCATCCTCCTCCCACTTCACCTTTCCTTGCTGTTCTTCTCACCAGTTCATCTTTCTTTCCTCGTTCTCCCACCACTTCATCTTTTTTGCTCACCTTCCCATCACTTCACATTACATTTCTCACCTTCCCATCACTTCACCTTCCCATGCCCACCATCTCACCATCTCACCTTCCCTTGCTCAACCTCCCCACCACTTCACCTTCCCTTTATCATTCTCCCACCACTTCACCTTCCCTTGCTCATCCTCCCACCACTTCAACTTCCCTTGTTCATCCTCCCATTACTTCACTTTCTTCCCACCACTTCAACGTCCCTTGCTTACCCTCTCAAAACTTCACCTTCCATTGCTCATCCTCCCACCTCTTAAACCTCCCTCTCTCATCTTCTCACCACTTCACCTTCCCTCGCTAACCCTCCCCACCAATTCATCTTACCTTGCTCACCCTCCCACCTTGCTCACCCCATACTTTGGTCATCCTTCTCACCACTTCACCTTCCATTGCTCATCCTTCCCACCATTTCGGCTTCCCTTGCTCACCATCCTTCCATCACTTCACCTTCCCTTGCTCGCCCTCCCATCACTTCACCTTCCCTTGCTCGCCCTCCCATCACTTCACCTTCCCTTGCTCGCCCTCCTATCACTTTACCTTCCCTTGCTTACCTTCCCCCACTTCATATTCCCTTGCTCACCCTCCCACCACTTCACCTATCTTGCTCATCCTCCCATTCTTCACCTTCCCTTGCTCATCTTCTCAATACTTCACCTTCTCTTTGTCATCCTCCTACCACTTCACCTGTCCTTGCTCACCCTCCCACCACTTCACCTTCTCTTGCTCATCTTCTCAACACTTCACCTTTCCCTGTTCATCTCTTCTATACTTTACTTTTCCTTTCTCATCCTCTCATCTTTTCCCCTTCCCCTGCTCACCTACCCTACCACTTCACGGTCCCTTGCTCATCCTCCCACTAATTAACCTTCTTTTTCTCGTCTTGTCACCACTTCACTTTCCCTTGCCGACCCTCCTAACCAATTCACCTTCCCTTGCTCTTCACCTTATCACCACTTCACCTTCCCTTGCTCACCCCTCCTCCACTTCATCTTTCCTTTTTCACCCTTGCACCACTTCACCTTTTCTTGCTCACCCTTCCAGCACTTCACTTTCCCTTGCTCATCCTCCCCCACCTCACATTCCAATGCTGAACTTCTTACCTCTTCACTTTCCTTTGCTCATCCTCCCACTACTTCACTTTCCCTTGCTCAACCTCCCTCCATTTTACCTTCATTTGCTCAACCTCCACACCACTTCATCCTTCCTTGCTCAACCTCACACCACTTCACCAACATTGCTCATCCTCCAATACTTCAACTTCCCTTGCTCATCTTCTCAATACTTCACATTCTCTTGCTCATCCTCACACCACTTCATCTTCCCTTGCTCACCCTCCCACCATTTCACCTTTCCTTTTTCATCTTCTGAACACTGCACCTTCCCTTGCTCACCCTCAATCCTCTTTACCTTCCCTTGCTCACCCTCCCACCACTTCCCCTTCCTTTGGTCAACCTCCACCCTAGTTCACATTCCCTTGCTCATCTTCTCAATACTTCCCATTCCCTTGCTCTCCCCCCCCCTACCAACTCATCTTCCCTTGCTAACCCTTCCAGAACTTCACCTTCCCTTGCTCAACCTGCCTACCGCTTCACCTTCCCTTGCTCGCCCTCCCACCACTTCACTTTTTCTTTCTCATCCTCCCATCACTTCACGTTCCCTTTCTCATCTTTTCTCTACTTCACCATCCCTTGCTCACCTCCCCCACCAATTCATCTTCTCTCGCTTACCTTCCCACTACTTCAAATTCACTTGCTCATCCTCCCTGCCCTTCACCTATACCTCTCTCACTTTCTCACCATTTCATCTTACCTTGCTCATCCTTCCCACCATTCACATTCCCTTGCTCACCCTCCCACCACTTCACCTTCCCTTGCTTAACCTTCCCACCACCACTTCACCTTTCCTTGCTCACCCTCCCACCAATTCACCTTCCATTTCTTATCTTCTCACCACATGACCTTCCCCTGTTCACCCACTCCCCTTCCTCTTCCCTTGCTCAACCTCCTAACCACTTCACCTTTCCCTGTTCACCCTCTCACCACTTCACCTTCACTTGCTCATCATTCCATCACTTCACCTTTCCTTGCTTACCCTCTCCACCGTTTCACCTTCCCTTGTTCACCCTCCCACCACTACAACATCCTTTGTTCATCCTGTCCACTTCACCTTCCCTTGCTAACCCTCCCCATAACTTCACCTTCCCTTGCTCACACTTCCTACCTCTTCACCTTCCGTTGGTCACCCTCCCTTCACTTCACTTTCCCTAGCTCATCTTCTCCCCATTTCACCGTCCCTTGCTCATCTTGTCACTACTTCACCTTCCCTTGCTCTTTCTCCCACCATTTCACATTTCTTTGCTCACCATCCCACCACTTCATCTTCCCTTGCTCATCTCCTCACTACTTCACCTTCTCCTGCTTATCTTATATCTGCTCACCTTTTTAATCCTCACTATCCCGGCTAGTACATCACCATCCCGTCCGTCCGTAAATGGCACATTCCTCCTCTGCTTCCCCACCCATACTCCTCCTCTTGTCTCCCCCTTGCCTTCATGAGTTCTTGTATTACTGAACTTCCCGTGGTTCTCATTAGTTGTGAGGTATTCACCTATCACTCTCAATACTCTCTAGTCCCTCTGTTACCAATATTGACCTGTTGTATTACTCATTAGTTCTGAGGTACTCACTTAACAGTACGTATTAGCGTTTTTTTTAAGTTCAAATCTCCTAACAGGGATCTCCTACATGTTAGCTAATCGGTACTAGTCTGTCATTGGTAATAACCAATTCTCTCGTGGTTCTCATCGTGATCTCCACCCGTCCCTCAGGGTACTCAACAGTTCTGTGTGCCATGGTACCAGTGAGTTATCACCATTCTCCCAAGGTATTCATCAGAAGCCTGTGTTGATCATCCATCTCTGTGTTATTCGTCAATCCTCCTTAGTACCTGTTACTGAAAAGGATTCTACTCGCACTTTCTTAGTCCCATGTGGAACTGAGGTACTTTGTAAAACCTCTCTGGTATATATCTGTCCACTGCACCGACTGGCTTCCGTTGTATATACTCCTCAGGGATCTATGATGCCTACCAATCTCCCATGAAGTTTACGAGTCTTCAGTGATTATCATTAATACATCACACTCACACTACTCATTAATCCCTTCCGTAATCATCACACTAGTGTTAGGATGATCGCCTAGTGACACTTACAGTTCTCTCCCTTACTCACCGGTGTTCAATGGTTCTCATATGCTGTTTTAGTACTAACTGGCCGCTTATGGTACTCAGTGATATCCCATGGTACTAGTCCCTTATGGTACTCACTAATTCCCTTGTTACTGGTTGTTCCTCCTGGTACTCACTGGTCTCTCGGTTACTAACATATATTCATGGTTTCCATCAAGAATAATATTCGCCGATTTCGCGTAGTATTAGCCAGTCTCCCATGATCTTACCTTTTCAACCTTAATAATCATTAGTCTCCTGCAGCGGTCGTTAGTCCCGGTGGTACTGATTAATCTCCGTGGTACTCATCAGTCCCCCATGTACTCATGGCATCTCATTAACATTATACATACAGAATATATATCCTAGGCAGAGTTATGTACTTATTTCATCGACCAACGCCTAAGGGTCGATGAACAGCTGGGTTGAGTGTGTATCGATTGCCGCAACTAGGATTCGAACTGAAGCGTTCGACCCTGGGCGGCCCGGGGGTGCATCACGGTCTGGAGCGCTGACCGCTATACCACGGAGGTCCACATCACCAGTGTTACATTACTCTGCAGCAGTCGTACCGTCAGAGCGAGTAGCATCCCCTCGTCATTCTTGTTGTCTCGTGACAGTCATAAGTTTCCTGTGCTACAATAGTTTCCATATCTCTAACCAGTCCCCTGAGGTACTGAGTGGTCACCATGGTATTCAGACGCTGTGCTGCTCACTGGTTCCTTGTGGAATTCCGCAGTTCCCCGTGCTACTCAGAGTATCCTGTGGTTTTACTCAGTCCCCCATGCTACTCAAAAGTCCCCCTGTGGTACTGCCCAGTCCAACGAGATATTCACAATTCCCCGGTGTTTTCACTAGTTCCTGAGGCTGCGAGGTAATCTGGCATACGTTGTAGTATTCAGCGATCCATGCGGGAATCAGCAGTGTTCCTGGAGACACACCAGTCCCCTCCATCACTCATCCATCCAACCACCCGTGGTACTCGCAAAGGTCCCATGGTATCCAACTGATCCATGTGGTATTCTCTCTCTCTCTCTCTCTCTCTCTCTCTCTCTCTCTCTCTCTCTCTCTCTCTCTCTCTCTCTCTCTCTCTCTCTCTCTCTCTCTCCGGTGGCATTCACCTTTCCTCCTTCCCCGTGACACTGAACCATTTCCCATCGGTACTTTACCGATCCATCGTGATATTTACGAGTCCTTCATTGGTATTCAGGAGGCTTCGACAGTCTCGTCGTGAGGAAGATTCAGAAATTTCTTTTTCGATGTTTTCTTACCAAAATTGACCAAAATTCATAGTCTTTGCTGGAGAAGATTTTGGTCCACAAAGTAAAATTTTACACAGCGTAAATCGAACGACATAATCTACCCCCTCGGCGCTATGCCGAACTTAACCATCAATAAAACCCGGAACATGGGACTTCGCCCAAGGACTAGAATGTAAATATTATCATATCCTTCATTATCATTTCCATAACAATCATTATCATATGCTTCATTAGCATCATAATCATTATCATATCCTTTATAATCATTATTATGACAATTATTATCATATGCTTCATTATCATCATAATTATTAAGATATGCTTCATTATCATCATAATCATTATCATATCCTTCATTTCATTATCATAATCATTATCATATGCTTCATTATCATCATAATTATCATCATATGCTTCATTATCATCATAATTATCATCATATGCTTCATTATCATCATAATTATCATCATATGCTTCATTATCATCATAACTATTATCGCATGCATTTTCATCATAATTATTATCATATGCTTCATTATCATAATTATTATCATATGCCTCATTATCATCATGATTCTTCTCATATACTTCATTATCATCATAATTATCATCATATGCTTCATTATCATCATAATTATCATCATATGCTTCTTTATCATCATAACTATTACCATAACCTTCATCATCATTATCATAGTTATTATCATTTCCTTTATTATCATTTTCATAACAATCATTATCATATCCTTTATTATCATTATCATAACAATTATCATCATATGCTTCATTATCATCATAACTATTATCATATGCTTCATTATCATCATAATCATTATCATATCCTTCATTATCATCACAAATATTATCATATCCTTCATTATCATTATCATAATTATTATCATATACTTCATTATCATCATAATTATCATCATATGCTTCATTATCATCATAATTATCATCATATGCTTCTTTATCATCATAACTATTACCATAACCTTCATCATCATTATCATAGTTATTATCATTTCCTTTATTATCATTTTCATAACAATCATTATCATATCCTTTATTATCATTATCATAACAATTATCATCATATGCTTCATTATCATCATAACTATTATCATATGCTTCATTATCATCATAATCATTATCATATCCTTCATTATCATCACAAATATTATCATATCCTTCATTATCATTATCATAATTATTATCATATACTTCATTATCATCATAATTATCATCATATGCTTCATTATCATCATAATTATCATCATATGCTTCTTTATCATCATAACTATTACCATAACCTTCATCATCATTATCATAGTTATTATCATTTCCTTTATTATCATTTTCATAACAATCATTATCATATCCTTTATTATCATTATCATAACAATTATCATCATATGCTTCATTATCATCATAACTATTATCATATGCTTCATTATCATCATAATCATTATCATATGCTTCATTATCATCATAATCATTATCATATGCTTCATTATCATCATAATCATTATCATATGCTTCATTATCATCATAATCATTATCATATGCTTCATTATCATCATGATTATTATCATATGCTTCATTATCATCATGATTATTGTCATATCCTTCATTATCATTATCATATGCTTCATTATCATCATAATCATTATCATATGCTTCATTATCATCATGATTATTATCATATGCTTCATTATCATTATCATATGCTTCATTATCATCATAATCATTATCATATGCTTCATTATCATCATAATCATTATCATATGCTTCATTATCATTATCATATGCTTCATTATCATCATAATCATTATCATATGCTTCATTATCATCATAATCATTATCATATGCTTCATTATCATCATGATTATTATCATATGCTTCATTATCATTATCATATGCTTCATTATCATCATAATCATTATCATATGCTTCATTATCATCATAATCATTATCATATGCTTCATTATCATCATGATTATTATCATATGCTTCATAATCATTATCAGATGGCTTCATTATCATCATAATCATTATCAATATGCTTCATTATCATCATGATTATTATCATATGCTTCATTATCATTAATCATTTGCTTCATTATCATCTAATCATATATCATATGCTTCATTATCATCATGATAATTACATAGGCCTTTCATTATCATGATCATATGCTTCATTATCATCATAATCATTACTTATGCTTTCATTATCATTATCATATGCTTCATTATCATCATAATCATTATCATATGCTTCATTATCATATGAATATTATCATATGCTGTCCATTATCATTATCATATGCTTCATTATCATCCAATAATCCATTATCATATGCTTTCATTATCATCAATAATCCTTATCATATGCTTCATTATCATCATGATTATTAACATATGCTTCATAATCATTATCAATGCTCATTATCATCATAATCATTATCAATGCTTCATTATCATCATGATTATTATCATATCCTTCATTATCATTATCATAACAATTATTATCATATCCTTCATTATCATTATCATAACAATTATTATCATATTCGTCATTCTCATTATCATAATAATTATCATCATATCCTTCATTATCATTATCATAACAATTATTATCATATCCTTCATTATCATTATCATAACAATTATTATCATATCCTTCATTATCATTATCATAACAATTATTATCATATCCTTCAATATCATTATCATAACAATTATCATCATATCCTTCGTTATCATTATCATAATTATCATCTTATCCTTCATTATCATTATCATAACAATTATTATCATATCCTTCCTTATAATTATCATAACAATTATTATCATATCCATCAGTCTCATTATCATAACAATTATCATCATATCCTTCATTATCATTATCATAACAATTATTATCATATCCATCAGTCTCATTATCATAACAATTATTATCATATCCTTCATTATCATTATCATAACAATTATCATCATATCCTTCATTATCATCATAACAATTATTATCATATCCTTCATTATCACTATCATAATTATTATCATATCCTTCATTATCATGATCATAACAATTATCATCATATCCTTCATTATCATTATCATAACTATCATCTTATCCTTCATTATTATTATCATAACAATTATTATCATATCCTTCATTATCATTATCAAATAATTATTATCATATCCCTCATTATCATTATCATCATAATCATTATCATAACAATTATCATCATATCCTTCATTATCATAATCATAATTATCATCTTATCCTTCATTATCATTGCCATAGCAATTATTATCATTTCCTTCATTATCATTATCATAACAATTATTATCATATCCATCAGTCTCATTATCATAACAATTATTATCATATCCATCATCTCATTATCATAACAATTATTATCATATCCATCAGTCTCATTATCATAACAATTATCATCATATGCTTCATCATCATCATAACTATTAACATATCCTTCATTATCATTATCATAACAATTATCATCATATGCTTCATTATCATCATAACTATTAACATATCCTTCATTATCATTATCATAACAATTATCATCATCATAACTATTAACATATCCTTCATTATCATTATCATAATAATTATCATCATATGCTTCATTATCATCATAACTATTATCATATCCTTCATTATCATTATCATAACAATTATCATCATATCCTTCATTATCATTATGATAATTATCATCTTATCCTTCATTATCATTATCATAACAATTATCATCTTATCTTTCATTATCATCATCATAACAATTATCATCTTATCCTTCATTATCATTATCATAATTATTATCATATATACTTTCTGAGTTATGATTGACATTGAGGGAGGAAAAAAGGTGGTGTAAGCAAGCATATGCTGGCAGGTTGGAGTAAAATATCGTTGATATGCAGGAGGAGGATAATGCAGAGGTACGTACGTACTAGACCAGGGTTCCCAAATCACGGCCAGCGGGTCAGATCCGGCCGACGAAATATTCTTATACGGATCTACATAAAAATTTACCCTTGGTTGACAGATGACAGATGAAGAAAGGTAAAATTAATGGCGCCAAAGGTTACCTCAAAAAATTGTCATTATTGGTAACAAATAAAGTGATTACGAAAGTGAGCATTTTGTGGAATTCTTTTAAATAAACTCGACAATATATTGGTATGACCTATTGGACACATCTGTACCAGATCGTGCTTGTTGCACATATCTGTACCAATACGTCCTTATTGGACACAACTGTAATAATAATACTTACCTGTCGGACACATCTATACCAATAAGTACCTACTGTACACAACTGTACCGGTATGTACCTTCTGGACACAACTGTACCAATACGTACCTATTTGATATATCTGTAACAAGAAGTATTTAGTAGAAACACTGAACACATTTGTACCAATACGTACATATTGGACAAACCTGCTCCAATGTTACAATAGTTACCAATTACCAACTGGACACATCTGTACTAATGCGTACCTATTGGAAACATCTTTACCAGTGCCTACCTAGTACACACTTTTGTACCAAAACGTACCTATTGGACACATCTGTACCAATACGCACCGATTAGACACATACGTTATCAATAGGTATCTCTCGAACAGATCTGTATCAATAGCTCCTTGTTGGACGCACCTGTACCATTACGTATGTATCAGACAAGTTTGTCAATACGTACCTGCTGGACACATTTGTACTAATGGATACTTATTGGAGACATCCGTACTATTACTATTAAAGCCATCAGCGCCAATATCTACACCTACTGGATACATTTGCACCCATCCAGACCTATTGGACTCATCTGAACCATAGTTACCTGTTTGATAGTTTGATACACCTATAAAAAGACATGCTTATTTGACATATTTGAACCATTACATACCTATTGAACACACCTGCATCAATACTACCTATTGGACACATCTGTACCAATACGTACCTATTAGACATATATTTGCCAATATGTACACAGTGGACACATCTATACTAATATGAACTTATTGAACACATCTGTTCCAATGCTTACCGATTGGTCAAGTCTGTACAGATATGTAGAATCGCCTCTATATCCAACCGGGACAGTCAGCGCTGTCAATTCTCTTTCTGTGAGGTGTGAACCCTGGAAGTATTGACTCGCTACTTAGCAGCTTTCATTAGTGACCTGAGTGAGGGAACGAGAGACCACAGGGGCCTGTAAGGGAGTGAGAAGGTAACAAGGTAAGGAGGGAAGAGTGGTGAGACGGGAGTACGCTCCGAGGTCACACCTATATACAACGTAATATTTTGTGAAGTAAATGTAGAAATGAATAGGACTAGCAAAAGGCTGAGAGTGTTGTTAATTGTAAGTTGGAACGTTATTCGCAGCTTGCGCTACAGGTCTGAATTATTCGATGATAATGCAACTCTCTCTCTCTCTCTCTCTCTCTCTCTCTCTCTCTCTCTCTCTCTCTCTCTCTCTCTCTCTCTCTCTCTCTCTCTCCCTCTCTCCCTCTCTCTCTCTCTCTCTCTCTCTCTCTCTCTCTCTCTTTCCCCCCCCCCCCCCCTTTACACTCACAGGCAATGTCTTTCCCTCCAACCACAGAAACAAGTGTCACCAGGTCTAGGATGACTTTTACACCTGCTGGGTTGGTCGTGGTAGGTAAAGGATGCATTTGAATAATTATTTAAACGTTTTGTTCTCAGAATGATTATCCAAGAAGCTATGAAATATTTCTATGTATAATGAATATGAAACATAGATACAATTTTCCATTTAATGATTCACAGTTTACAGCCTGCAACAAAGGTATGGTGTCTGGTTTCGGGTGACGGTGTGCATTGTGAGATGTTGTGATGTCAGGTGAATGGGTGGGGTCAGCAACGCACAGGTACATCGATATGTTGCGAGGAGGAAGCAATCTTTATCATGTGAACGTAGATAATGTATTATGGTAGCGTTTTGGTCTAGATAAAGCAGTAACATGTTTTTGCATCCTGTCCGCTGTGTCATGAAGGAATGTCACCTGTTGTCCTTGTTAGCGTTTGGTAAGACCTAAAGCATGAATGTTAAGAAACGTGGTTTATACCACCTTATCTGATGAGTTAATGTTATGCTGCGTTCAATAAGAGATTACAAATTCATATCACTTAAGAAAAATTAAATGAAATATTTCGGCTGGCCAGATAATGGACATTGTGTCATATTCTAATGTAATATTCATATTGGGTATACTGAGTATATTGGCGTTGGGTACGGTCGAAAAGTTATATCAAAGTTCTCCATGGCGAAGTAATGTAAAGCGTTCCTTGTAATCTTATCGACTTATGCCAAACTCGATATCTGGATGAATCACTTATGACGACACCTAGCTAATATGTAACCGATGCCGCAGTGACTACCACCACCACCACCACAGAGCCTCACTCCCGCCACACTCGTGCCACACTCGTGCCACACTCCATGAGAAAACCTATCATTGACCTCAATATTCCTGACGTCTTATGTTAAGCTATGCTTCTTACTTATCAAATTTCCATCACATGTTCAACTTAAAAGAAAACCTATGAAGTTTGCGTAATGAATATATCATTCACGAGAAATGATGAACCACGTATGAGCACTCATCCACTCATACATACTGTGAAATCTTTAGTATGAAATCTTAAGAAATCGTTATTCTATGGTATCATATGGATTGTGTTTTAAGTAAGGATCCCTTTACATTTATGATAAATTCATGTTATAATGAGCCTGCAGAAAGAAGTTTGTTTAATCAAAGCCTTTTCTCTATTACATCTGAACAATTAAGCCACAGTTGCAGAATACTGGTGATGTGCAAGGTAGCTTATAGGAAAAACTAGTGAAGTGTTACTGATCACTGACTCCCTGCACGGAGGTCGCTATATGACCTCAACTCTGATGTTATCATGATACATCTTTTTTTTTTTTTTTACACATGTCTTAATTCCGGTGTTAGGAAATTACCAGAGGCTTGACTTTCCTCTACCGTCACGCTAGATTTTCCCTCCTACCACCTTCACCCCTGCACGAACCCAGCACATAGTGGTTCCATCTCTGGCAGGTAAATCATTATCAGGTAATGGGGCATTATCATTCATCATTAGTTTTTGATAAGTCACTTCCATTTATGAATTTTCATTATTTCTTGCTTGGGTCAAGGTAACACCGACGCCACGATCAATGTCTCAGTGGTATCATACGGTGGATGGTGGCAGAGGATGAATGGCGTGATCTCAACGCCTGAGTTCAGACAACGCTTCTGTTTACCAACGTTTGCCTTCGAACGCACAAGTTGAAACTCTCAGATTAGCATGCCACGGAGAGGAAGGATACACATTGCTATAACTTGATGTTAGCTTATCGAAACCGAAATTACCAACACATATAGTGAGGCGTTGCGGATGCTGGTAACGTCCTCGACATGATAAGCTTGGAAGTAGCTTGAAATGAAAGCTTCGAAATAGATGGTAGATACTCCTTGGGTTCACACTTCACGGAAAGACAAGATTGACAAAGCCGGCTGTCCCGGTTGGTCGTGGAGGCGACTGTACTTATCAAATGAAACTCCTAATCTTTTATTTAACCAGACAACCCAGTCGTGAGCCAATCAGTCCTCCTGTTGTCTGTCTTTCTCATGCAAATTCATGTAGACACATCCGAACCAATGCTTACCCACTGGACACATCTGTATCAATACGTACCTACCGGACACATATGTTCTAATGAGTACCTACTTGGCACCTATGTACCAACACATACCTATTAGAGCAATGGAAGCTTCTGTAACAATACGTACAAATTGGACATATCTGTACCAATAGGTACATATTGGACACACCTGTACCGATAGGTACCAATAAGACATTTCTATTAATGCATCACTACTGAATATATCAGTAGCACTAGTTTCCTAGCGGTCAAATCTGCATCAATAGGTGCCTGTTGGACACAGTTGTACCAGTAGGTACCTCTTGGACGCATCTACACCAGTAAGTAGCTATTGGACAAATCTGTACCAATACATTCCTATTGGACGCAATGCACTATTACGTACCTATTGGACACATCTGTATCAATATGTACTTATTGGAAACGTCTGTACCTATGTATACCATTTGGACATATCTGTACTAATACGTACTTATTGGAAACATCTGTACCAATGTGTATCATTTTAAAATATCTGAACTAATACGTACTTATTGGAAACATTAATTCCAGTTCGTATGCAGCGGATACATCTGTTCATATACGTACTTATTGGACACATCTCTACCAATTTCTTCTTATTGGGCACATCTTTACCAATATGTCTCTGCTGGGCATTTCTGTATCAACACATATCTACTGGACACATTTGTACCAATACGTACTTATTAGACACATCTGTACCAATGCTCAAATAATGCAGACATCTGTACCAATAATTGCCCATTACAGACATCTGTGCAGTTAGTTGCTTGCTGAATACATTTGCGCCATTAAGTAAAAATTGAACACATTAGTAACAACAGTTACCTATTTCACACATCTGTTCCAAAAGGTACCTATTGGAGACATCAGTATGAATACGTACCTACTGGAGATATCTTTATCAATACTGTACATATTGGACACACTTGCATCAATAGGTACCCACTAGACCTATTTGACATATCTGTACAAGTATGTACCTATCGGCTACATCGCTACCAATACTTAACTATAGGATATATCTGTACCAATACATACTTACTGGAACCTCTCAGCCAATAAGGACCTGCTACACACACCTGTACCACTACGTCCACACAACACAAAAAAGATCTTGATACTTTTAAAGTGACATGATATGACATATTAACTAAAAAATCTGAGAGTATAACAACATCTTAAAGTTATGAGGTGATCATTTTGAGACCTGTCGCTCATTGATGTAAAGATCGTTTTTATGCTACGTGTACCTATTACACAAATCTGTACCAATAAATACCTATTGGACACCTGTAGCAATTTGTATTTGTTAGACACATCTGTACCAATACGTACAACTGAACACATTCGTCCCAAAACGTACACATCTGTAAAGTTAGTTCCCTATTGAGCACATCTGTACCTCTTCGTACCTACTTGACATCTTTGTATCACTACAGATCTCTTGGACACCTCCGCACCAATACGAACTTCTTGGGCATATCTGTACTATACGTTCATATTGTCCTATTGGACATAGTTATACTAATACGTACCAACTGGACAGACCCAGACCAATATGTACTTTTCAGAAACATCTGTACTGATACGTACCTATTGGAAATATATGTACCAAGACTTACCTATTAGGCACACTTGTAACAAGGTACTTAATGGACACATCTGTACCTTTAGTTTCCTGCTGGACACATCTGTACTATTACGTACCTAATGAACACATCTGTACCAACACGTATCTAATGGACACATCTGTACATTTAGTCCCCTGCTGGACGCATCTGTGCCATTACGTACCTAATGAAAGCATCTGCACCAAATCTGTAACAATACGAGCTTATTGGACACACCTGCAACAACTGAAGAAATATGTACCAATGTGTACCTATTGGACCCATATGTATGAATTGGAACGTCAATATTGGACACATTTGTACCAATCCGTACTTATTACACAAAACTGTACCAATGCATACATACTGGACACACCGTTACCTATACATACCTATTAGATATATCTGTGCCAATACGCACCTACTGGACAAACCAGTACATACCTATTTGGCACATTTTACTAGCAGCTACTTCTCTGACACATGTGTACAAACGCGTACCATTTGGATGATTTCATATATGAAATGTCTTTACAGACACTTGCCTATTGGCCACATCTGTGCTAATAGGTACTTAGGGGAAAATCTTTACCAGTTCATGCCTAATGGACACATCTGTGCCATTACGTAACTATTGGACACTTATGTACCAATAGCTACCTATTGGACACATATGTACAAATACATATCTGATGGAAACATCAGTATCAATATGTCCTATTAGATATATATGTGTCAATATGTACGTATTAAATACATTTGCACCAATACCTGCCTATTGGACACATCTCTACCATTATGTACCCCATGGATAAACCTGTTCCCTTACGTACCTACAGGACATATATGTACCAATACGTATTTATTGAACACATCTCTAACAATACGTACCTATTTAACACATTTGCACTGGACATGTCTGTATGAATAGTTACTTATCAGATACAATTGTAACATTACCAATCTGTTGGACTAATATTGACTGATATGTATCCATCACTACCATTAGATAACTTTTGGACGCAACTGTAACATTACCTACCTATTGGATACATTTGTACCAATACGTTTCTAATGGAAAATATGAACCAATACATACCTATTGGACACAGTTGTACTGACACATACCTATTTGAAATATATGTACCAAAAGGTGCCAGTTGGACACATCTGTACCATTATGTGTGTGTTGTATATATCTGTACCAAATATGTATCCAATACCCACCTACTAGACTTCACTGTACCAGTACATACCTTCGATACATCTGTACCAAAAGATACTTTTTGGCACATTTCAACTGTACGTACGTATTGGACACTTGTGTACCAGTGCCTACCTGTTGCACACATTTGTACCACGAGGTAACAATTGGAAAATCTGTACCAATATGTGATTACTGGACACATTTGTACCTATATGTACCTATTGGACAGACCTGTATCAAAAATGCCTATTGGACACGTAAGTAAGAGTACATACCAATAAGATGCATTTATACCAATACGAAACTGCATGAGAAATCTCTATGTCTGTTGGACACATCCTTACCAATACGTACGTATTAGACGTATCTCTACTAATACCTACCAGTAGGACACATCTATAATAATACGTACCTACTGGAAACATTTGCATCAATAGCTACTCATTGGACAAATCACTGAAAACACGTACTAACTGGACTTGTCTCAACCAATATATTTCCATTGAACATATCTGCATTAAAAGGTGTACCTATTGGACGTACATCTACCAATATTTATCTACTGGACACATCTGTACCAATACATACCTATTGGACAAACCTGTACCAAAACATGCCCATTAGACAACATATGTACCAATACATACATATCTGTTGGACAAAATATGTACCAAAAATATCTATGGACAAAACTGTACCAAAACGTACCAGTTGGACACACCTGTGCCATTACGTACAGCTAGCTACTTACAAATCTCGAACACCACATCATATTTCTGCAAGTTCAAGCAAGACCACGTAGGTTTATTGAATAAATATTAGGCATGGTATTCTATAGACCTGTCGTGGTATTCGCTAGTCTCCTGTGGGACTCACTAGTCTCATCGTGGTACACATGATTCCTTCGTGGTATACGACTCCCAGTGATACTTACGAGTTCCATTAGTACTCACCAGTCACCTTTACTACTCGACCTATCTCCCACAGTATTCACCTATTCACTGTCAACAGGGGTACTCATGAGTCCTCCGAGGAGTTCATCAATCCCAGTGGCACTGACTAGTCCTCGGAGACATCAATACCCGGTGGCACTCACCAGTCCTCGGATATACTAGTCCTCGGGTGTACTCACCACTCTTCGATTGTTCTTACCAGTCCCCGGTGGTAACAATCACCGGTGGGACCAGTTCCCAGTGATATTTACCTGTACCCGGTGGTATTCACCTGTTTCCGGAGGTATTCACAAATCTTCGTAATACTGATGGTACTCACCGATCCACTTACTGCACTTAACAGCCCTGTGCCCCATGGTACTCACCACTCACAGTGTTGCCATTCTTGGAGGAATTTCCTATACATAACTACACTCACGTGTCGTCTGTTGTATTCGCGAGACCTCGTAATATTCGTGAGTCCCCGCTGACGCTCATGAGCTCCATCGTAGTACTCGCCACTCCCTCGCACTACCCACCACTCCCCTGTGGTATTCAGCATTCCACTGCGGCTCTCAGTATTCTCCCATAGTATTCACCAGTCCACCGAAATCTTCATTTTATCGTGGTACGCTCCAGCCCCTTGTGGTACTCACCAATCCCCGTGGTACTTGCTTGTCTCCCGCAGTACTCACGAATTCTTGTGGTATTTACCGGTACCCCATAGTACTCAATAGTTCGCGTGTTACTCACCTTTTCCTCCTTGGCCACTTACCAGACCTGTGGTATTCACCAATTCTCTTTGGTATTCACGAGCATCCCCCCCCCTCACCCCACGGTGTTCATCCTTCCCCATGATTCTCACCAATCCCCCGTGGTATTCTCCAATCGTCGTGGTACTCACAGTCAACCATGATACTCATTAGCCCCTGCAGTATTAACTAATCTCCCGCGTTACTCATCGGAGTCGGTCTTCATCACCAGTCCCCTTGGTACTCAGTAATTACCGTATGACTTACCAGTTCCCAAACAACACTTACCAGCCCTATGGTACTCACCTGTCCCCCTTTAGTGCAAATCAGTTTCTCGTGCTACTCACCAGCCCCTGTGGTACTCACCATCCCTTCATGGTGCTTATCATCACTTGTGGCATTCATCAGTTTTCTATCTATAGCACTCCCTAGTCCCTATGGTGCTCGCTAGTCTCCCGTGTTACCTACAATTTCCCGTGGTACTTGTTAGCTCGTAAGAATCACTATTGCACCTGCTAGCTCTATGGTACTCACCAGTCCACCTTGGTATTCAACAATTACCAAAGGTACTCAGCAGTCCTCGTGGTACACACCAGTCCCCCATGGTACTGAACCGTCCCGAGGTATTCACTAATCTTCAATGAAATTCATCATGTCCTGTGGTACTCATAGGTTCCCGTGGTACTCAATAGTCCTCATGTTTCTCACAAGTTGTCTCAGTGAACTTGCCAGTTCCAGAGTTACTCTCTAATCCCCTTGGTATTAACCAGTCTATAAAGTCCTCACCAGTCCCTGTGATACTCACTAGTCTCCGTGGTATTTACCAAACCCGTGGTATTCATCATTTCCTCACGGTACACATAAGTCTCGAGGTACTTGTAAGTGCCCTAAAAGTGCTTGGTACTCTATATTATTTCGGTCGCATTAATCATGGTGACACACGCAAGGTTATTGAGTCGAAGTTTAAAGATTTGCGTGACCGGGAGACAATTTAATTCCTTACACGTCAGGCTACTTCAAGTTAGATTGTGTTCGTGTTCTCCCGGTAAATCATAAGTTGGCTGCTGTGGTTCATGACAAGACTGACAATGATAAAACATTTCTGGACCGGCTAGATGTTTCATGACAACTCAAGGGTTAGGCGGAGAGGTTGTTTACAGCACGGTGTCCTCATGGCTTCCGAAGTATGTCAAGGACTTTATGTGCATAAAGTGGAGTTCCTTTTGCAAAGTGACATCTTACAAGTCTCAACGTTCATGAACGAGGCCAATAGAGTAGATACTAAGTCAGATCACTGCCGTCAACTTCTAGATCAAGTAGTCAGTCATTTCGTCAGTAAAGATACCTGGCGGTGCCATCACTTCGTCCGCACCGTTCCTTTACCATATAGAGCGCGGATGAAGGTTCCTCCCGGCCTCTAGTCAACTAGGCCTCTCGTTTCTCCCTGTATACACCCATTAATGTGACTCAGGGCCATCCCTGGTGATTCATTGATATGGACATTTCATAGGTTCTTGTTGGAGCACTCCTTACTGACCAACTTGTGAAATGGAGTCACGCTGCCTGCAGGTTGCGCAGGGCTGCTGCAGTGCTATGCCAGTCGATCAGAGACTCATCAACAACAGTCGGGCAAACATGGAGGCCAAGCCAGAGAGAAGTCGGCTAGTAATGTGAATCCCTGTTATAAAGGTTCCCTACGACTGATAATCAACTTTAATGCTAGTCCCACGTACACGGGATGGATCAGATGCACGCAGCCTGATAGCATTCGTGGACGAGACTAGCCCGTTGGACTGTGGTATGACGTTAGGAGGCGAAGGTTACGTTAGAAGCGAGCCACCAATGATGGTGATTAAGGCAACATATCCATCATGGATGTTGGTGGCACTGCCCTAGTTATCATAACCGTTGACGTAGGACGCAGCGGCTACTCATTTCTTGGTCATGCCTGAACCTTCACATTGTTGACGGTTTCGGCCTTCAGCTCGTGAGAACGCACTCCTTGGATATCAAACCTAGACACTGGCACGTCTTCATGCACGGTGCATAAATTTCACCCTTGAAAAAAATTGTAATAACAATAATAATAACTCGAGGATTCGTACATAGCTTCTGTTGACAAGCTAGCAGGTGTCTCCTTACCGTGGCATTAATTCCATTACCGAACCCCATGATTCGTACCCTTCCTTCAGGTTGCATGCTCGTGTGGCTTGTAAGTGGCTGTGAGGGACAGGAGATACACGTAACCTCATGAACCACTAGTTCACAGTAAGAGGTCATTCATTTAGAAAGGTCCGGAATCTTGGCTTATCAAATTCACCTGCTAGATTTATTTTGACAAGGGACAGACACTGTGAATCACTATTCTTTCTGTCTGATTCCTGCAGAATAACAGGAATCATTACTAACTCAGGGGTCTTTAATTTTACTTTTTTCATACTTGTCCTCCGTTTCCCGCGTTTGGGAGTTACCGCCAGAAACAAACGAAGAAAGGCTGCACTCGTTCACATCCATTCTCTAGCTGTCATGTGCAATGCACCGAAACTACGGTGCCCTATCCACAACCAGGCACCGCAGACTTTTCCATGGTTTCCCCGCCCGCTTCACATGCCTTGCTTCAATCCATTGAAAGTACGTTCCTCCCTGTATACCACATCGTTCCAATTCGCTCTTTCCCGTGCACACCTTACACTCCTGCATCTTCAGGTCATTACCTCTCAATACATTCATCGCCCTATTATTTCATTTCCAGTTTGATCTCCTTCTTCTTTTCACCTCCACTTCTGACACACATACATCCTCTTTGTCAACCTGTCATTATTCATTCTCACTATACGTATCTCTAAGCCATTTCAGCACATCCTCTTTAGCTCTCTCAACAACACTCTTCTCATTATCACACCTCTCCCTTACCCTTTTATCACTTATTCGATCACATTTTTAAAGCTACAGGTAATACCATAGTCATTTGCTTGTTCAACAGATGCCAGGATGTCATCACCTTTTAAAGGGGAACACACACCGCAAAGTCTAAGATGAATAGGAAAGGCTGAATACTGTTGCAACAAACAGCATTAGCATAACGTATTTATTTCAGACTCAAACTCATGACCACTGTAAATGTAGTAAGTCCTGGAGTACCCTATATCACCCCATTTGGCTTGAAACAGCCCAGTCTCAATGCTGTAGCCTTGCTGCACGAAAAGCATTAGTCGCACCAGATTGTTCAAGCTAGTATACGTATCAGTTTACCTCTCGTAATGTTGTTGCCGATAAAATGATGTAAATCATAATCATCGAGCCTAGTTAAAGATTTTGGATTCCTCCTTTATCTCTTCCTATAACTGAAGGAGATATACCCCTCTAAATGAATGTAGAAGTCTTAGTGAAGTAAGCACCTCCGACCAGTTTTCTCTACCTATCATGTCTCATCTCATCTGCAGCGAAAAATGAGACAAAGAAAAAAAAAATCATTGACTTTAAACGAAGCCTCATACAGGTGGACATGCCATAAGACAGCAAACACTCGACTGCCTTTTCTGAGTCTCAGGGACAATTTCAGTTTAGAAAAATGTCATTTAGGTTAAGGACTTGTCTTATTACGTTTGCACGGTTCATGAACACTGTTTTCAAGGTCTTTTGGGTAGTGCTCTGATGGCCAGCTTAAATGACATCATTGTGATGTTTAAAGATTTTGTTCAACATCTGGACAAACTTGATACAGTCTCTCGGAGACTGGGCGAAGCAGGTCTTAAGAGATCAAGCCATCCATGGACTTGGACTTTCTGGGAACTGTGGAAAATGAATTAGGAATCAATACGTTT
Source organism: Panulirus ornatus (assembly GCF_036320965.1). NCBI lineage: Eukaryota > Metazoa > Arthropoda > Malacostraca > Decapoda > Palinuridae > Panulirus > Panulirus ornatus. The sequence continues at coordinate 57,236,119 of NC_092226.1, forward strand.
GACGATAAGACATGGGAAGTAAAAGGAGATTTTGTAAATGAAACCAGACCTTTGGACAGATAAGTTCAAATAGGATCAAAACTTTGAATGGAATGAAGTCCAACAGGAAGCTTTTAACCCTTTTAAGGGAGCTCTTACCACTGTGCCGGTATTATCTTTTTTCAGATTTTTCAGGATCTTTCATTCTGGTAATAGTCATCTCTTGCAAAGGACTAGGTCAGTGGTTCTGAAAGCTTTGCCTTTTTTTGGTTGGCTGGTGACTGTTATTTTCATTCTCATCTTTACTCTCATTTTCGTTCTCCTACTATATTATGTGCATCGTCATAAACACAAAATAAAAAACTCTAAAGCCTTTATTGAGTAACCATATAAAGTTTGATTTTCATTTCATATGAATTATACTTCACAAACTTCAAATTATTCACAGAATATTTCATGTACCCTTGATGAGGTTTTACTCATCCCACTGACTCCCCGGTTCAGAACTGCTGGCCTGGCTACTCTCTATCTGAGAACGTGTAATGACAAACGAATTCCAGTCGTTTATGCTTGTAGGACACTGTGTAAGCCAGAATTTAACTACTTTCTTATGCAGCCGCATGCCTTGGCTGTAGTGTTTTGAGGTGTAGTGTCGACAGATCACATACCAGAGGTGAAAGTATTAAAGAATAAGAACCCCAAGTGAAAATCACTTTTGATCACCTCTGTATTAAAGTAGATACTGCTATAGATGCACTGTTGTGATATATCGCGGTAGTCATACCTTCGAACAATACCTTTGATGAGGAAGAAGTAGCACTTCACGGTTACAAAACTTCTACTATGGTTTACTGATATGCTTCCTGAAAGGTGAGGCTCTTTCACTTACTGGAAAGGAAAGAAACTTAAAATACTAATAACGTAATATACAGTCAGGCATTGTACTCCCTCACTGTAAGGGGTGAATAATCTTGCAAATTATTGCCCCAAAGATCATAGTCTAGACTGTAGATTGTTCTGAAGCTGTTGCACGATGTCTTCGGCAGTGCTCGTCCTGGCACGGATTAGACACTGAAACATGTTATACTCAACTGTTTTTGGCCAAGTATGATCCAGGACATCCGAGTCCATGTGGATAGGCGTCACTCGTGAGCTATCTGTAAAGGCCACATAGTGGAACCAGCCCTATGTTGAATCACCATGCGCTACATGGATCATGGGACACGGTCGCCTTAGATCTCATTAGTGAATTCAGACCCAATGCGGCAGGAAACTGGTACATGTTGGCTATGAGGGATGATATTTTTCTAGGTTAACGAGTTAATGACAAAATGCCGTTTCTGCAGGGCTAGTTTTTCAAGATACCGTCATCCGTAGGTATACAACTCCCACATAATTCTGTCAGCCAGCCAAACAGATTGAAATAGAAAAATAACATTATGACCAGAACTCAAAATTTTCAACATCATACAGCGTAATATCCTCTGAACATTTTAGTAGGACGTAATGCGTCAGATCATAAACAGTCCATCATGGGACAAGGTTGCAAATGTCTGTGAAGCCAGCTAGTCATGGTTAAGTGAAAAAAGCAAATTATGGTCCTTTCTTAGTGGTAGAAATAATCCACTGTTATAAACTGGAACATTCAGTAACTGAAATCACTTTAACAGAGCACATTTATCAATTACAACTTTTAGACTAAACGGAACGTGGTTCATCGTGGACATTACTGTACCTGAATCCTCCACTCTGGTTCACTCACAAGGTACTGAAGTTCCCTCCTCGAGGGCGTTACATTTTAAGGCCTATATCGTCTAACGCACCTTCAGTGTGGAAAATGAATAGAAAATAGTCTTGACAAGAGTTGGAATGGTCATGAAATTTCTGATAGATCAGGTATTACGAGAATAACTTACGTGAGATCTAAGTATCGACAAAGACGCCATTTATATAGAAGATTTACTTTACAAAGATTAGTAGTGGTCCATTGTGTTGCAAAGCGTCCTCATAATTTTCGCCACCTAACTGGCACGTCAGCTTTCCTGCTCATAGCCAGCTGGTCCTTCAAATCTGATAGTGGTCAGGGCTGGCAGACTAGTCGACAACTTGGGATATGCACTCGTTATTACGAGTGAGGAGTTGGCTGCACTGAACTGCAATCATATGATGGATTTCAATTAAATGCGGTTGTTGGTACCCCTGCTGAAGGATCTCGCGGCCCAGATTAACATGATGTTGCGGACCAACACCCTCTCCAGGGATAGTTTGGCCCGTGCCCTGCACTCAACATTGTAGTAGATAGCTAAGCAGATAAGCAGACTGTTGTTGAGGATTTGGCTCACCAGAATAAGGGCATCACCAGTAAGTTGAAGAGGCCACTGACTTGAGAGATAAAATTCTGGGTACTTCGTTTGGGTTTACAAAAGCTTGTAGCTTTTCAGTCCAGTGGTGTTACCTCGAGACTATAGACTAACAGAAAAACATTTACGGGTAAACAGTGGACACACCCTCATGTATGTGATCAAAATTAATGAGATCACCAAAGCTGTGAGTAGGATTTATGAACATTTAAGCAACCAGCTGAGGGGTCTCAAATGAGTATATCACTAGATAACAGTAGTGACAATAGTAGATGCATTGTTAGACCAAACTAAACCGGAAATTATGCTCATCAATCTAGTATCCTCCTATTGGACCTGCTGTGGGAAAAGGAAAATATGTCCACCCTAACACTTCTTATTCAAAGTCATTACCGAAGTATTGGTTACAACAAAGAGGAAGTGGAACCTACACTCAATCTTTAACGAGAAGTGGGTTATGTTTTGATATCTTTAAACGCAAGTCACGACTGCTAAAGATTTCATCCTCCTCAATTAACATTCTGTTCAACAGCAATTTTCACTACACTGTGTCCCTTATTACCTTCCCTCATTTCACATGAATATCGTTCACAGTTCTGTCATACATCAACGCAGTTTTGGTTTCTTAAAACATAACAGTTGGTTCTTAATTAACTTTGGAAAGTGTTCATACATGTCATAAACGAATAGATAGACTCCGGCTCTGCCCTACGCATCTACGGTACACATCAGTGGTAGACATAAGGTTATTAGGTATCATTGAATATTCCAGTTTAGTGGAAACGTTAACTCTTGCTGAAAGGGAAGGACAAGTCCCATAACGTTTACATTTGGATCAAGATGGATATATCTCCATCCCAGAGAGAGAGAGAGAGAGAGAGAGAGAGAGAGAGAGAGAGAGAGAGAGAGAGAGAGAGAGAGAGAGAGAGAGAGAGAGAGAGAGAGAGAGAGAGAGAGAGAGAGAGAGAGAGAGAGAGAGAGAGAGACTTTATGCTACTTGATGTAACTCAGTTTCGTCTACAACTTTAGGTTTGTGCATTGCTCCTAACTCCTATGACTTCAAAAGTAAGAACTTTTGCAATATCTCTTATAAGAAAAGATTCACACATTATAATAAATAAGTAGGAGAGATGGCCAGAGAGTGTTATAAGATTACTTGTTAATTGATGGGCGAGTGAAAGAGAGACTTTTGGATGTTAATGTGCTGAGAGGTGCAACTGAAGGGATGTCTGATCATTATCTTGTCGAGGCGAAGTTGAAGATTTGTAGAGTGGTGAGAGTAAGTGAGCTTGGGAAGGAGACTTGTAAGAAGAAGTACCAAGAGAGACTGAGTGCAAAATAAAAAAGGGTGAGAGCAAAGGACGTCAGGGTAGTGGGTGAGGACTGGAATGTTTTTAGGGAAGCAGTGATGGTTTGCGCAAAAGATCCTTGTGGCATGAGAAGCATGGGAGGTGGGCAGATTAGAAAGGGTAGTGAGTGGTGGGATGAAGAAGTAAGATTATATATATATATATATATATATATATATATATATATATATATATATATATATATATATATATATATATATATATATATATATATATATATATATATATATATATATATATATATATATATATGTATATATATATATATATATATATATATATATATATATATATATATATATATATATATAGATATATATATATATATATATATATATATATATATATATATATATATATATATATATATATATATATATATATATATTTTTTTTTTTTTTTTGCTTTGTCGCTGTCTCCCGCGTTTGCGAGGTAGCGCAAGGAAACAGACGAAAGAAATGGCCCAACCCACCCCCATACACATGTATATACATACGTCCACACACGCAAATATACATACCTACACAGCTTTCCATGGTTTACCCCAGACGCTTTACATGCATTGATTCAATCCACTGACAGCACGTCAACCCCGGTATACCACATCGATCCAATTCACTCTATTCCTTGCCCTCCTTTCACCCTCCTGCATGTTCAGGCCCCGATCACACAAAATCTTTTTCACTCCATCTTTCCACCTCCAATTTGGTCTCCCACTTCTCCTCGTTCCCTCCATCTCCGACACATATATCCTCTTGGTCAATCTTTCCTCACTCATTCTCTCCATGTGACCAAACCATTACAAAACACCCTCTTCTGCTCTCTCAACCACACTCTTTTTATTTCCACACATCTCTCTTACCCTTACGTCACTTACTCGATCAAACCACCTCACACCACACATTGTCCTCAAACATCTCATTTCCAGCACATCCATCCTCCTGCGCACAACTCTATCCATAGTCCACGCCTCGCAACCATACAACATTGTTGGAACCACTATTCCTTCAAACATACCATTTTTGCTTTCCGAGATAATGTTCTCGACTTCCACACATTCTTCAAGGCTCCCAGGATTTTCGCCCCCTCCCCCACCCTATGATCCACTTCCGCTTCCATGGTTCCATCCGCTGCCAGATCCAATCCCAGATATCTAAAAGACTTTACTTCCTCCAGTTTTTCTCCATTCAAACTTACCTCCCAATTGACTTGACCCTCAACCCTACTGTACCTAATAACCTTGCTCTTATTCACATTTACTCTTAACTTTCTTCTTTCACACACTTTACCAAACTCAGTCACCCGCTTCTGCAGTTTCTCACATGAATCAGCCACCAGCGCTGTATCATCAGCGAACAACAACTGACTCACTTCCCAAGCTCTCTCATCCCCAACAGACTTCATACTTGCCCCTCTTTCCAAAACTCTTGCATTCACCTCCCTAACAACCCCATCCATAAACAAATTAAACAACCATGGAGACATCACACACCCCTGCCGCAAACCTACATTCACTGAGAACCAATCACTTTCCTCTCTTCCTACACGTACACATGCCTTACATCCTCGATAAAAACTTTTCACTGCTTCTAACAACTTGCCTCCCACACCATATATTCTTAATACCTTCCACAGAGCATCTCTATCAACTCTATCATATGCCTTCTCCAGATCCATAA
>NC_092226.1:57241606-57259106 GCF_036320965.1 Panulirus ornatus
CCTTTCACCCTCCTGCATGTTCAGGCCCCGATCACTCAAAACCTTTTTCACTCCATCTTCCCACCTCCAATTTGGTCTCCCACTTCTCGTTCCCTCCACCTCGGACACATATATCCTCTTGGTCAATCTTTCCTCACTCATTCTCTCCATGTGCCCAAACCATTTCAAAACACCCTTTTCTGCTTTCTCAACCACGCTCTTTTTATTTCCACACATCTCTCTTACCCTTACATTACTTACTTGATCAAACCACCTCACACCACACATTGTCCTCAAACATCTCATTTCCATCACATCCACCCTCCTGCACACAACTCCATCCATAGCCCACGCCTCGCAACCATACAACATTGTTTGAACCACTATTCCTCAAACATAGCCATTTTTGTTTTCCGAGATAATGTTCTCGAATTCCACACATTCTTCAAGGCTACCAGGATTTTTGCCCCCTCCCCCACCCTGTGATTCACTTCCGCTTCCATGGTTCCATCCGCTGCCAGATCCAATCCCAGATATCTAAAAGACTTTATTTCCTCCAGTTTTTCTCCATTCAAACTTACCTCCCAATTTACTTGACCCTCAACCCTACTGTACCAAATAACCTTGCTCTTATTCACATTTACTCTTAACTTTCTTGTTTCACATACTTTACCAAACTCATTCACCAGCTTCTGCAGTTTCTCACATGAATCAGCCACCATCGCTGTATCATCAGCGAACAACAACTGACTCACTTCCCAAGCTCTCTCATCCACAACAAACTTAATACTTGCCCCTCTTTCCAAAACTCTTGCATTCACCTCCGTAATAACCCCATCCATAAACAAATTAAACAACCATGGAGACATCACACACCCCTGCCGCAAACCTACATTCACTGAGAACCAATCACTTTCCTCTCTTCCTACACGTACACATGCCTTATGTCCTCGATAAAAACTTTTCACTGCTTCTAACAACTTGCCTCCCACACCATATATTCTTAATACCTTCCACAGAGCATCTCTATCAACTCTATCATATGCCTTCTCAAGATCCATAAATGCTACATACAAATCCATTTGCTTTTCTAAGTATTTCTCACATACATTCTTCAAAGCAAACACCTGATCCACACATCCTCTACCACTTCTGAAACCACACTGTTCTTCCCCAATCTGATATATATATATATATATATATATATATATATATATATATATATATATATATATATATATATATATATATATATATATATATATTGATTTTCCAAAAGAAGGAACAGAGAACGAGGCCAGGTAAGGACATTCCCTCAGAGGCCCAGTCCTCTGTTCTTAACGCTACCTTGCTAACGCGGGAAATGGCGAATAGTATGAAAGAAAGAAAGAAAGAAAATATATATATATATATATATATATATATATATATATATATATATATATATATATATATATATATATATATATATATATATATATATATATACATATATGCGACAGAGCAAAGAAGGAAAGGAAGTTTATATGTGTATATAAATATGTGTATGTATATATATATATATATATGTATATACCTTGGATCCCTGGGGATAGGGGATGAAGAATACTTCCCACGTATTCCCTGCGTGTCGTAGAAGGCGACTAAAAGGGGAGGGAGCGGGGGGCTGGAAATCCTCCCCTCTCGGTTTTTTTTTTCAATTTTCCAAAAGAAGGAACAGAGAATTGGGCCAGGTGAGGGATATTCCCTCAAAGGCCCAGTCCTCTGTTCTTAACGCTACCTCGCTGATGCGGGAAATGGCGAATAGTTTGAAAAAAAAAAAAAAAAATATATATATATATATATATATATATATATATATATATATATATATATATATATATATATATATATATATATATCCTGGGGATAGGAGAAAAAGAATACTTAGCACGCATTCCTCACGTGTCGCAGAACGCGACTAAAGGGGTCAGGAGCGGTGGGCCAGAATACCCCCCCCCCCCCAAACCACTCCCGTCCTTGTTTTTTCCAATTCTAAACGGGGAAACAGAAGAAGGAGTCACGCGAGGAGTGCTCATCCTCCTCGAAGACTCAGATTGGGGTTTCTAAATGTGTGTGGATGTAACCAAGATGAGAAAAAAGGGGAGATAGGTAGTATGTTTGAGGAAAGGAACCTGGCTGTTTTGGCTCTGAGTGAAACGAAGCTCAAGGGTAAAGGGGAAGAGTGGTTTGGGAATGTCTTGGGAGTAAAGTCAGGGGTTAGTGAGAGGACAAGAGCAAGCAAAGGAGTAGCACTACTCCTGAAACACGAGCGGTGGGAGTATGTGATAGATGTGTAAGAAAGTAAACTCTAGATTGATATGGGTAAAACTGAACGTAGATGGAGAGAGATCGGTGATTATTAGTGCATATGCACCTGGGCATGAGAAGAAAGATCATGAGTGGCAAGTGTTTTGGGAGCAGCTGAATGAGTGTGTTAGTGGTTTTGATGCACGAAACCGGGTTATAATGATGTGTGATTTAAATGCAAAGGTGAGTAATGTGGCAGTTGAGGTAATAATTTGTATACATGGGGTGTTCAGTGTTGTAAATGGAAATGGTGAAGACCTTGTAGATTTATGTACTGAAAAAGGACTGGTGACTGGGAATACCTGGTTTAAAAAGAGAGATATACATAAGTATACGTATGTGAGTAGGAGAGATGGCCAGAGAGCGTTATTGGATTACGTGTTAATTGATAGGCGCGCGAATGAGAGACTTTGAATGTTAATGTGCTGAGAGGTGCAACTGGAGGGATGTCTGATCATTATCTTGTGTAGGCGAAAGTGAACATTTGTAGAGGTTTTCAGAAAGGAAGAGAGAATGTTGGGGTGAAGAGAGTGGTGAGAGTAAGTGAGCTTGGGAAGGAGACCTGTGTGAGGAATTACCAGGAGAGACTGAATACAGAATGTTAAAAGATGAGAACAAAGGAGGTAAGGGGAGTGGGTGAGGAATGGGATGTATTTACAGAAGCAGTGATGGCTTGCGCAAAAGATGCTAGTGGCATAAAATGCATGGGAGATGGGCAGATTAGAAAGGGTAGTGAGTGGTAGGATGAAGAAGTAAGATTATCAGTGAAAGAGAAGTGAGAGGCATTTGGACGATTTTTGCAGGGAAATAAAGCAAATGACTGGGAGATGTATAAAAGAAAGAATCAGGAGGTCAAGAGAAAGGTGCAAGAGGTGAAAAAAGAGGGCAAATGAGAGTTAGGGAGAGAGAGTATCATTAAATTTTAGAAAGAATAAAAAAAAGTTCTGGAAGGAGGTAAATAAAGTGCGTAAGACAAGGGAACACATGGGAACTTCAGTGAAAGGGGCTAATGGGGAGGTGATAACAAGTAGTTGTGATGTGATAAGGAGATGGAGTGTGCATTTTGAAGGTTTCTTGAATGTGTTTGATGATAGAGTGGCAGATATAGGGTGTTTTGGTCAAGGTATGGTGCAAAGTGAGAGGATAGTGAGAATGATTTGGAAACCAGAGAAGAGGTAGTAAAAGCTTTGCGGAAGATGAAATCCGGCAAGGCAGCGGGTATGGATGGTATTGCAGTGGAATTTATTAAAAAAGGGGGGTGACTGTATTGTTGACTGGTTGGTAATGTTATGTAATGTATGTATGATTCTTGGTGAGGTGCCTTAGGATTAGCGGAATGCTTGCATAGTGTCATTGTACAAAGTCAAACGGGACAAAGGTGAGTGCTAAAATTACAGAAGTATAACTTTCTTGAGTATTCCTGGGAAATTATATTGGAGGGTATTGATTGAGAGGGTGAAGGCATGTACAAAGCAACAGATTGGGGAAGAGCAGTCTGGTTTCAGAAGTGATAGAGGATGTGTGGATCAGGTGTTTTCATTGAAGAATGTACGGAAGAAATACTTAGAAAAGCAAATGGATATGTTTGTAGCATTTATGGATTTGGAGAAGGCATATGATAGAGTTGATAGAGATGCTCTGTGGAAGGTACTAAGAATATATGGTGTGGGAGGCAAGTTGTTAGAAGTAAAAAATTTTTATCAAGGATGGAAGGCATGTGTACTTGTAGGAAGAGAGGAAAGTGATTGGTTCTCAGTGAATGTAGGTTTACGCCAGGGGTGTTTGATGTCTCCATGGTTGTTTAATTTGTTTATGGATGGGGTTGTTATGGAGGTGAATGCAAGAGTTTTGGAAAGAGGGGCAAGTATACAGCCTGTTGTGGATTAGAGAGATTAGGAAGTGAGTCAGTTGTTGTTAACTGATGATACAGCACTGGTGGCTGATTCACGTGAGAAACTGCAGAAGCTGGTGACTGAGTTTGGTAGTGTGTGAAAGAAGAAAGTTAAGAGTAAATGTGAATAAGAGCAAGGTTATTAGGTACAGAAGAGTTGAGGGTCAAGTCAGTGGAGAGGTAAGTTTAAATGGAGAAAAACTGGAGGAAGTGATGTGTTTTAGATATCTGGGAATGGATTTGGCAACGGAAGCGGAACGGAACCATGGAAGCGGAAGAGAATCATACGGTGGTGAAGAGAGCGAAAATTCTGGGAGCCTTGAAGAATGTGTGGAAGTTGAGAGCATTATCTCGGAAAGCGAAAATGGGTATGTTTGAAGGAATAGTGGTTCCAACAACGTGATATGGTTGCGAGGCGTGGGCTATGGATAGAGTTATACGGAGGAGGGTGGATGTGCTGCAAATGAGATGTTTAAGGACAATATGTGGTGTGAGGTGGTTTGACCGAGAAAGTAATAATAGGGTAAGAGAGATGTGTGGTGATAAAAAGAGTGTGGTTGAGGGAGCAGAAGAGGGTTTTTTGAAATAATTTGGTCACATGGAGAAAATGAGTGAGGAAAGATTGACCAAGAGGATATATGTGGTGGAGGGAACGAGGAGAAGTGGAAGACCAAATTGCAGGTGGAAAGATGGAGTGAAAAAGATTTTGAGTGATCAGGGCCTGAACATGCAGAAGGGTGAAAGGCGTGCAAGGAATAGAGTGAAATGGAACGATGTGGTATAGTGGGGTCGACGTGCTGTCAGTGGATTGAATCAGGGCATGTGAAGCGTCTGGGGTAAACCATGGAAAGTTTTGTGGGGCCTAGATGTGGAAAGGGAGCTGTGGTTTTGGTGTATTATCACATGACAGATAGGGACTGAGTGTGAATGAATGTGGCCTTTGTTGTCTTTTCCTAGCGCTACCTCGCACACATGAGGGGGGAGGGGGTTGTTATTCCATGTGTGGCGGGGTGGCGATGGGAATTAATTAAGGCAGACAGTATAAGTTATGTACACGTGTATACATGTATATTTCTCTGTGTGTTTGTGTATAAATGTATACATTGAGATGTATAGGTATGTATATTTGCGTGTGTAGACGTATATATATATACATGTGTATGTGGGTGGGATTTGGCATTCTTTCGTCCGTTTCCTTGCGCTACCTCGCTAACGCGGGAGACAGCGACAAAGCAAAACAAATAAAGTAAATAAAAAAGAAAAGAAAAAATACATATATATATGTATATATATATATATATATATATATATATATATATATATATATATATATATATATATATATATATATATATATATATATATATATTATATATATATATATATATATATATATATATATATATATATATATATATATATATATATATATATATATATATATATATGTATATATATATATATATATATATATATATATATATATATATATATATATATATATATATATATATATATATATATATATAATATATATATATATATATATATATATATATATATATATATATATATATATATATATATATATATATTATTATTATTTTTTTTTTATTTTCCTTTGTCGCTGTCTCCCGCGATTGCGAGGTAGCGCAAGGAAACAGACGAAAGAAATGGCCCAACCCACCCCCATACACATGTATATGCATATACGTCTCCACACACCCAAAAATACATACCCATACATCAAAATGTACACATATATATACACACAGAGACACATACATATATACATATGCACACAATTCACACTGCCTTTATTCATTCCCATCGCCACCTCGCCACACATGGAATAACATCCCCCACCCCCCTCATGTGTGCGAGCTAGCGTTAGGAAAAGACAACAAAGGCCCCATTCGTTCACACTCAGTCTCTAGTTGTCATGTAATAATGCCCGAAACCACAGCTCCCTTTCCACATCCAGGCCCTACAGAACTTTCCATGGTTTACCCAAACGCTTCACATGCCCTGATTCAATACATTGACAGCACGTCTAGCACGGTATACCACATCGATCCAATTCACTCTATTCCTTGCCCGCCTTTCACCCTCCTGCATGTTCAGGTCCCGATCACTCAAAATCTTTTGCACTCCATCTTTCCACCTCCAATTTGGTCTCCCACTTCTCCTCGTTCCCTCCACCTCCGACACATATATCCTCTTGGTCAATCTTTCCTCACTCATTCTCTCCATGTGCTCAAACCATTTCAAAACACCCTCTTCAGCTCTCTCAACCACGCTCTTTTTATTTCCACACATCTCTCTTACCCTTACATTACTTACTCGATCAAACCACCTCACACCACATATTGTCCTCAAACATCTCATTTCCAGCACATCCACCCTCCTGCGCACAACTCTATCCATAGCCCACGCCTCGCAACCATACAACATTATTTGAAACACTATTCCTTCAAACATAGCCATTTTTGCTTTCGGAGAAAATGTTCTCGACTTCCACACATTTTTCAAGGCTCCCAGGATTTTCGCCCCCTCCCCAACCCTACGATTTACATCCGCTTCCATGGTTCCATCCGCTGCCAGATCCACTCCCAGATATCTAAAACACTTTGCTTCTTCAAGTTTTTCTCCATGCAAACTTATCTCCCAATTGACTTCACCCTCAACCCTCCTGTACCTAATAACCTTGCTCTTATTCACATTTACTCTTAACTTTCTTCTTTCACACACTTTACCAAACTCAGTCACCAGCTTCTGCAGTTTCTCACACGAATCAGCCACCAGCGCTGTATCATCAGCGAACAACAACTGACACTTCCCAAGCTCTCTCATCCCCAACAGACATCATACTTGCCCCTCTTTCCAAAACTCTTGCATTCACCTCCCTAACAACCCCATACATAAACAAATTAAACAAACATGGAGACATCACACACCCCTGCCGCAAACCTACATTCACCGAGAACCAATGACTTTCCTCTCTTTCTACACGTACACATGCCTTACACCCTCGATAAAAACTTTTCACTGCTTCTAACAACTTGCCTCCCACACCATATATTCTTAATATCTTCCGGAGAGCATCTCTATCAACTCTATCATATGCCTTCTCCAGATCCATAAATGCTACATACAAATCCATTTGCTTTTCTAAGTATTTCTCACATACATTCTTCAAAGGAAACACCTGATACACACATCCTCTACCATTTCTGAAACCTCACTGCTCTTCCCCAATCTGATGCTCTGTACATGCCTTCACCCTCTCAATCAATACCCTCCCATATAATTTACCAGGAATACTCAACAAACTTATACCTCTGTATTCAACAATATGGTAAGTCAACAATACAGTCACTCCCTTTTTTAATAAATTCCACTGCAATACCATTCAAACCTGCTGCCTTGCCGGCTTTCATCTTCCGCAAAGCTTTTACTACCTCTTCTCTGCTTACCAAATCATTTTCCCTAACCCCTCTCACTTTGCAAACCACCTCGACCAAAACACCCTACATCTGCCACTCTATCATCAAACACATTCAACAAACCTTCTAAATACTCACTCCATCTCCTTCTCACATCACCACTACTTGCTAGCACCTCCCCATTAGCTCCCTTCACTGAAATTCCCATTTGCTCCCTTGTCTTACGCACTTTATTTACCTCCTTCCAGAACATCTTTTTATTCTCCCTAAAATCTAATGATGCTTTCTCACCCAACTCTCATTTGCCCTCTTTTTCACCTCTTGCACCTTTCACTTGACCTCCTGTCTTTTTCTTTTATGCATCTCCCACTCATTTGCAATTTTTCCCTGAAAAAATCGTTCAAATGTCTCTCTCTTCTCTTTCACTAATAATCTTACTTCTTCATCCCACCACTCATTACCCTTTCTAATCAACCCACCTCCCAGGCCTCTCATGCCACAAGCATCTTTTGCGCAAGCCATCACTGCTTCCCTAAATACGTCCCATTCCTCCCCAACTCCACTTACCTCCTTTGTTCTCACCTTTTTCCATTCTGTACTTAGTCTCTCCTGGTACTTCCTCACACAAGTCTCCTTCCCAAGCTCTCTTACTCTCACCAACCTCTTCAACCCAACGTTCTCTCTTCTTTTCTGAAAACCCATACAAATCTTCACCTTCGCCTCCACAAGATAATGATCAGACATCCCTCCAGTTGTACCTTTCAGCACATTAACATCCAAAAGTCTCTCTTTCTCGCGCCTGTCAATTAACGCGTAATCCAATAACGCTCTCTAGCCATCTCTCCTACTTACATACGTGGATGTGGATGTAACCAAGATGAGAAAAAAGGAAGGATAGGTAGTATGTTTGAGGAAAGGAACCTGGGTGTTTTGGCTCTGAGTGAAACGAACTCAAGGGTAAAGGGGAAGAGTAGTTTCGGAATGTCTTGGGATTAAAGCCAGGGGTTAGTGAAAAGACAAGAGCAAGGGAAGGAGTAGCACTACTCCTGAATAAGTTGTTGTGGGAGTATGTGACAGAGTGTAAGAAAGTAAATTCTAAATTGATATGGGTAAAACTGAAAGTTGATGGAGAGAGATTGGTGATTATTGGTGCATATGCACCTGGGCATCAGAAGAAAGATCATGAGAGGCAAGTGTTTTGGGAGCAGCTGAATGAGTGTGTTAGTGGTTTTGATGCACAAGACCGGATTATAGTGATGGGTGATTTGAATACAAAGGTGAGTAATGTGGCAGTTGAGGGAATAATTGGTATACATAGAGTGTTCAGTGTTGTAAATGGAAATGGTGAAGAGCATGTAGATTTATGTGCTGAAAAAGGACTGTTGATTGGGAATACCTGGTTTAAAAAGCGAGATATCCATAAGTATACGTATGTAAGTAGGAGAGATGGCCAGAGAGCGTTATTGGATTACGTGTTAATTGATAGACGCACGAAAGAGACTTTTGGATGTTAATGTGCTGTGAGGTGCAACTGGAGGGATGTCTGATCATTATCTTATGGAGGCGAAGGTGAAGATTTGTGGGGGTTTTCAGAAAAGAAGACAGAATGTTGGGGTGAAGAGAGTGGTGAGAGTAAGTGAGCTTGGGAAGGAGATTTGTGTGGGGAAGTACCAGGAGAGACTGAGTACAGATTGGAAAAAGGTAGAAACAAAGGACGTAAGGGGAGTGGGGGAGGAAAGGATGTATCTACGGAAGCAGTGATGGCTTGCGCAAAAGATGCTTGTGGCATGAGAAGCGTGGGAGGTGGGTTGAATAGAAAAGGTAGTGAGTGGTGGGATGAAGAAGTGAGATTATTAGTGAAAGAGAAGAGAGAGGCATTTGGACGATTTTTGCAGGGGAAAAATGCAAATGAGTGGGAGATGTATAAAAGAAAGAGGTAGGAGGTCAAGAGAAGGTGCAAGAGGTGAAAAAGAGGGTAAATGAGAGTTGGGGTGAGAGAGTATCATTAGATTTTAGGGAGAATAAAAAGATGTTTCGGAAGGAGGTAAATAAAGTGCCTAAGACAAGGGAGCAAATGGGAACTTCAGTGAAGGGGGCTAATGGGGAGATGATAACAAGTAGTGGTGATGTGAAAAGGAGATGGAGTGAGTATTTTGAAGGTTTGTTGAATGTGTTTGATGATAGAGTGGCAGATATAGAGTGTTTTGGTCGAGGTAGTGTGCAAAGTGAGAGGGTTAGGGAAAATGATTTGGTAAATAGACAAGAGGTAGTAAAAGCTTTAGGGAAGATGAAAGCCGGCTAGGCAGCAGGTTTGAATGGTATTGCAATTGAATTTATTAAAAAAGGGGGTGACTGTATTGTTGACTGGTTGGTAATTTTATTTAATGTATGTATGATTGATGGTGAGGTGCCTGAGGATTGGCGGAATGCGTGCATAGTGCCATTGCACAAAGGCAAAGGGGATAAGAGTGAGTGCTCAAATTACAGAGGTATAAGTTTGATGAGTATTCCTAGTAAATTATATGGGAGGGTATTGATTGAGAGGGTGAAGGCATGTACAGAGCATCAGATTGGGGAAGAGCAGTGTGGTTTCAGAAGTGGTAGAGGATGTGTGGATCATGTGTTTGCTTTGAAGAACGTTTGTGAGAAATACTTAGAAAAACAAATGGATTTGTATGTAGCATTTATAGATCTGGAGAAGGCATATGAAATTGTTGATAGAGATGCTCTGTGGAAGGTTTTAATAATATATGGTGTGGGAGGCAAGTTGTTAGAAGCAGTGAAAAGTTTTTATTGAGGATGTAAGGCATGCGTACGTGTAGGAAGAGAGGAAAGTGAATGGTTCTCAGTGAATGTAGGTTTCCGGCAGGCGTGTGTGATGTCTCCATGGTTGTTTAATTTGTTTATGGATGGGGTTGTTAGGGAGGTGAATGCAAGAGTTTTGGAAAGAGTTGCAAGTATGCAGTCAGTTGGGGATGAGAGAGCTTGGGAAGTGAGTCAGTTGTTGTTCGCTGATGATACAGCGCTGGTGGCTGATTCATGTAAGAAACTGCAGAAGCTGGTGACTGAGTTTGGTAAAGTGTGTGAAAGAAGAAAGTTAAGAGTAAATGTGAATAAGAGCAAGGTTACTAGGTACAGTAGGGTTGAGGGTCAATTCAATTGGGAGGTAAGTTTGAATGGAGAAAAACTGGAGGAAGTAAAGTGTTTTAGATATCAGGGAGTGGATCTGGCAGCGGATGGAACCATGGAAGCGGAAGTGAGTCATAGGGTGGGGGAGGGGGCGAAAATTCTAGGAGCCTTGAAGAATGTGTGGAAGTCGAGAACATTATCTCGGAAAGCAAAAATGGGTATGTTTGAAGAAATAGCTGTTCCACGCAATGTTGTTTTCTAGCGAGGCGTGGGCTGTGGATAGAGTTGTGCGCAGGAGGGTGGATGTGCTGGAAATGAGATGTTTGAGGACAGTATGTAGTGTGAGGTGGTTTGATCGAGTAAGTAATGGAAGGGTAAGAGAGATGTGTGGAAATAAAAAGAGTGTGGTTGAGGGAGCAGAAGAGGGTGTTTTGAAATGGTTTGGTCACATGGAAAGAATGAGTGAGGAAAGATTGACCAAGAGGATATATGTGTCAGAGGTGGAGGGAACGAGGAGAAGTGGGAGACCAAATTGGAGGTGGAAAGATGGAGTGAAAAAGATTTTGAGTGATCGGGGCCTGAACATGCAGGAGGGCGAAAGGCGTGCAAGGAATATTGTGAATTGGAACGATATGGTATACCGGGTTCGACGTACTGTCAATGGATTGAACTAGGGCGTATAAAGCGTTTGGGTAAACCATGGAAAGTTGTGTGGGGCCTGGATGTGGAATGGGAGCTGTGGTTTCGGTGCATTATTACATGACAGCTAGAGACAGAGTGTGAACGAATGGGGCCATTGGTGTCTTTTCCTAGCGCTACCTCGCACACATGAGGGGGAGGGGGTTGTTATTCCATGTGTGGCGAAGTGGCGATGGGAACAAATAAAGGTAGACAGTATGAATTATGTACATGTGTATATATGTATATGTCTCTGTGTGTATATATATTTTTTTTTTTTTTTTTTTTCTTTTAGACTTTGTCGCTGTCTCCCGCGTTTGCGAGGTAGCGCAAGGAAACAGACGAAAGAAATGGCCCAACCCCCCCCATACACATGTACATACACACGTCCACACACGGAAATATACATACCTACACAGCTTTCCATGGTTTACCCCGGACGCTTCACATGCCTTGATTCAATCCACTGACAGCACGTCAACCCCTGTATACCACATCGCTCCAATTCACTCTATTCCTTGCCCTCCTTTCACCCTCCTGCATGTTCAGGCCCCGATCACACAAAATCCTTTTCACTCCATCTTTCCACCTCCAATTTGGTCTCCCTCTTCTCCTCGTTCCCTCCACCTCCGACACATATATCCTCTTGGTCAATCTTTCCTCACTCATTCTCTCCATGTGCCCAAACCATTTCAAAACACCCTCTTCTGCTCTCTCAACCACGCTCTTTTTATTTCCACACATCTCTCTTACCCTTACGTTACTTACTCGATCAAACCACCTCACACCACACATTGTCCTCAAACATCTCATTTCCAGCACATCCATCCTCCTGCGCACAACTCTATCCATAGCCCACGCCTCGCAACCATACAACATTGTTGGAACTACTATTCCTTCAAACATACCCATTTTTGCTTTCCGGGATAATGTTCTCGACTTCCACACATTTTTCAAGGCTCCCAAAATTTTCGCCTCCTCCCCCACCCTATGATCCACTTCCGCTTCCATGGTTCCATCCGCTGACAGATCCACTCCCAGATATCTAAAACACTTCACTTCCTCCAGTTTTTCACCATTCAAACTCACCTCCCAATTGACTTGACCCTCAACCCTACTGTACCTAATAACCTTGCTCTTATTCACATTTACTCTTAACTTTCTTCTTCCACACACTTTACCAAACTCCGTCACCAGCTTCTGCAGTTTCTCACATGAATCCGCCACCAGCGCTGTATCATCAGCGAACAACAACTGACTCACTTCCCAAGCTCTCTCATCCCCAACAGACTTCATACTTGCCCCTCTTTCCAAGACTCTTGCATTTACCTCCCTAACAACCCCATCCATAAACAAATTAAACAACCATGGAGACATCACACACCCCTGCCGCAAACCTACATTCACTGAGAACCAATCACTTTCCTCTCTTCCTACACGTACACATGCCTTACATCCTCGATAAAAACTTTTCACTGCTTCTAACAACTTGCCTCCCACACCATATATTCTTAATACCTTCCACAGAGCATCTCTATCAACTCTATCATATGCCTTCTCCAGATCCATAAATGCTACATACAAATCCATTTGCTTTTCTAAGTATTTCTCACATACATTCTTCAAAGCAAACACCTGATCCACACATCCTCTACCACTTCTGAAACCACACTGCTCTTCCCCAATCTGATGCTCTGTACATGCCTTCACCCTCTCAATCAATACCCTCCCATATAATTTACCAGGAATACTCAACAAACTTATACCTCTGTAATTTGAGCACTCACTCTTATCCCCTTTGCCTTTGTACAATGGCACTATGCACGCATTCCGCCAATCCTCAGGCACCTCACCATGAGTCATACATACATTAAATAACCTTACCAACCAGTCAACAATACAGTCACCCCCTTTTTTAATAAATTCCACTGCAATACCATCCAAACCTGCTGCCTTGCCGGCTTTCATCTTCCGCAAAGCTTTTACTACCTCTTCTCTGTTTACCAAATCATTTTCCCTAACCCTCTCACTTTGCACACCACCTCGACCCAAACACCCTATATCTGCCACTCTGTCATCAGACACATTCAACAAACCTTCAAAATACTCATTCCATCTCCTTCTCACATCACCACTACTTGTTATCACCTCCCCATTTACGCCCTTCACTGAAGTTCCCATTTGCTCCCTTGTCTTACGCACCCTATTTACCTCCTTCCAGAACATCTTTTTATTCTCCCTAAAATTTACTGATAGTCTCTCACCCCAACTCTCATTTGCCCTTTTTTTCACCTCTTGCACCTTTCTCTTGACCTCCTGTCTCTTTCTTTTATACTTCTCCCACTCAATTGCATTTTTTCCCTGCAAAAATCGTCCAAATGCCTCTCTCTTCTCTTTCACTAATACTCTTACTTCTTCATCCCACCACTCACTACCCTTTCTAAACAGCCCACCTCCCACTCTTCTCATGCCACAAGCATCTTTTGCGCAATCCATCACTGATTCCCTAAATACATCCCATTCCTCCCCCACTCCCCTTACTTCCATTGTTCTCACCTTTTTCCATTCTGTACACAGTCTCTCCTGATACTTCTTCACACAGGTCTCCTTCCCAAGCTCACTTACTCTCACCACCTTCTTCACCCCAACATTCACTCTTCTTTTCTGAAAACCCATACTAATCTTCACCTTAGCCTCCACAAGATAATGATCAGACATCCCTCCAGTTGCACCTCTCAGCACATTGACATCCAAAAGTCTCTCTTTCGCACGCCTGTCAATTAACACGTAATCCAATAATGCTCTCTGGCCATCTCTCCTACTTACATAAGTATACTTATGTATATCTCGCTTTTTAAACCAGGTATTCCCAATCATCAGTCCTTTTTCAGCACATAAATCTACAAGCTCTTCACCATTTCCATTTACAACACTGAACACCCCATGCATACCAATTATTCCCTCAACTGCCACATTACTCACCTTTGCATTCAAATCACCCATCACTATAACCCGGTCTCGTGCATCAAAACCGCTAACACACTCATTTAGCTGCTCCCAAAACACTTGCCTCTCATGATCTTTCTTCTCATGCCCAGGTGCATATGCACCAATAATCACCCACCTCTCTCCATCAACTTTCAATTTCACCCATATTAATCGAGAATTTACTTTCTTACATTCTATCACATACTCCCACAACTCCTGTTTCAGGAGTATTGCTACTCCTTCCCTTGCTCTTGTCCTCTCGCTAACCCCTGACTTCACTCCCCAGACATTTCCAAACCACTCTTCCCCTTTACCCTTGAGCTTCGTTTCACTCAGAGCCAAAACATCCAGGTTCCTTTCCTCAAACATACTACCTATCTCTCCTTTTTTCACATCTTGGTTACATCCACACACATTTAGGCACCCCACTCTGAGCCTTCGAGGAGGATGAGCACTCCCCGCGTGACTCCTTCTTCTGTTTCCCATTTTAGAAAGTTAATACAAGGAGGGGAGGATTTCCGGCCCCCCGCTCCCGTCCCCTCTAGTCGCTTTCTACGACACGCGAGGAATACGTGGGAAGTATTCTTTCACCCCTATCCCCAGGGATAATATACATATATATATACACACACACACACACACACACACGCACACACACACACACACACACACACACACACACATATATATACATATGAAAAATGTAAAAAACAATTTAGAAAACAAACTTTTAGCTTGAAATGAATGAAAAAATGAACGTCACATAATGGTTCAACCTCTGGCTATGGAAAAGGAAATGTACAATTTATTCACACAAACGTCAATAGCAGTTCTCATCAATTTCACCACTGAATCAATAAGCTTCAATGTCTAAGCTACATTTTTCTCCAACTTCACTATTTTCTTGTCAAAACACCATGCATGAAAACTATCACTCCAGTAACACAACTATAAACATTTACTTCCCCTTTAGAAAGTTCTGGGGAAGTCTGTCTCGATACACTGCTGCGAGGCGACGCGACGCTGACACAATCACTGTCACAATATCACTTCTTAAAACAATTTTCAATATATATTAACCAATTACCACAAATCATTTGTTATATCCATAGCAGTACCAACAATGCTATTGAAGAAAATTTCTTTTTCCAAATTGCTGGTGTGTATATATATATATATATATATATATATATATATATATATATATATATATATATATATATATATATATATATATATATATATATATATATATGTATATATATATATATATGTGTGTGTACATTGACATGTATAGGAATATATATTTGCGTGTGTGGACGTGTATGTATATACATGTGTATGTGGGTGGGTTGGGCCATTCTTTCGTCTGTTTCCTTGCGCTACCTCGCTAACGCAGGAGACAGCGACAAAGCAAAATAAAGAAAATAGAATAAATAAATATATATATCCCTGGTGATAGGGGAGAAAGGGTACTTCCAACGCATTCCTCAAGTGTCGTACAAGGCGACTAGAGGGGACGGGAGCGGGAGGCCAGAAATTCTCCCCTCCTTGTATTTTAACTTTCTAAAGTGGGAAACAGAAGGAGTCACGTGGGGAGTGCTCATCCTCCTCGTAGGCTCACATTGGGGTGTCTAAATGTGTGTGGATGTAACTAAGATGTGAATAAAGGAGAGATAGGTAGTATGTTTGAGGAAAGGAACCTGGATGTTTTGGCTCTGAGTGAAACGAAGCTTAAGGGTAAAGGGGAAGAGTGTTTTGGGAATGTCTTGGGAGTAAAGTCAGGGGTTAGTGAGAGGACAAAAGCAAGGGAAGGAGTAGCACTACTCCTGAAACAGGAGTTGTGGGAGTATGTGATAGAGTGTAAGAAAGCAAAATCTAGATTGATATGGGTAAAACTAAAAGTTGATGGAGAGAGATGGGTGATTATTGGTGCATATGCACCTGGGCATGAGAAGAAAGATAATGAGAGGCAAGTGTTTTGGGAGCAGCTGAATGAGTGTGTTAGTGGTTTTGATGCACAAGGCCGGGTTATAGTGATGGGTGATTTGAATGCAAAGATGAGTAATGTGGCAGTTGAGGGAATAATTGGTATACATGAGGTGTTCAGTGTTGTAAATGTAGATGGTGAAGAGCTTGTAGACTTATGTGCTGATAAAGGACTGGTGATTGGGAATACCTGGTTTAAAAAGCGAGATATACATAAGTATACGTAGGTAAGTAGGTGAGATGGCCAGAGAGAGTTATTGGTTTACGTGTTAATTGACAGGCTCGCGAAAGAGAGACTTTTGGAAGTTAATGTGCTGAGAGGTGCAACTGGAGGGATGTCTGATCATTATCTTGAGGAGGCGAAGGTGAAGATTTGTATGGGTTTTCAGAAAAGAAGAGTGAATGTTGGGGTGAAGAGGGTGGTGAGAGTAAGTGAGCTTGGGAAGGAGACTTGTGTGAGGAAGTACCAGGAGAGACTGAGTACAGAATGGAAAAAGGTGAGAACAAAGGAGGTAAGGGGAGTGGGGGAGGAATGGGATGTATTTAATGAAACAATGATGGCTTGCGCAAAAGATGCTTGTGGCATGAGAAGCGTGGGAGGTAGGCAGATTAGAAAGGGCAGGGAGTGGTGGGATGAAGAAGTAAGATTATTAGTAAAAGAGAAGAGAGAGGCATTTGGACGATTTTTGCAGGGAAAAAATGCAATTGAGTGGGAGATGTATAAAAGAAAGAGACAGGAGGTCAAGAGAAAGGTGCAAGAGGTTAAAAAGAGGGCAAATGAGAGTTAGGGTGGGAGAGCATCATTAAATTCTAGATAGAATAAAAAGATGTTCTGAAAGGAGGTAAATAAAGTGCGTAAGACAAGGGAGCAAATGGGAACTTCAGTGAAGGGGGCTAATGGGGAGGTGATAACAAGTAGTGGTGATGTGAGAAGGAGATGGAGTGAGTATTTAGAAGGTTTGTTGAATGTGTTTGATGATAGAGTGGCAGATATAGGGTGTTTTGGCCGAGGTAATATGCAAAGTGAGAGGGTTAGGTAAACAGAGAAGAG
>NC_092226.1:57264106-57303667 GCF_036320965.1 Panulirus ornatus
CGAATAGTTTGAAAAAAAAAATATATATATATATGTATATATATATATATATATATATATATATATATATATATATATATATATATATATATATATATATATATATATATATATATTTATATATAATGTCATGGGAGTAAAGTCAGGGGTTAGTGAGAGGACAAGAGCAAGGGAAGGAGTAGCACTACTCCTGAAACAGGAGTTGTGGGAGTATGTGATAGAATGTAAGAAAGTAAATTCTCGATTAATATGGGTAAAACTGAAAGTTGGTGGAGAGAGATGGGTGATTATTGGTGCATATGCACCTGGGCATGAGAAGAAAGATAATGAGAGGAAAGTGTTTTGGGAGCAGCTGAATGAGTGTGTTTGTGGTTTTGATGCACGAGACCGGGTTATAGTGATGGGTGATTTGAATGCAAAGGTGAGTAATGTGGCAGTTGAGGGAATAATTGGTATACATGGGGTGTTCAGTGTTGTAAATGGAAATGGTGAAGAGGTTGTAGATCTATGTGCTGAAAAAGGTCTGGTGATTGGGAATACCTGGTTTAAAAAGCGAGATATACATAAGTATACGTATGTAAGTAGGAGAGATGGCCAGAGAGCGTTATTGGATTACGTGTTAATTGACAGGCGCGCGAAAGAGAGACTTTTGGATGTTAATGTGCTGAGAGGTGCAACTGGAGGGATGTCTGATCATTATCTTGAGGAGGCTAAGGTGAAGATTTGTATGGGTTTTCAGAAAAGAGGAGTGAATGTTGGGGTGAAGAGGGTGGTGAGAGTAAGTGAGCTTGGGAAGGAGACTTGTGTGAGGAAGTACCAGGAGAGACTGAGTACAGAATGGAAAAAGGTGAGAACAATGGAAGTAAGGGGATTGGAGGACGAATGGGATGTATTTAGGGAATCAGTGATGGATTGCGCAAAAGATGCTTATGGCATGAGAAGAGTGGGAGGTGGGTTGATTAGAAAGGGTAGTGAGTGGTGGGATGAAGAAGTAAGATTATTAGTGAAAGAGAAGAGAGAGGCATTTGGACGATTTTTGCAGGGAAAAAATGCACTTGAGTGGGAGATGTATAAAAGAAAGAGACAGGAGGTCAAGAGAAAGGTGCAAGAGGTGAAAAAAAAGGCAAATGAGAGTTGGAGTGAGAGAGTATCATTAAATTTTAGGGAGAATAAAAAGATGTTCTGGAAGGAGGTAAATAAAGTGCGTAAGACAAGGGAGCAAATGGGAACTTCAGTGAAGGGCGCAAATGGGGAGGTGATAGCAAGTAGTGGTGATGTGAGAAGGAGATGGAGTGAGTATTTTGAAGGTTTGTTGAATGTGTTTGATGATAGAATGGCAGATATAGGGTGTTTTGGTCGAGGTGGTGTGCAAAGTGAGAGGGTTAGGGAAAATGATTTGGTAAACAGAGAAGAGGTAGTAAATGCTTTGCGGAAGATGAAAGCCGGCAAGGCAGCAGGTTTGGATGGTATTGCAGTGGAATTTATTAAAAAAGGGGGTGACTGTATTATTGACTGGTTGGTAAGGTTATTTAATGTATGTATGACTCATGGTGAGGTGCCTGAGGATTGGCGGAATGCGTGCATAGTGCCATTGTACAAAGGCAAAGGGGATAAGAGTGAGTGCTCAAATTACAGAGGTATAAGTTTGTTGAGTATTCCTGGTAAATTATATGGGAGGGTATTGATTGAGAGGGTGAAGGCATGTACAGAGCATCAGATTGGGGAAGAGCAGTGTTGTTTCAGAAGTGGTAGAGGATGTGTGGATCAGGTGTTTGCTTTGAAGAATGTATGTGAGAACTACTTAGAAAAGCAAATGGATTTGTATGTAGCATTTATGGATCTGGAGAAGGCATATGATAGAGTTGATAGAGATGCTCTGTGGAAGGTATCAAGAATATATGGTGTGGGAGGTAAGTTGTTAGAAGCAGTGAAAAGTTTTAATCGAGGATGTAAGGCATGTGTACGTGTAGGAAGAGAGGAAAGTGATTGGTTCTCAGTGAATGTAGGTTTGCGGCAGGGGTGTGTGATGTTTCCATGGTTGTTTAATTTGTTTATGGATGGGGTTGTTAGGGAGGTGAATGCAAGAGTTTTGGAAAGACGGGCAAGTATGAAGTTTGTTGTGGATGAGAGAGCTTCGGAAGTGGGTCAGTTGTTGTTCGCTGATGATACAGCGTTGGTGGCTGATTCATGTGAGAAACTGCAGAAGCTGGTGACTGAGTTTGGTAAAGTGTGTGAAAGAAGAAAGTTAAGAGTAAATGTGAATAAGAGCAAGGTAATTAGGTACAGTAGGGTTGAGGGTCAGGTCAATTGGGAGGTAAGTTTGAATGGAGAAAAACTGGAGGAAGTAAAGTGTTTTAGATATCTGAGAGTGGATCTGGCAGCGGATGGAACCATGGAAGCGGAAGTGGATCATAGGCTGGGGGAGGTGGCGAAAATCCTGGGAGCCTTGAAGAATGTGTGGAAGTCGAGAACATTATCTCTGAAAGCAAAAATGGGTATGTTTGAAGGAATAGTGGTTCCAACAATGTTGTATGGTTGCGAGGCGTGGGCTATGGATAGAGTTGTGCGCAGGAGGATGGATGTGCTGGAAATGAGATGTTTCAGGACAATGTGTGGTGTGAGGTGGTTTGATAGAGTAAGTAACGTAAGGGTAAGAGAGATGTGTGGAAATAAAAAGAACGTGGTTGAGAGAGGAGATGAGGGTGTTTTGAAATGGTTTGGGCACATGGAGAGAATGAGTGAGGAAAGATTGACCAAGAGGATATATGTGTCGGAGGTGGAGGGAACGAGGAGAAGTGGGAGACCAAATTGGAGGTGGAAAGATGGAGTGAAAAAGATTTTGTGTGATCGGGGCCTGAACATGCAGGAGGGTGAAAGGAGGGTAAGGAATAGAGTGAATTGGATCGATGTGGTATGCCGGGGTTGACCTGCTGTCAGTGGATTGAATCAGGGCATGTGAAGCGTCTAGGGTAAACCATGGAAAGCTGTGTAGGTATGTATATTTGCGTGTGTGGACGTATGTATATACATGTGTATGGGGGTGGGTTGGGCCATTTCTTTCGTCTGTTTCCTTGCCCTACCTCGCAAACGCGGGAGACAGCGACAAAACAAAAAGAAAAAAAAAATATATATATATACATATATATGTATATATATATATATATATATATATATATATATATATATATATATATATATATATATATATATATATATATATATATATATATATATATATATATATATATATATATATATATATGTGTGTGTGTGTGTGTGTGTGTGTGTAAATATCCCTGGGGATAGTGGAGAAAGAATACTTCCCACGCATTCCTCACGTGTCGTAGAAGGCGACTAAACGGGACGGGAGCAGGGGGCTAGAAACCCTCCCCTCCTTGTATTTTGACTTTCTAAAAGGGGAAACAGAAGAAGGAGTCACGCCGGGAGTGCTCATCCTCCTCGAATGCTCAGACTGGGGTGTCTAAATGTGTGTGGATGTAACCAAGATGAGAAAAAAGGAGAGATAGGTAGTATATTTGAGGAAAGGAACTTGGACATTTTGGCTCTGAGCGCAACGAAGCTCAAAGGTAAAGGGGAAGAGTGGTTTGGGAAATTCTTGGGAGTAAAGTCAGGGGTTAGTGAGAGGACAAGAGTAGCACCACTCCTGACACAGGCGTGGTGCGAGTATGTGATAGAGTGTAAGAAAGTAGACTCTAGATCCTTTAGTGTAAAACTGAAAGTGGATGGAGAGAGATGGGTGATTATTGGTGCAAATACACCTGGGCATGAGAAGAAAGATCATGATAAGCAAGTGTTTTGCGAGCAGCTGAATGAGTTTGTTAGTGGTTTTGATGCACGAGACCGGGTTATAGTGATAGGTGATTTGAATGCAAAGGTGAGTAATATGGCAGTTGAGGGAATAATTGATATACATGGGGTGTTCGATGTTGTAAATGGAAATGGTGACGAGCTTGTAGATTTATGTGCTGAAAAAGGACTGGTCATTAGGAATACCTGATTTAAAAAGAGAGATATACATAAGCATACGTATGTAAGTAGGAGAGATGGCCAGAGAGCGTTATTGGATTACGTGTTGATTGATAGGCGCGCGAAAGAGAGACTTTCGGATGTTAATGTGCTGAGAGGTGCAACTCGAGGGATGTCTGATCATTATCTTGTGGAGGCGAAGGTGAAGATTTGTAGAGGTTTTCAATAAAGAAGAGAGAATATTGGGGTGAAGAGAGTGGTGAGAGTAAGTAAGCTTGGGAAGGAGACTTGTGTGAGGAAGTACCAGGAGAGACTGAGTACAGAATGGAAAAAGGTGAAAACAAAGGAGGTAAGGGGATTGGGGGAGGAATGGGATGTATTTAGGGAAGCAGTGATGGCTTGCGCAAGAGATGCTTATGGCATGAGAAGCGTAGGAGGTGGGCAGATTAGAAAGGGTAGTGAGTGGTGGGATGAAGAAGTAAGATTATTAGTGAAAGAGAAGAGAGAGGCATTTGAACGATTTTTGCAGGGAAATAATGCAAATGAGTGGGAGATGTATAAAAGAAAGAGGCAGGAGGTCAATTGAAAGGTGCAAGAGGTGAAAAAGAGGGCAAATGAGAGTTGCGGAGAGAGAGTATCATTAAATTCTAGGGAGAATAAAAAGATGTTTTGAAAGGAGGTAAATATAGAGCATAAGACAAGGTAACAAATGGGAACTTCAGTGAAGGGGGCTAATGGGGAGGTGATAACAAGTAGTGGTGATGTGAGAAGGAGATGGAGTGAGTATTTTCAAGGTTTGTTGAATGTGTTTGATGATAGAGTGGCAGATATAGGGTGTTTTGGTCGAGGTGGTGTGCAATGGGAGAGGCTTAGGGAAATGATTTGGTAAACAGAGAAGAGGTAGTAAAAGCTTTGCAGAAGCCGGCAAGGAAGCGGATTTGGATGGTATTTCAGTGGAATTTATTAAAAAAGGGGGTGACTTGTATTGTTGACTGGTTGGTCAGGTTATTTAATGTATGTATGATTCATGGTGAGGTGCCTGAGGATTGGCGGTATGCGTGCATAGTGCCATTGTACAAAGGCAAAGGGGATAAGAGTGAGTGTTAAAATCACAAAGGTATAAGTTTGTTTAGTGTTCCTGGTAAATCATATCGGAGGGTATTGATTGAGAGGGTGAAGGCATGTACATAGCATCAGATTGGGGAAGAGCAGTGTGGTTTCAGAAGTGGTAGAGAATGTGTGGATCAGGTGTTTACTTTGAAGAATGTATGTGAGAAATACTTAGAAAAGCAAATGGATTTGTATGTAGCATTTATGGATCTGGAGAAGGCATATGATAAAGTTGATAGAGATACTCTGTGGAAGGTATTAAGAATATATGGTGTGGGCGGCAGGTTGTTAGAAGCAGTGAAAAAGTCTTATCAAGGATGTAAGGCATGTGTAGGTGTAGGAAGAGAGGAAAGTGATTGGTTCTCAGTGAATGTAGGTTTGCGGCAGGGGTGTGTGATGTCTCCATGGTTGTTTGATTTGTTTATAGATGGGGTTGTTAGTGAGGTGAATGCAAGAGTTTTGGAAAGACGGGCAAGTATGCAGCCTTTTGTGGATGAGAGAGCTTGGAAGTGAATCAGTTGTTGTTCGCTGATGATACAGCCCTGGTGGCTGATTTATGTGAGAAACTGCAGAAGCTGGTGACTGAGTTTGGTAAAGTGTGTGAAAGAAGAAAGTTGAGAGGAAATGTGAATAAGATCAAGGTTATTAGGTACAGTAGGGTTGAGGGTCAAGTCAATTGGGAAGTAAGTTTGAATGGAGAAAAACTGGAGGAAGTGAAGTCTTTTACATATCTGGGAATGGATTTGGCAGCGGATGGAACCATGGAAGCGGAAGTGAATCATAGGGTTGGGGAGGGGGCGAAAATACTGGGAGCCTTCAAGAATGTGTGGACGTCGAGAACATTATCTTGGAAAGCAAAAATGGGTATGTTTGAAGGAATAGTGGTTCCAACAATGTTGTATGGTTGCGAGGCGTGGGCTATGGATAGAGTTGTACGGAGGAGGGTAGATGTGCTGGAAATGAGATGTTTGAGAGCAATATGTGGTGTGAGGTGGTTTGATAGAGTGATTAATAATAGGGTACTTTACTTCCTCCAGTTTTTCTCCATTCAAACTTACCTCCCAATTGACTTGACCCTCAACCCTACTGTACCTAATAACCTTGCTCTTATTCCCATTTACTCTTAACTCTCTTCTTTCACACACTTTACCAAACTCAGTCACCAGCTTCTGTAGTTTCTCACATGAATCAGCCACCAGCGCTGTATCATCAGCGAACAACTGACTCACTTCCCAAGCCCTCTCATCCCCAACTGACTGCATACTTGCCCCTCTTTCCAAAACTCTTGCATTCACTTCCCTAACAACCCCATCCACAACAACCCCATTTATACTATTCGCTATTTCCCGTGTTAGCGAGGTAGCGTTGAGAACAGAGGACCGAGCCTTTGAGGGGATATCCTCACTTGGCCCACTTTTCTGTACCTTCTTTTGGAAAATTAAAAACGAGAGGGGAGGATTTCCAGCCCCCCGCTCCCTTCCCTTTTAGTTGCTGTCTCCCGCATTAGCGAGGCAGCACAAGGAAACAGATGGAAGAATGGCCCAACCCACCCACATATACATGTGCAGTTTATATACATACACGTCCACACATGCACATATACATACCTATACATTTCAACATATACATATATATGTACATACACTGTTATACACAAATATACACATGTGCATAATTCATACTTGCTGCCTTTATTCATTCCCGTTGCGGCCCCACCACACATGAAATGACAACCCCCTCCCCTCGCTTGTGAGTGAGGTAGTGCTAAGAAAAGACAACAAGGGCCACATTCGTTCACACTCAGTCTTTAGCTGTCATGTATAATGCACTGAAACCACAGCTCCCTTTCCACATCCAGACCCCACAGAACTTTCCATGGTTTACCCCAGATGCTTCACATGCCCTGGTTCAATCCATTGACAGCACATCACCCCCAGTATGCTATATCGTTCCAATTCACTCTACTCCTTGCACACCTTTCATCCTCCTGCAAGTTCAGGCCCCGATCACTCAAAATCATTTTCACTTCATCTTTCCACCTCCAATTTGGTCTCCCACTTCTCGTTCCCTCCACCTCTAACACATATCCCCTTTGTCAATCTTTCCTCGCTCATTCTCTCCATGTGACCAAACCATTTCAAAACACCCTTTTCTGCTCTCTCAACCATATATATATATATATATATATATATATATATATATATATATATATATATATATATATATATATATATATATATATATATATATATATATATATATATATATATATATATATATATATATATATATATATATATATATATATATATATATATATATATATATATATATATATATATATATATATATATATATATATATATATATATATATATATATATATATATATAGATATATATGTATATATATATATATATATATATATATATATATATATATATATATATATATATATATATATTTTTTTTTTTTTTTTCTTTGTCGCTGTCTCCCGCGTTTGCGTGGTAGCGCAAGGAAACAGACGAAAGAAATGGCCCAACCCACCCCCATACACATGTATATACATACGTCCACACACGCAAATATACATACCTACACAGCTTTCCATGGTTTACCCCAGACGCTTCACATGCCCTGATTCAATCCACTGACAGCACGTCAACCCCGGTATACCACATCAATCCAATTCACTCTATTCCTTGCCCTCCTTTCACCCTCCGGCATGTTCAGGCCCCGATCACACAAAATCTTTTTCACTCCATCTTTCCACTCCAATTTGGTCTCCCACTTCTCCTCGTTCCCTCCACCTCCGACACATATATCCTCTTGGTCAATCTTTCCTCATTCATTCTCTCCATGTGCCCAAACCATTTCAAAACACCCTCTTCTGCTCTCTCAACCACGCTCTTTTTATTTCCACACATCTCTCTTACCCTTACGTTACTCACTCGATCAAACCACCTCACACCACACATTGTCCTCAAACATCTCATTTCCAGCACATCCATCCTCCTGCGCACAACTCTATCCATAGCCCACGCCTCGCAACCATACAACATTGTTGGAACCACTATTCCTTCAAACATAGCCATTTTTGCTTTCCGAGATAATGTTCTCGACTTCCACACATTCTTCAAGGCTCCCAGAATTTTCGCCCCCTCCCCCACCCTATGATTCACTTCCGCTTCATGGTTCCATCCGCTGCCAGATCCACTCCCAGATATCTAAAACACTTTACTTCCTCCAGTTTTTCTCCATTCAAACTTACCTCCCAACTGACTTGACCCTCAACCCTACTGTACCTAATTACCTTGCTCTTATTCACATTTACTCTTAACTTTCTTCTTTCACACACTTTACCAAACTCAGTCACCAGCTTCTGCAGTTTCTCACATGAATCAGCCACCAGCGCTGTATCATCAGCGAACAACAACTGACTCACTTCCCAAGCTCTCTCATCCCCAACAGACTTCATACTTGCCCCTCTTTCCAAAACTCTTGCATTCACCTCCCTAACAACCCCATCCATAAACAAATTAAACAACCATGGAGACATCACACACCCCTGCCAGCAAACCTACATTCACTGAGAACCAATCACTTTCCTCTCTTCCTACACGTACACATGCCTTACATCCTCGATAAAAACTTTTCACTGCTTCTAACAACTTGCCTCCCACACCATATATTCTTGATACCTTCCACAGAGCATATATATATCCTGATCGTCCAGCAGATATTGACACCGTTACATACAACTTTACAACGGGCAATAATGGATATAGCTTTGAACTACTTCAGGTGGAGAAATTGCTTATCTTAGATTTATCATCTTTGTCATAGACAATTTTTTCTACGGAACCGTCATACGTATGGCAATTGAAGTTCATGCGCTTGATCTATTTTTTGCACTCCAGAAGTTTTTAATAACTATTACTCGTGCTGGGGAGCATCTAAGCACATGAGACCACAACATGGTTAAGTTCACTGTAAATCTCAAAAAAAAGAACACTCCCCTGAAATCAGTATTACTACCTATAATTTTATAAGAGCGGATTTTAATGGGTTACGTGACATCAATGAGTCTCGTCCTTGCTGATTCATGCCCAGAGAACTTGTTGACGTGTTTTAAGGAACAGTTTAAACACCAGTAAAAAACATACGTTCCTTCACGCGACAAAAACAGTAAAATCAATAATAGGCCAGGAGAGTATACCTCACATATCACAAAAGCTGTAAAGCACAAAATAAACTATACAAGCTTAAGAATTCAGGCAATAACCCAAATTGTGTAAATAGGCAATATGAGACTGATACTGTAAGGGATACATTAAGGAGCTTAAATGATTTTGTTGGTATGTCAGCAACGAGAAACAATCACGGAGCCGGATATAACCCTTAGTAAAACGATGGGAACCCGCTGTGGATGATGAAACCATAGCAACAAATCTGTTCCGTTTTCACACTAGAAATTAGTGACACGAGTTTTGGGACAGCGATGAATAGCACACATATGGTTAGGGAAGTACCAACACAGATATGTAAGCTATTCATAAGGGCCCAGGTCATGATCGATTCTATCCACGAATAATTGAAAACATTAAATATGAACATCCTTAAACTAAATTTCCAATAAATCTCACCACAGGACTGGAGACTGGCAGATTTTACCCCTATTTTCCAAAAGAGGAGAGAAATGCCTCGTAATTACCGTCCTATTAGCATCACATCAATTAAATGTAAGCGTCTGGAGTCTGTCATTAGAGATAATATTGTAGTTCACCCTGAACAACACAGCCTAATCAATACCATACAACACTGACGTTAAAGGCACACATTATGCTTTGCAATCATTCTTAAATTTAATCATAACTCATTAAGTACCCACAAGAAGACTAAACCAATAAATAATAAAATTCTGGACTTTCAAAGATCATTCGACAAGATTTCCCTCGATATGAAAATAGATAGAGCCTTTGTTACGGAATGAGAAGCAGAGAGCCGTAATGAATAGGGAGTCATCATTTGGTTATGTTACTAGTGGGGCCTCCGTCTTAGGGCCTGTCCTTTTCATTAATCATGTTAGTGACATTGATGTAGAGCTGAAAAACTTAGTGTCTAAATTCTCAGATGACGCAAAACTCGGTAATGCCATATTAACTGAAGAACATAGGCTAAAGTAACAACCGCGGGAAATGGTCTAGAAAATGGCAATTACTCTTTAATGTTAATATATGTCAGCTCTTGCAGGTAGGGAAACCACAACAGAAGATTCGATGATAAAGTAACGAATCACAAGATAAAAGACACCCCGTTTGTGAGGGATCTACAGGTTACTTTCTCCAACAATCTCGAATTCTCCCATCATTTTAACGAAGCTCCCAAGAAAGCAAATGGATGTTAGGATTAATCAACTGCAGCTTTACATACAAAAGCAAGGATGTGATATTGCCACGATACCTAAGTGTAGTTACACCACACATCCGATATGCAATGCTGCTCTGGGCTCCCCACTAACGTGAGAATATTCATAAACTGGAAGCATTGTAGCAAACAACAAATATATCGATTCCTTCCTTCGGTAACAAAACAATGGAGGACAAAATGGGAAACGAAGGTTTGTTTTTCGAGGCGGCTTCCAAAGAAGTTAGTATAATGTTCTGAAATAATTACAGGATTCAACAACGTCTATATTGAAAACTCATTTATTTTCGCACAGTTAATGCCAAGAGGAAATGGACTAAAACTTAGCGGTCACTTGGTTAAATGCACTAATTTTTTCATTACCAATGACATTATTGACGATTGGAATAAGATCTCAGAACATCTCATTCAAAGCAACACTGTTGGTTTGTTCAAAATTAATCTTGAGCATCATCTGTCACTCTCCTATACTGAATAATTATTTTGATCAGTTGTTATATCGTAGTGGTACATTATGCTACCTTCTCAACCGTTGATCTCGCCTTGGCTATGCTGTGGTGAGGCACAACACTGACTAATCCGTGTAGTCTGCTTTAAAGGAACAAGGAATGATCTTATATACCATCCTCATCAGTAATGATATAAACAGGGTACATCTCGAGGATGTAGCTCAAAGCTAAAAGCTCGTTATTGTCTTTGCAACAAAAAGAGAAAAGATGCATGCCCTCGGTGATGGGATGCATGACATATTCACGTTCATTCTAATTTCTGACTTGCCTAAAAAAATTTCCTTCAGGCATATTAATCCCGCTAGGTATTCTTTCTACCTATTTTCCGTCCAGCGTGTTGCAGGAGGGAGCGGATAGTGTGAAAAGAGCCTTTTCTACTGCTTTTAAGGGAACTGAAATTTTTCCAATAGTATCAAGGTCAGACCACGTCGCCTTGGTTCTGTGTATCTATGTAACTCAGTAACTCTCTCTCTCTCTCTCTCTCTCTCTCTCTCTCTCTCTCTCTCTCTCTCTCTCTCTCTCTCTCTCTCTCTCTCTCTCTCTCTCTCTCTCTCTCTCTCTCTCTCTCTCTCTCTCTCTCTCTCTCTCTCTCTCTCTCTCTCTCTCTCTCTCTCTCTTTGTTATAATTGGGTGGTTAGAAAAGTGGAAGAAGAGGTGGGCAGGGTAAGGGATAGTTTCAAATGGAACTAACCCTGGATTGTGTACATGTGCACGGTATAAGGCCTTTTATGCATGTGGATGATTTCTTGGAAGTGTGCTTTTGATACCTTATTTTCATATATCCGGCAGACTAGAGGCAAGTATTCGTGTTCTATCTTCGGCTTTTTGAAGGAAATTCACTAACTCAGCCATACATTATTCAACGTGCACATCGATGGATGACAGTGCTTTGAAACTTCGAGGGAACCATGGGTGTTCTACGTTTGTACTGTTGTCGTGTTCTTGGAATTGACTGTAGTCTGTTATTGTTTTCAAGTCTCTTCCATACGTTTTGGACTGTTTCTCTTAAGCATGAACCCATTGGTTTGATTTCTAGTCGTTCGTTCTGTTCTAAGGTGTTTTCAGTGTAAGGATATCTTTGATTAGTGACGAATCGTAGAGCCTTATTTTGTATCCTCTGCAACTTCAGCCTGGGTGATTTGGAAGCGAGGGACGTTCGTATTAGTAGATAAGTCAAGACAGGTACTATCATGGCCTTGACTAGGCGTAATCTTTGGTTCTCTGGAAGATGACAAAATCTATACATCTTGTTGATGTGATCTGTTGTCATACCCCTTGATGTGTGATCCAGGATTCTACAGCTCATCTTGTCGCTGTCATGTTTCCTTCTATGGTTTTGTCGTTAGGTTTTATTCTTCTTAGATTTGCTATAGTGTGTTTGTCTTTATCTTAGAGTACTTTTCAAATTTGTATGGTCTGGTAGCCTCTGACTGAATTAAACGAATATGATCTGGGAGTGAGTAGCGTGGCGTCATCGGCGTACATGTCCATGCTCATGGCACCAACTGGTGAGGGAACGTCAGCTGTGTAGGTTGTAAACAGTGTTGGTGATGGGACGCTTCCCAAGGGGACCCTGCTTTTTAGAGGGAATTCGGATGACGTTGCAGACTTGATGATAATTTTGTGCGCTGCGGTTTAGAAAGTTACACAGAAATCTTGGTGTGATCTCAGGCATGCCTAACTGTAATGATTTATATTGTAAGACGCTTGTCCACTCCCCGTCAAAGGCTTTCCTTTTGTCTCTTGGTGTAACTGTACAATCTATTCTGTCCTCTGGAGATAGCGATTTTTTCTGCCACAATCGAGATTGCTGAAATGGTGCCTTTCCATTTTGGAAGCCATATTGATCAAGGTTGTGGAGGTTATTGTTTTTCAAGATGTGTTTTTAACCTCAGGGTCATGATGCTTTCAAAAAATTTCTCTGTGACTTCTACGAGGACTTTGGGGCGGTAGTTTTTTTTGTTTTTCGTCAATTCTGATTTTGGTATCATTGTTCCTCTGGCTTCTTTGAACCTTTAGGGAAAGTGTTCTGCGTAATATATCGCTGTAGATGTTGAAAAGGTAGTGAATTCCTTTTGGAGGTAGCATGCTAATTTGCACCTTATCTACTTCAATTTTTCCAGGCGCTGAGTTCATGTTTTTCTAGATGGTTGTACAAAGTTCCGGCAAATCAATTGCCATTGGGAGACAGTTGCTGGGGGACTGTATGGCTGAGTCTATGGTTTAGTGTGGGATGGTTCTGTTTCTGTTCCGGGTCAGCCAGGCTGTTATCTCTTTTCTGTGCTATTGTTTCTGATTTATGTTTTCTTCGCCGTGATCTTGAAAACTGTTTTCCATTTGTTCATGAAATCTCTTGCCACACTTTCATTGTTATTAATTCTGTTAATGTCTAGCCTTAAGACTTGGGTTACCCAATAATACAAGTGAAACTATGTTTACTTTCTATCCATGTCTTTTGTCTGTTAATAGGGATTGCAACCGACGGCTTTTTTGGATGATTTCATACCACCTATGTAGAGCCTTCTGTCTATTTTCATCAGTTTGCTTCCTTTCAGTGTCGGTATTGGAGATATTTTTGTTGATTGCTTCAATGAATAGGCTCCAGTTAGCTTTCTGGGTAGCCAGCCGTTGTGTACAGGGAATGGTGATTGGAGAGGATAATATAGTGACTGTCACAGGAATATGATGGCTGCTTGTGATGTTATCTTGTCTGATAGGATAACTGTGGAAGGTCTTACTATTTCCAAGTATTATATCCGGTGAAGTCAGAACTAAGTGACCTATAAGGGAAAAAAAGTTTGGCCTTGTGTGTTGAGTGCCAAATATTTGATTGATTTTGATACACATTTTTCTTCCATCTTTTAGAATGTTCTGGTTTTTACGTCCAACGTTAAGATCTCTGATGATATAGCCAGGTTCTGGTATCCTGAGGATCTTGTAGCAATCTGGTAACATACGACATCCCCGCCTTTGGGGGTTATATAGGTTGTAACACTAGAAACTACGGCCATGGATGGCAGAATTCTTTATTGATAAGGTGTTGGAGAACTGAAAGTCATCGAAGATTTTGTGTTGTACGCCTTTCCTGACGGCTATGGCCACACCTGCATAAAACTGATCGTAGGGGTTCAGTTGGTATGCTAAATATCCTAGGATTTTAATTGGTGTATAATTTGAGACACCATGGCTGTTTATCAGACCAACGTCCAATTTTTCCATCATGTATGCGTGTATAAGGTCAATGTGTCTGTTTGTCCAGCATTTCACTTTGTTAATTTTTTATATTACTGCGGTATGTTGAGTGAAAATCATTTTGCTTCCTTTTGTTTTCACGTCGGCTCCTTACTGATGTGTTGGTAAGTTTGTGTAGTTGGATGATTGTTTGATAGTAATTTCCTGGTCTGTTATTGTAGTAGCTGGATGATTGTTTGATAGTAATTTCCTGGTCTGTTATTGTAGGGTTGAGTGTTTGTGTATCGTCTCGTGATGTAGAGGGGCCTAGGCTTTCATCTGAGGCGACTGGTCGTGTTCCCGTATGGAGGAGAACCTGAGGTATCTTACGATTGTTTGGACAGTTTCGGTGTGGAGTTGGATGGTGTCGATTTCACAGGCGAGCAGGATGGATAACTGTGGGTGACTCTCCGCGTCGGCGTCGATGTCTCTGGGTTTGTATTTAAGAAGTCCACTTAACCTGTTTGGTTAAACATTGATTTTATTGTGCTTGCTACTTCAGTAAGAGTCTTGCTTACGGGATGCTTGGTGATACTCGGTGGCAATCCTTGGGAGATATTTTGTTGTTCTAGATTCTTATCATATAAACCAGGGGGTCTTTTTCTCTCCTATTAAGGTACATAGTGAGTTAACCACCTTTAGTGGTTCTCGCACGAATTCCGGGTGTACATTTTCCTGCCTGGTGTGTTTTGTGACCTGTGAGAAAAAGACATCGAGACTAGTCATATTTCGGTTTGATTACGCTTTGCCTTTACTGATATTTTTTCCCGAGATCACATTTCAATGCTGTGGTTGGGTGATTATTTTCTGCAGTGAAGGCATTCTGGCAATTTGCTCGGCTTTCTCTCCATGTGAGGTTCTTTTGGAGCAAAGTGAGCAAATCTTTTGATCAGAAGGTTTGGCACATTTTCTTCTGGTGTGGATGTCAACTGTATGACAACTGTATGAGATGAATGATTCTGACTCAGTATGAGTGCATCCTGGCAGGTTTAATCAGCAGCGTCTACTGAGTCAACTGGATTTTGTGTGTTTGATCTCGGCAATTACAGTACGCTGGAGAGTATTGTCAACGTCTGATTTCTTTCTATGTCAACTTTTGGTATGTTCCAGATCATAGTCCTGTAGGGATCTAATCTTCTTCAATGTGATGGATCTACTTGCTGAAGGGAACATAATGCCCGTGGACATTACAGTCTGCTATGGGAGCAAATCCCACTTTATCTAGTGCTTGGATGTCTTTCTGTTGGCACTATTAAGATCAGGATTTGTTCCCCCATAGCAGACTGCAATGTCCACGGGAATTACATTCCCTTCAGCAAAAGATCAAGTAATTTGATTTTTCTCTCCTGCTGACTTTGGTCATTGTTAGAGTTGGCTTCCGCTGTGAATTTCATTTTCATTCTCAGCCTGTTGACTTCCCTCATACAAGTGAAGTGTGTCTATTGTAGCAAACATGCTGCTAACACAGGCCATGCACTTCACAACAGTGGGAAATAGCCAATAGTTTTTGGAGCGATGAAGAATGTGCGGATGTTTGAAGGAAAAGTAGTTTCAGCAATATTATATAATTTCCCAGGAATACTCAATAAACTTATACCTCTGTATAATGGTACAAAGCATGCATTCCGCCAATCCTCAGGCACTTCACCATGAGCCATACATACATCAAATATCCTTACCATTTAGTCAACAACACAGTCACCCCCTTTGTTAACGAATTTCACTGGAAGAGACTTGGTTATAGTGATGGGTGATTTCAGTGCAAAGGTGAATAATGTGGCAGTTGAGGGAATAATTCGTGTACATGGATTTGTATGTAGCATTTATGGATCTGGTGAAGGCATATGATAGTGTTGATAGAGATCCTCTGTGGAAGGTATTAAGAATATAAGGTGTGGGAGGCAAGCTGCTAGAAGCGGTGAAAAGTTTTTATCGAGGATATAAGGCATGTGTACGAGTAGGAAAAAAGGAAAGTGATTGGTTCTCAGTAAATGTCGGTTTACGTCAGGGGAGCATAATGTCTCCATGGTTGTTTAATTTGTTTATGGATAGGGTTTTTCAGGGACGTGAATGCAAGAGTTTTGGAAAGAGGGCTTGGGAAGTGAGTCAGTTGTTTGCTTATGATACAGCGCTGGGGGCTGATTCGGGTGAGAAACTGCAGAAGCTGGTAACTGAGTTTGGTAAAGTGTGTGAAAGAAGAAAGCTAAGAGTAAATGTGAAAAAGGGCAAGGTTATCAGGTACAGTAGGGTTGATGAATAAGTTAACCTGGGAGGTAAGTTTGAATGGAGAAAAACTGGAGGAAGTGAAGTGTTTTGCATATCTGGGAGTACATTTGGCAGGGGATGGAACCATGGAAGCGGAAGTGAGTCACAGGGAGGGGGAGACGAAGGTTCTGAGCATTGAAAGATGTGTGGAAGGCGAGAACATTATCTCGGAAAGCAAAAATGGGTATGTTTGAAGGAACAATGGTTAAAACAATGTTATATGGTTGCGAGGCGTGGGCGATAGATAGGGTTGTGCGAAGGAGGATGGATGTGTTGCAAATGAGATGCTTGAGGACAATACGCAGGTGTGAGGTGGTTTGATTGAGCAAGTAATAAAAGGGTAAGAGAGATGTGTGGTAATAAAAAGAGTGTGGTTGAGAGAGCAGAGGGTATTATGAAATGGTTTGGTCACATGGAGAGAATGCATGAGGAGAGATTGAAAGAGGCTGCATGTGTCAGAGGTGGAGGGAACGAGGTCAAGTGGGAGACCAAATTGGAGGTGGAAGGATGGAATGAAAAAGATTTTGAGCGATTGTGGCCTCAACATGCAGGAGGGTGAAAGGCGTGCAAGGAATAGAGTGAATTGGAACGATGTGTTTTACCGGTGTCGACGTGCTGTCAATGGAATGAACCAGGGCATGCGAAGCGTCTGTGGTAAACCATGGTAAGTTTTGTGAGGCCTGGATGTGAAGAGGGAACTGCGATTTCGGTGAATTACACATGACAGCTAGAGACTGAGTGTGAACGAATGTGGCCTTTGTTGTCTTTTCCTAGAGCTGCTTCGCGCGCGTGCGCCCCTATAAACAAATTAAACAACCATTAAACAAAAAGGTAGTAAAAGCTTTGTAGAAGATGAAAGCCGGAAAGGCAGCGGGTTGGATAGTATTGCAGTGTAATTTATTGAAAAGGAGGAGACTGTATTGTTGACTGGTTGGTAAGGTTATTTAATGTATGTGTGACTCATAGTGAGGTGCCTGAGGATTGGCGGAATGCTTGCATAGTGCCATTGTACTAAAGGAAAGGGGATAAAAGTGAGTGCTCAAATTACAGAGGTATAAGTTTGTTGAGTATTCCTGGGAAATTATATGGGAGGGTATTGACTGAAAGGGTGAAGGAATGTACAGAGCATCAGATTGGGGAAGAGTAGTGTGGTTTTAGAAGTGGTAGAGCATGTGTGGATCAAGTGGTTGCTTGAAGAATGTATGTGAGAATTACCTAGAAAAGCAAATGGATTTATATGTAGCATTTATGGATCTGGAGAAGGCATGTGATATAGTTGATAGAGATGCTCTGTGGAAGGTGTTAAGAATATATGGTGTGGAAGGCAAGTTGTTACAAGCAGTGAAAAGCTTTTATCGAGGATGTAAAGCATGTGTGTATGTAGGAATAGATGAAAGTGATTGGTTCTATGTGAATGTTGGGTTGCGGCAGGGGTGCATGATATATATATATATATATATATATATATATATATATATATATATATATATATATATATATATATATATATATATATATATATATATATATATATATATATATATATATATATATCCCTGGGGATAGGGGATTAAGAATAATTCCCACGTATTCCCTGCGTGTCGTAGAAGGCGACTAAAAGGGGAGGGAGCGGGGGGCTGGAAATCCTCCCCTCTCGTTTTTTTTTTTTTTTTTTTTCCAAAAGAAGGAACAGAGAATTGGGCCAGGTGAGGGTATTCCCTCAAAGGCCCAGTCCTCTGTTCTTAACGCTACCTCGCTAATGCGGGAAATGGCGAATAGTTTGAAAGAAAAGAAAGATATACATATATATATATATATATATATATATATATATATATATATATATATATATATATATATATATATATATATATATATATATATATATTTTTTTTTTTTTTATACTTTGTCGCTGTCTCCCGCGTTTGCGAGGTAGCGCAAGGAAACAGACGAAATGAAATGGCCCAACCTCCCCATACACATGTATATACATACGCCACACACGCAAATATACATACCTACACAGCTTTCCATGGCTTACCCCAGACGCTTCACATGCCTTGATTCAATCCACTGACAGCACGTCAACCCCGGTATACCACATTGCTCCAATTCACTCTATTCCTTGCCCTCCTTTCACCCTCCTGCATGTTCAGGCCCCGATCACACCAAATCTTTTTCACTCCATCTTTCCACCTCCAATTTGGTCTCCCTCTTCTCCTTGTTCCCTCCACCTCCGACACATATATCCTCTTGGTCAATCTTTCCTCACTCATCCTCTCCAGGTGCCCAAACCACTTCAAAACACCCTCTTCTGCTCTCTCAACCACACTCTTTTTATTTCCACACATCTCTCTTAACCTTACGTTACTCACTCGATCAAACCACCTCACACCACACATTGTCCTCAAACATCTCATTTCCAGCACATCCATCCTCCTGCGCACAACTCTATCCATAGCCCACGCCTCGCAACCATACAACATTGTTGGAACCACTATTCCTTCATACATACCCATTTTTGCTTTCCGAGATAATGTTCTCGACTTCCACACATTCTTCAAGGCCCCCAGAATTTTCGCCCCCTCCCCCACCCTATGATCTGGCAGCGGATGGATATATATATATGTATATATATATATATATATATATATATATATATATATATATATATATATATATATATATATATATATATATATATATATATGATAGAGTTGATAGAGATGCTCTGTGGAAGGTATTAAGAATATATGGTATGGGAGGTAAGTTGTTAGAAGCAGTGAAAAGTTTTTATCGAGGATGTAAGGCATGTGTACGTGTAGGAAGAGAGGAAAGTGATTGGTTCTCAGTGAATGTAGGTTTGCGGCAGGGGTGTGTGATGTCTCCATGGTTGTTTAATTTGTTTATGGATGGGGGTGTTAGGGAGGTGAATGCAAGAGTTTTGGAAAGAGGGGCAAGTATGAAGTCTGTTGTGGATGAGAGAGCTTGGGAAGTGAGTCAGTTGTTGTTCGCTGATGATACAGCGCTGGTGGCTGATTCATGTGAGAAACTGCAGAAGCTGGTGACTGAGTTTGGTAAAGTGTATGAAAGAAGAAAGTTAAGAGTAAATGTGAATAAGAGCAAGGTTATTAGGTACAGTAGGGTTGAGGGTCAAGTCAATTGGGAGGTAAGTTTGAATGAAGAAAAACTGGAGGAAGTAAAGTGTTTTAGATATCTGAGAGTGGATCTGGCAACCGATGGAACCATGGAAGTGGACGTGGATCATAGGGTGGGGGAGGGGGCGAAAATCCTGGGAGCCTTGAAGAATGT
Source organism: Panulirus ornatus (assembly GCF_036320965.1). Classification (NCBI taxonomy): domain Eukaryota; kingdom Metazoa; phylum Arthropoda; class Malacostraca; order Decapoda; family Palinuridae; genus Panulirus; species Panulirus ornatus. The sequence goes on from NC_092226.1 coordinate 57,283,948, forward strand.
GTGGAAGTCGAGAACTTTATCTCGGAAAGCAAAAATGGGTATGTTTGAAGGAATAGTGGTTCCAACAATGTTGTATGGTTGCGAGGCGTGGGCTATGGATAGAGTTGTGCTCAGGAGGGTGGATGTGCTGGAAATGAGATATTTGAGGACAATGTGTGGTGTGAGGTGGTTTGATCGAGTGAGTAACGTAAGGGTAAGAGAGATCTTTGGAAATAAAAAGAGCGTTGTTGAGAGAGCAGAAGAGGGTGTTTTGAAATGGTTTGGGCACATGGAGAGAATGAGTGAGGAAAGATTGACCAAGAGGATATATGTGTCGGAGGTGGAGGGAACGAGGAGAAGTGGGAGACCAAATTGGAGGTGGAAAGATGGAGTGTTAAAGATTTTGTGTGATCGGGGCCTGAACATGCAGGAGGGTGAAAGGAGGGCAAGGAATAGAGTGAATTGGAGCAATGTGGTATACCGGGGTTGACGTGCTGTCAGTGGATTGAATCAAGGCATGTGAAGCGTCTGGGGTAAACCATGGAAAGCTGTGTAGGTATGTATATTTGCATGTGTGGACGTGTATGTATATACATGTGTATGGGGGTGGGTTGGGCCATTTCTTTCGTCTGTTTCCTTGCGCTACCTCGCAAACGCGGGAGACTGCGACAAAGCAAAAAAAAAAAAAAAAAAAAAAAAAAATATATATATATATATATATATATATATATATATATATATATATATATATATATATATATATATATATATTTTTTTTTATTATACTTTGTCGCTGTCTCCCGCGTTTGCGAGGTAGCGCAAGGAAACAGACGAAAGAAATGGCCCAACCCCCCCCATACACATGTATATACATACGTCCACACACGCAAATATACATACCTACACAGCTTTCCATGGTTTACCCCAGACGCTTCACATGCCTTGATTCAATCCACTGACAGCACGTCAACCCCGGTATACCACATCGCTCCAATTCACTCTATTCCTTGCCCTCCTTTCACCCTCCTGCATGTTCAGGCCCCGATCACACAAAATCTTTTTCACTCCATCTTTCCACCTCCAATTTGGTCTCCCTCTTCTCCTTGTTCCCTCCACCTCCGACACATATATCCTCTTGGTCAATCTTTCCTCACTCATCCTCTCCATGTGCCCAAACCACTTCAAAACACCCTCTTCTGCTCTCTCAACCACGCTCTTTTTATTTCCACACATCTCTCTTACCCTTACGTTACTCACTCGATCAAACCACCTCACACCACACATTGTCCTCAAACATCTCATTTCCAGCACATCCATCCTCCTGCGCACAACTCTATCCATAGCCCACGCCTCGCAACCATACAACATTGTTGGAACCACTATTCCTTCAAACATACCCATTTTTGCTTTCCGAGATAATGTTCTCGACTTCCACACATTCTTCAAGGCCCCCAGAATTTTCGCCCCCTCCCCCACCCTATGATCCACTTCCGCTTCCATGGTTCCATCCGCTGCCAGATCCACTCCCAGATATCTAAAACACTTCACTTCCTCCAGTTTTTCTCCATTCAAACTCACCTCCCAATTGACTTGACACTCAACCCTACTGTACCTAATAACCTTGCTCTTATTCACATTTACTCTTAACTTTCTTCTTCCACACACTTTACCAAACTCAGTCACCAGCTTCTGCAGTTTCTCACATGAATCAGCCACCAGCGCTGTATCATCAGCGAACAACAACTGACTCACTTCCCAAGCTCTCTCATCCCCAACAGACTTCATACTTGCCCCTCTTTCCAAAACTCTTGCATTTACCTCACTAACAACCCCATCCATAAACAAATTAAACAACCATGGAGACATCACACACCCCTGCCGCAAACCTACATTCACTGAGAACCAATCACTTTCCTCTCTTCCTACACGTACACATGCCTTACATCCTCGATAAAAACTTTTCACTGCTTCTAACAACTTTCCTCCCACACCATATATTCTTAATACCTTCCACAGAGCATCTCTATCAACTCTATCATATGCCTTCTCCAGATCCATAAATGCTACATACAAATCCATTTGCTTTTCTAAGTATTTCTCACATACATTCTTCAAAGCAAACACCTGATCTACACATCCTCTACCACTTCTGAAACCACACTGATCTTCCCCAATCTGATGCTCTGTACATGCCTTCACCCTCTCAATCAATACCCTCCCATATGATTTACCAGGAATATTCAGCAAACTTATACCTCTGTAATTTGAGCACTCACTCTTATCCCCTTTGCCTTTGTACAATGGCACTAGGCACGCATTCCGCCAATCCTCAGGCACCTCACCATGAGTCATACATACATTAAATAACCTTACCAACCAGTCAACAATACAGTCACCCCCTTTTTTAATGAATTCCACTGCAATACCATCCAAACCTGCTGCCTTGCCGGCTTTCATCTTCCGCAAAGCTTTCACTACCTCTTCTCTGTTTACCAAATCATTTTCCCTAACCCTCTCACTTTGCACACCACCTCGACCAAAACACCCTATATCTGCCACTCTATCATCAAACACATTCAACAAATCTTCAAAATACTCACTCCATCTCCTTCTCACATCACCACTACTTGTTATCACCTCCCCATTTGCGCCCTTCACTGAAGTTCCCATTTGCTCCCTTGTCTTACGCACTTTATTTACCTCCTTCCAGAACATCTTTTTATTCTCCCTAAAATTTAATGATACTCTCTCACCCCAACTCTCATTTGCCCTTTTTTTCACCTCTTGCACCTTTCTCTTGACCTCCTGTCTCTTTCTTTTATACATCTCCCACTCAATTGCATTTTTTCCCTGCAAAAATCGTCCAAATGCCTCTCTCTTCTCTTTCACTAATACTCTTACTTCTTCATCCCACCACTCACTACCCTTTCTAATCAACCCACCTCCCACTCTTCTCATGCCACAAGCATCTTTTGCGCAATCCATCACTGATTCCCTAAATACATCCCATTCCTCCCCCACTCCCCTTACTTCCATTGTTCTCACCTTTTTCCATTCTGTACTCAGTCTCTCCTGGTACTTCCTCACACAGGTCTCCTTCCCAAGCTCACTTACTCTCACCACCCTCTTCACCCCAACATTCACTCTTCTTTTCTGAAAACCCATACATATCTTCACCTTAGCCTCCACAAGATAATGATCAGACATCCCTCCAGTTGCACCTCTCAGCACATTAACATCCAAAAGTCTCTCTTTCGCACGCCTGTCAATTAACACGTAATCCAATAACGCTCTCTGGCCATCTCTCCTACTTACATAAGTATACTTATGTATATCTCGCTTTTTAAACCAGGTATTCCCAATCATCAGTCCTTTTTCAGCACATAAATCTACAAGCTCTTCACCATTTCCATTTACAACACTGAACACCCCATGTATACCAATTATTCCCTCAACTGCCACATTACTCACCTTTGCATTCAAATCACCCATCACTATAACCCGGTCTCGTGCATCAAAACCACTAACACACTCATTCAGCTGCTCCCAAAACACTTGCCTCTCATGATCTTTCTTCTCATTACCAGGTGCATATGCACCAATAATCACCCACCTCTCTCCATCAACTTTCAGTTTTACCCATATTAATCGAGAATTTACTTTCTTACATTCTATCACATACTCCCACAACTCCTGTTTCAGGAGTATTGCTGTCTCCCGCGTTAGTGAGGTAGCGCAAGGAAACAGACGAAAGAATGGCCCAACCCACCCAAATACACATGTATATACATACACGTCAACACACGCACATATACATACCTATACATCTCAACGTATACATATATATACAAACATAGACACATACATATATACACATGTACATAATTCATACTGTCTGCCCTTATTCATTCCCGTCGCCATCCCGCTACACATGAAATGAAAACCCCTTCCCCCACATGTGCGCGAGGTAGCGCTAGGAAAAGAAAACAAAGGCCACATTCGTTCACACTCAGTCTCTAGCTGTCATGTATAATGCACCGAAACCACAGCTTCCTTTCCACATCCAGGCCCCACAGAACTTTCCATGGTTTACCCCAGATGCTTCACATGCCCTGAGTCAATCCATTGACAACAAGTCGACCCCGGTATACCACATCGTTCCAATTCACTCTATTCCTTGCATGCCTTTCACCCTCCTGCATGTTCAGGCCCCGATCACTCAAAATCTTTTTCACTCCATCTTTCCACCTCCAATTTGGCCTCCCACTTCTCCTCCTTCCCTCCACCTCTGACCCATATATCCTCTTTGTCAATCTTTCCTCACTCATTCGCTCCATGTGACCAAACCATTTCAAAACACCCTCTTCTGCTCTCTCAACCACACTCTGTTTATTACAACACATCTCTCTTACCCTATTATTACTTACTCGATCAAACCACCTCACACCACATATTGTCCTCAAACATCTCATTTCCAGCACATCTACCCTCCTCCGCACAACTGTATCCATAGCCGTGAAGAGAGTGGTGAGCGAGAGTGAGCTTGGAAAGGAGACTTGTGTGAGGAAGTACCACGAGAGATTAAGTGCTGAATGGAAAAAGGTTAGAGCACTGACGTAAGGGGAATGGGGGAGAAATGGTATGTATTTAAGGAAGCAGTGATGGCTTGCGCAAAAGATGCCTGTAGAATGAGAAAGGTAGGGGGTGGGCAGATTAGAAAGGGTAGTGAGTGGTGGGATGAAAAGGTAAGATTTTTAGTGAAAGGGAAGAGAGAGGCATTTGGACGAATTTTGCAGGGAAATAGTGCAAATGACTGGGAGATGTATAACAGAAAGTGGCAGGAAATCAATAGAAAGGTGCAAGAGGTAGAAAAGAGGCTAAATGAGAGTTGGTGTGAGAGAATATCATTAGATTTTAGGGAAAATAAAAAGATGGTTTGAAAGAAGGTAAATCAAGTGCGTAAGACAAGATAACAAATGGAACATCGGTGAAGGAGGATAATGGGGGGAAATAACTAATAGTGGTGAAGTGAAAGGGACATGGAGTGAGTATTTTGAAGGTTTTTTGAATGTGTTTGATGATAGAGTCGCAGATATAGGTTCTTTTGGTCGAGGTGGTGTGCGAAGTGAGAGAGTCAGGGAGAATGATTTGGTAAACAGATAAGAGGTAGTGAAAGCTTTGCAGATGAAAGCCGGCAAGGTGCGGGTTTGGATGGTATTGCTGTGGAATATATCAAAAAAGGGGGTGAATGCGTTGTTGACTGGTTGTTAAGGGTATTCACTGTATGTATATTTCATTGTGAAGTGTCTGAGGATTGGCGGAACGCATGCATAGTGCCATTGTAGTAAGGCAAAGGGGATAAAGGTGAGAGTTCATATTACACAGGTATAAGTTTCCTGAGTATTCCTGGGAAATTATATGGGAGGGTATTGATTAAGAGGATGAAGGCATGTACAGAGCATCAGATTGGGGAAGAGCAGTGTGGTTTCAGAAGTGGTAAAGGATGTGTGGATCAGGTATTTGCTTTGAAGAATGTATGTGAGAAATACTTAGAAAAACAGAAGAATTTGTATGTAGCATTTATGGATCTAGAGAAGGCATATGATAGAGTTGATAGATGTGCTGTGTGGAAGGTAGTAGTATATGTATATGGTATGGTAGGTACGTTTTTAGAAGCAGTTAAAAGTTTTATCGAGGGTGTAAGTCATATGTACGAGTAGGAAGAGAAGAAAGTGATTGTTTCCCAGTGCATGTTGGTTTGTGGCAGATGTGCTTGATGTCTTCACGGTTATTTGATATGTTTATGGGTAGGGTTGTTAGGGAGGTGAATGCAAGAGTTTTGGAGAGAGGGGGAAGTATGCAGTCTGTTGTTGATGAGAGAGCTTGGGAAGTGAGTCAGTCGTCGTTCGCTGATGATACAGCGCTGGTGGCTGATTCGAGTGAGAAACTGCAGAATTGGTGACTGAGTTTGATAAAGAGTGCGAAATGAGAAAGCTGAGAGTGAATGTGAATAAGAGCAAGGTTATTAGGCTCAGTAGGGTTGAGGGACAAGTAAATTGGGAGGTAAGTTTAAATGGAGAAAAACTGTAGAAAGTGAAGTGTTTTAGATATTTGAGAGTGGATTTGGTAGCGGATGGAACCATGGAAGCGGAAGTGAATCATAGAGTGGGGGAGGGGGCGAAAATCCTGGGAAGTCGAGAACATTATCTCCGAAAGCAAAAATGGCTATGTTTGAAGGAATCGTGCTTCCAACTTGCATTGTTCGAGGCGTGGGCTATGGATAGAGTTGTGCGCAGAAGGGTGGATGTGCTGGAAATGAGATGTTTGAGGACAATATGTGGTGTGAGGTGGCTTGATCGAGTAAGTAATGTAAGGGTAAGAGAGATGTGTGGAAATAAGAAGAGCGTGATTGAGAGAGCAGAAGAGGGTGTTTTAAAATGGTTTGGGCACATGGAGAGAATGAGTGAGGAAAGATTGACCAAGAGGATATATGTGTCGGAGGTGGAGGGAACGAGGAGAAGTGGGAGACCAAATTGGAGGTGGAAAGATGGAGTGAAAAAGATTTTGAGTGATCGGGGCCTGAACATGCAGGAGGGTGAAAGGAGGGCAAAGAATAGGGTGAATTGGATCGATGTGATATACCGGTGTCGACGTGCTGTCAATGGATTGAATCAGGGCATGTAAAGCGCCTGGGGTAAACCATAGAAAGTTCTGTGGGGCCTGGATGTGGAAAGGGAGCTGTGGTTTCGGGCATTATTGCATGACAGCTAGAGACTGAGTGTGAACGAATGGGGCCTTTGTTGTCTTTTCCTAGCGCTACCTCGCACACATGAGGGGGGAGGGGGATGTTATTCCATGTGTGGCGAGGTGCCGATGGGAATGAATAAAGGCAGACAGTGTGAATTGTGTGCATGTGTATATATGTATGTGTCTGTGTGTGTATATATATGTGTACATTTAGATGTATGGGTATGTATATTTGTGAGTGTGGACGTGTATGTATATACATGTAGATATACATGTGTATATACGTACGAATAAAGTGTATATGAACGCGCACCTTCATAGAACATACAAAGCTCCATCTCTTGCACAAGGGGTCCCAGATTCGATCCTGGCTGATGGAGCTTTGTATGTGTATATACATGTGTATGGGGGTGGGTTGGGCCATTTCTTTCGTCTGTTTCCTTGCGCTACCTCGCAAACGCGGGAGACAGCGTCAAAGCAAAAAAAACAGCGACAAAGTATAATATATATATATATATATATATATATATATATATATATATATATATATATATATATATATATATATATATATATATATATATATATATATATATATATATATATATATATATGATGAGGTGCCTGAGGATTGGCGGAATGCGTGCATAGTGCCATTGTACAAAGGCAAAGGGGATAAGAGTGAGTGCTCAAATTACAGAGGTATAAGTTTGTTGAGTATTCCTGGTAAATTATATGGGAGGGTATTGATTGAGAGGGTGAAGGCATGTACAGAGCATCAGATTGGGGAAGAGCAGTGTGGTTTAAGAAGTGGTAGAGGATGTGTGGATCAGGTGTTTGCTTTGAAGAATGTATGTGAGAAATACTTAGAAAAGCAAATGGATTTGTATGTAGCATTTATGGATCTGGAGAAGGCATATGATAGAGTTGATAGAGATGCTCTGTAGAAGGTATCAAGAATATATGGTGTGGGAGGAAAGTTGTTAGAAGCAGTGAAAAGTTTTTATCGAGGATGTAAGGCATGTGTACGTGTAGGAAGAGAGGAAAGTGATTGGTTCTCAGTGAATGTAGGTTTGCGGCAGGGGTGTGTGATGTCTCCATGGTTGTTTAATTTGTTTATGGATGGGGTTGTTAGGGAGGTAAATGCAAGAGTTTTTGAAAGAGGGGCAAGTATGAAGTCTGTTGGGGATGAGAGAGCTTGGGAAGTGAGTCAGTTGTTGTTCGCTGATGATACAGCGCTGGTGGCGGATTCATGTGAGAAACTGCAGAAGCTGGTGACGGAGTTTGGTAAAGTGTGTGGAAGAAGAAAGTTAAGAGTAAATGTGAATAAGAGCAAGGTTATTAGGTACAGTAGGGTTGAGGGTCAAGTCAATTGGGAGGTGAGTTTGAATGGAGAAAAACTGGAGGAAGTGAAGTGTTTTAGATATCTGGGAGTGGATCTGTCAGCGGATGGAACCATGGAAGCGGAAGTGGATCATAGGGTGGGGGAGGGGGCTAAAATTTTGGGAGCCTTGAAAAATGTGTGGAAGTCGAGAACATTATCCCGGAAAGCAAAAATGGGTATGTTTGAAGGAATAGTAGTTCCAACAATGTTGTATGGTTGCGAGGCGTGGTCTATGGATAGAGTTGTGCGCAGGAGGATGGATGTGCTGGAAATGAGATGTTTGAGGACAATGTGTGGTGTGAGGTGGTTTGATCGAGTAAGTAACGTAAGGGTAAGAGAGATGTGTGGAAATAAAAAGAGCGTGGTTGAGAGAGCAGAAGAGGGTGTTTTGAAATGGTTTGGGCACATGGAGAGAATGAGTGAGGAAAGATTGACCAAGAGGATATATGTGTCGGAGGTGGAAGGAACGAGGAGAAGAGGGAGACCAAATTGGAGGTGGAAAGATGGAGTGAAAAGGATTTTGTGTGATCGGGGCCTGAACATGCAGGAGGGTGAAAGGAGGGCAAGGAATAGAGGGAATTGGAGCGATGTGGTATACAGGGGTTGACGTGCTGTCAGTGGATTGAATCAAGGCATGTGAAGCGTCCGGGGTAAACCAAGGAAAGCTGTGTAGGTATGTATATTTGCGTGTGTGGACGTGTGTATGTACATGTGTATGGGGGGGGTTGGGCCATTTCTTTCGTCTGTTTCCTTGCGCTACCTCGCAAACGCGGGAGACAGCGACAAAGTATAAAAAAAAAAAAAAAAAAAAAAAAAAAAAATATATATATATATATATATATATATATATATATATATATATAAATATATATGATTACCTGCCCGTGCTCTCTCAACTAACATATATACATAATTATACATAACGCCCATACACTTACACATACATATGCATATTCAAATCAACATTTACACAAATACGTACATATACATACACATACACGGACATATACATATACATATACATACACATGTACATATTTAAACTTGCTTTCCCTCATCCATTCCTGGCGACACCCTTCCCCACAGGAAACAGCATTGCTACCCCTTGCTTCAGCGTGGTAGCACCAGAAAAACAGACTAAAAAGGCCACATTCGTTCGCACTCAGTCTCTAGTTGTCATGTGTAATGCATCGAAACCACAGCTCCCTATCACTTCCAGGCCCCACAAACCCTTCCATGGTTTACCCAGACGTTTCATATATATATTTACAGAGTTTGTAAACTTCTTATATGATATTTCCTTGTATTGTTTATAGAGTTTTGCCGAAGAGTTTGATTAATGACATGCGTTTTTGAAAAATCTATTTTCTTTATATAATTTTGAATGTATGACTGGGAAATTTTTATTTAAAGAATTCATGTCATCGAAGCGAAAGTTGTGTCTGCTCGTACCATGAAGACGATGAACGTCCATGTTCCCACCGGTGCTAGAGAAGAGAAATGTCTTATTGAAACCATCAAGGAGATTGCCCCTGTTCTAACCATCCAGACGGAGAATAACCCTTTCCCCGCAGACGAGACATAAGTTGTCTCTGTTCCCGTCATCGAGACAAAAGATATTCCAGTGTCCCTGGTCCTGTTCTCGGGACGAAGATCCTTCCAGCTCTTATCACCAAAACGAAGAATGTTTTTCATCCTTCCATTAAGACGAGGAACATCCCTCTGTCGATCATCAAAGTCAACCAGTGACCAAGGATTTAGACTATAGAGCAGAACCTCAGTTCGCTAATAATCTAAAGGAATAATTGTGTGTTGGAACTCCTGAAATCAGGAAGCTGGTGAGAGCTTACGTCCATCTCAGCTGCTCTAATTTTTTCCCATACAGTGCCCACGGGGTACTTCATCAAGCACAAGTTACACGAGAGAATCATCTCTTATGGATGTTTAGGAGGCAGTTCTCTCTCCTGGCTGTTACTGGTTAATTCCTCTCTTTCTTTTTTGTTCCAAGTTTTCAATTCCCAATGTAGTTTTTTCTGACGAATGTGTTTGTCTGAGGAGGTCTTCCATAGGCGGCCTCTAAAGATGGTACCCATCTTTCCCAGTTCACTCAGCGTCCTCGTCTCACAACTAAAATTGCTGCAAAATTTCAGTGTCTCTCACAAAATCCGTTTGGATGTACTGACAGCCATATGATTCTCTTTCTGACTCGTATTCCAGATGTTAATGTCAAAAATTCTCAGGTATGAGCGTAACAAGAGAACCTAAGTTCCATTGAGGACGGATTTGGGAATTCATTAAATCTTATGAGTTTTGCATTGCCAGACACTTATATTCCCGGTGTGTATCACAATTATATAAGATTATGAGGTTTTCCATCTCCAGCATGTTGGTCCATCCGTGAATAAAGAGACGTGTTGTCCAGACCAAACTATTCCTACGGGAATCAATTTGACTGGGCCATTAACGTCAAAAAAATTACATATATTTCCTGAGTGAAAAATGGCATACCATCACCCACTGCAGGTTCGTCGTTTCCTAAGTTAGCAAGGTAGTGCCAGGAACAGATTAAGACAAGTGGTATTACCTCAATCCATTCCCTATCCACATCCAGGTCCCACAGAGCTTTCAATGGTTTGCTCGAGCTGCTCCTCATACCCTGCTTCAGTCCACTGACAGCACGTTGACCCCAGTATATCACATCGTTCCAATCCACTTAACCCTGTGTACACCTGCACCCTCTGCATGTTCAGACTGCGGTCACTCAAAATATTTTTTCACTCCATCATTCCATCTCAAGTTTGATCAGCCCCATTTTCCTTTGTTCCTCCACTTCTAACACGTATATCCTCTATGTCAACCTTTCTTCAACACACTTTCTTGTACGGGAAGCACAATAGTGTGAATGATGTTTTAAAACAAAAATAATTGTACACATTGCCGAAAAAATGAAAAAAAGATGAACGTCCATTAAGCACATTCTATTCAGTAGCTGTGTAATCTCTGAGCTATTGTGTCAGATTTTATTAGTTCCACCAGGATGACACACATAGGCCATTTCCACTTACCAAAATGATGGATGTTTCGTCATCCACTCTGACAAAGGATACCTTTAATTGTATAAATAGGTCTTATGCATACAAGACCAAAAAGAGAAAAAAAAATAATGTTATAAGTAATATCAGTAGTGTCTTGGTTGTTATAGTGCTCTCAGAGAACTCAGATGTGTTTGTCTTCTGTCCTCAGCGCAGTGGACAGGCAGCAACCGGCTGGAACTGGGGCAGGAAGGAGCGAAGGTGGCCGGGCAGAGGTTCGTCACCCAGAACAACAGTGTGGTCACGGCCCAAGTTGGAGCCTCTGTCGTCCTTCACTGCAAGACCTCAAGTGCTACTGGGGGACTGGTGAGTATCACGGCAACTAGTGAGTACCATGGGGACTGCTGAGTATCAACGGATCTGGCTAGTACTACAGGAACTAGTCAGTACCACGGGGACTAGAGAGTACCACGACGACAGATAAGTACCACTGAGACTGGTTAGTATTACGGGAACTGGCTAGTGCCACGAGCTCTAGAGAGTGCCACTTAAACTGGCCAGTACAGCAGGGACTGGTGAGTACCACTGGGACTGATGACCACTGGTAAGTGCCAGGGGGATTAGTAAATGATTATGTGGGGGTTCGTTGGCTCGAAAAGAATCCATTAACAAATCAGGTTTAATTCACAGCTACAGAGTTATGATTCATAGCTACAAAGTTATTGTTCACTTCGTGGGTTGTGGTTATGGATCAGCTAAAGTATCATGAATATGGCTAGAATGCAAAGCCCATTTAGTTTTCGTTTTCTTCTCTTGAAGTGAAAATAACAAGTTGGTTTTTTCCAAAGAAAATTGTTTACCACTCGAACCACTGAGGCTTACACCCACCCAGCTCGTCCCGCCCAGACAGATCGGCGCTCTATCACCTGCCTCCTGCCCCAGGGGACTTAGTGACAGTAGATATTGCTGGTTTATGGAAGAATGTTCTAGATACATCACCCAATATGTACATTCCTTTCCAATTCAATGTTCGCAAACAGATATACGATTTCCAGGCACATGCAAAACACTTTCAGGGCTCGACTCCGCTACCCAACGTGCGTTGTCCTCACCTCCAGGAGTCATGAACGTTGATACCTGTCCATGCCAGGGAACAAGAGGGAGGGCCGGGTCACTCGTAAGGTTCAGTCCCAATAATACATTGAGTTGAAGGTCAAGGTGTAGGCGGAGTGGAACAGTAACCCATAAAACATTGAAAAGAACACAAGAATGTTGTTCAAACCACAGTACAACAGACGTAATACTGATATTGCATAAACTTATGAAAATTTAACAATACTTTTTAAAAATGCTACCAAGACTTGGATTAAATGTGATAGAAAAAGGGCACACACACACACACACACACACACACACACACACACACACACACACACACACACACACACACACACACACACACATACACACACACACACACACTCACACACACATACACACACACACACACACACACACACACACACACACACACACACACACACACACATATATATATATATATATATATATATATATATATATATATATATATATATATATATATATATATATATATATATATATATATATATATATATATATATATATATATATATATATATATATATATATATATATATAAATATTCACATTCACATGTGAATAAGAGCAAGGTAATTAGGTACAGTAGGGTTGAGGGTCAAGTCAATTGGGAGGTAAGTTTGAATGGAAAAAACTGGAGGAAGTAAAGTGTTTTAGATATCTGGGAGTAGATCTGGCAGCGGATGGAACCATGGAAACGGAAGTGGATCATAGAGTGGGGGAGGGGGCGAAAATCCTGGGAGCCTTGAAGAATGTGTGGAAGTCGAGAACTTTATCTCGGAAAGCAAAATTGGGTATGTTTGAAGGAATAGTGGTTCCAACAATGTTGTATGGTTGCGAGGCGTGGGCTATGGATAGAGTTGTGCGCAGGAGGATGGATGTGCTGGAAATGAGATGTTTGAGGACAATGTGTGGTGTGAGGTGGTTTGATCGAGTAAGTAACGTAAGGGTAAGAGAGATGTGTGGAAATAAAAAGAGCGTGGTTGAGAGAGCAGAAGAGGGTGTTTTGAAGTGGTTTGGGCACATGGAGAGAATGAGTGAGGAAAGATTGACCAAGAGGATATATGTGTCGGAGGTGGAGGGAACGAGGAGAAGTGGGAGATCAAATGTGATCGGGGCCTGAACATACAGGAGGGTGAAAGGAGGGCAAGGAATAGAGTGAATTGGATCGATGTGGTATACCGGGGTTGACGTGCTGTCAGTGGATTGAATCAGGGCATGTGAAGCGTCTGGGGTAAACCATGGAAAGCTGTGTAGGTATGTATATTTGCGTGTGTGGACGTATGTATATACATGTGTATGGGGGTGGGTTGGGCCATTTCTTTCGTCTGCTTCCTTGCGCTACCTCGCAAACGCGGGAGACAGCGAAAAAAACAACAAAAAAAACAAATATATATATATATATATATATATATATATATATATATTTTTTTTTTTTCTTTTTTTTTTATACTTTGTCGCTGTCTCCCGCGTTTGCGAGGTAGCGCAAGGAAACAGACGAAAGAAATGGCCCAACCCCCCCCATACACATGTACATACACACGTCCACACACGCAAATATACATACCTACACAGCTTTCCATGGTTTACCCCGGACGCTTCACATGCCTTGATTCAATCCACTGACAGCACGTCAACCCCTGTATACCACATCGCTCCAATTCACTCTATTCCTTGCCCTCCTTTCACCCTCCTGCATGTTCAGGCCCCGATCACACAAAATCCTTTTCACTCCATCTTTCCACCTCCAATTTGGTCTCCCTCTTCTCCTCGTTCCCTCCACCTCCGACACATATATCCTCTTGGTCAATCTTTCCTCACTCATTCTCTCCATGTGCCCAAACCATTTCAAAACACCCTCTTCTGCTCTCTCAACCACGCTCTTTTTATTTCCACACATCTCTCTTACCCTTACGTTACTTACTCGATCAAACCACCTCACACCACACATTGTCCTCAAACATCTCATTTCCAGCACATCCATCCTCCTGCGCACAACTCTATCCATAGCCCACGCCTCGCAACCATACAACATTGTTGGAACCACTATTCCTTCAAACATACCCATTTTTGCTTTCCGGGATAATGTTCTCGACTTCCACACATTTTTCAAGGCTCCCAAAATTTTCGCCCCCTCCCCCACCCTATGATCCACTTCCGCTTCCATGGTTCCATCCGCTGACAGATCCACTCCCAGATATCTAAAACACTTCACTTCCTCCAGTTTTTCTCCATTCAAACTCACCTCCCAATTGACTTAACCCTCAACCCTACTGTACCTAATAACCTTGCTCTTATTCACATTTACTCTTAACTTTCTTCTTCCACACACTTTACCAAACTCCGTCACCAGCTTCTGCAGTTTCTCACATGAATCCGCCATCAGCGCTGTATCATCAGCGAACAACAAATGACTCACTTCCCAAGCTCTCTCATCCTCAACAGACTTCATACTTGCCCCTCTTTCCAAGACTCTTGCATTTACCTCCCTAACAACCCCATCCATAAACAAATTAAACAACCATGGAGACATCACACACCCCTGCCGTAAACCTACATTCACTGAGAACCAATCACTTTCCTCTCTTCCTACACGTACACATGCCTTACATCCTCGATAAAAACTTTTCACTGCTTCTAACAACTTGCCTCTCACACCATATATTCTTAATACCTTCCACAGAGCATCTCTATCAACTCTATCATATGCCTTCTCCAGATCCATAAATGCTACATACAAATCCATTTGCTTTTCTAAGTATTTCTCACATACATTCTTCAAAGCAAACACCTGATCCACACATCCTCTACCACTTCTGAAACCACACTGCTCTTCCCCAATATGATGCTCTGTACATGCCTTCACCCTCTCAATCAATACCCTCCCATATAATTTACCAGGAATACTCAACAAACTTATACCTCTGTAATTTGAGCACTCACTCTTATCCCCTTTGCCTTTGTACAATGGCACTATGCACGCATTCCGCCAATCCTCAGGCACCTCACCATGAGTCATACATATATTAAATAACCTTACCAACCAGTCAACAATACAGTCACCCCCTTTTTTAATAAATTCCACTGCAATACCATCCTGCTCCAAGGCTCAGATTGGGGTGTCTAAATGTGAAAAAAAGAGAAAAAAGGAGAGATAGGTAGTATGTTTGAGGAAAGGAACCTGGATGTTCTGGCTCTGAGTGAAACGAAGCTCAAGGGTAAAGGGGAAGAGTGGTTTGGGAATGTCTTGGGAGTTACGTCAGGGATTAGTGAGAGGAGAAGAGCAAGGCAAGGAGTAGCACTACTCCTGAAACAGGATTGGTGGGAGTATATGATAGCGTGTAAGAAAGTAAACTCTAGATTGATATGGGTAAAATTGAATGTGGATGGAGAGAGATGGGTGATTATTGGTGCATATGTACCTGGGCATGAGAAGAAAGATCATGAGAGGCAAGTGTTTTGGGGGGAGCTGAGTGAGTGTGTTATCAGTTTTCATGCACGAGACCGTGTTATAGTCATGGGTGACTTGAATGCAAAGGTGAGTAATCAGGCAGTTGAGGGAATAAGTGGTGTACATGGAGTGTTCAATGATGTAAATGGATGTGGTGAAGAGTTTGTAGATTTATGTGCTAAAAAAGGACTCCTGATTGGGAATACCTGGTTTAGAAAGAGAGATATACAAAAGTATACGTATGTAAGGAGGATAGATAGCCAGAGATCGTTATTAGATTACGTGTTGATTGATAAGCGCGCGAAAGAGAGATTTTTTGGATGTTAATGTGCTGAGAGGTGCAACTGGAGGGATGTCTGATCATTATCTTGTGGAGGCGAAGGTGAAGATTTGTAGAGGTTTTCAGAAAAGAAGAGAGAATGTTGGGGTCAAGAGAGTGGTGAAAGTAAGTGAGCTTGGGAAGGAGACTTGTGTGAGGAAGTAACAGGAGAGACTCAGCACAGAATGGAAAAAGGTTAGAACAAAGGACGTAAGGGGAGTGGTTGAAGAGTGGGATGATGGCTTGTGCAAAAGATGCTTGTAGCATGAGAAGTGTGGGAGGTGGGTTGATTAGAAAGGGTAGTGAGTGGTGGGATGAAGAAGTAAGATTATTAGTGAAAGAGAAGTGAGACACATTTGGACGACTTTTGCAGGAAAATAATTCAAATGACTGGGAGATGTATAAAAGAAAGAGGCAAGAGGTCAAGAGAAAGGTGCAAGGAACGAGAAAGAGGGCAAATCAGAGTTGGGGGGAGAGAGTATCATTAAATTTTAGGCAAATTAAAAAGTTGCTTTGGAAGGAGGTAAATAAAGTGAGTAACAAAAGGGAGCAAATGGAAAAATCAATGAAGGGGACTAATGGGGAAGTGATAACAAGTAGTGATGATGAGAGGAGAAGGAGTGAGTATTTTAAAGGTTTATTGAATGTGTTTGATAAGACAGCGGCAGATATAGGATGTTTTGGTCGAGTTGGTGTGCAAAGAAAGAGGGTTAGCGAGAATGATATGGTAAACAGAGAAGAGGTGGTAAAAGCTTTGTGGAAGATGAAAGCCGGCAAGGCAGCGGGTTTGGATGTATTGCAGTGGAATGTATTAAAAAATGGGGTGACAGTATTCTTGACTGGTTGGTAAGGTTATTTAATGTATATATGACTCATGGTTAGGTGCCTGAGGACTGGCGGATTCCTTGCATAGTGCCATTGCACAAAGGCAAAGGGGATAAGAGTGAGTGCTCACATTACAGAGGTATAACTTTGTTGAATATTCCTGGTAAATTATATGGGAGGGTATTGATTGAGAGGATGAAGGCATGTACAGAGCATCAGATTGGGGAAGAGCAGTGTGGTTTCAGAAGTGGTAGAGGATGTGTGGATCAGGTGTTTGCTTTGAATGATTCATGTGAGAAACACTTTGAAAAGCAAATGGATTTGCATATAGCATTTATCGATCTGGAGAAGGCATATGATAGAGTTGATAGAGATGCTATGCGGAAGGTACTGAGAATATTTGGTGTGGGAGGTAAGTTGTTAGAAGCAGTGAAAAGGTTTTATCGAGGATGTAAGGCATATGTACGTGTAGAAAGCGAGGAAAGTGATTGGCTCTCAGTGAATGTTGGTTTACGGCAAGGGTGCGTGATGTCTCCATGGTTGTTTAATTTGTTTATGTATGAGGTTGTTAGGGAGGTGAATACAAGAATTTTGGAAAGAGGGGAGAGTATGCAGTCTGTTGTGGATGAGAGAGCTTGGGAAGTGAGTTATTTGTTGTTCGCTGATGATACAGCGCTGGAGGCTGATTCGGGTGAGACACTGCAGAAGTTGGTGACTGAGTTTGATAAAGTGTGTCAGAGAATAAAGCCGAGAGTAAATGTGAATAAGAGCAAGGTTAATGGGTACAGTAAGGTTGAGGGACAAGTCAACTGGGAGGTAAGTTTGAAAGGAGAAAAGCTGGTGGAAGCGAGTTGTTTTAGGTATCTGAGAGTAGATTTTGCAGCGGATGGAACCATGGAAGCGGAAGTGAATCGTAGGGTGGGGGAGGGGGCGAAAGTTCTGGGAACATTGATGAATGTTTCGAAATCGAGAACGTTGTCTTAGAAAGCAAAAATGTGTATGTTTGAAGGAACAGTGGTTCCAACAATGTTATATGGTTGCGAGGCGTGGTCTATAGAGTTGTGCGGAGGAGGGTGGATATGATGGGAATGAGAAGTTTGAGGACAATATGTGGTGTGAGGTGGTTTGATCGAGTAAGTAATAATAGGGTAAGGTTGGTAAGGGTAAGGGTAATAATAGTGTAAGAGATGTGTGGTAATAAAAAGAGTGTGGTTGAGAGAGCAGAAAAGGGTGTTTTGAAATGGTTTGCTCACAAGGAGAGAATGAGTGAGGAAAGATTGACCAACAGGATATATGTGTCAGGGGTGGAGGGAACGAGAAGTGAGAGACCAAATTGGAGGTGGAAACATAGAGTGAAAAAGATTTTGAGTGATCGGTACCTAAACATGCAGGAGGGTGAAAAGCGTGCAAGGAATAGAGTGAATTGGAACAATGTGGTATACTGGGGTCGACGTGCTGTCAGTGGATTGAACCAGGACATGACAAGCGCTATCGTAAGCACATGTGGGGGGAGGGGGTTGTCATTTCATGTGTGGTGGGATGGTGACGAGAATGAATAAGGGCAGACAGTATGAATAATATACATGTGTTTATATATGCATAAATCTGACTGTGTATATACATGTATACGTTGAGATGTATAGGTATGTATATGTGCGTGCGTAGAATTGTAAGTATATACATGTGTATGTGCGTGGGTTGGGCCATTCTTTCCTCTATTTCCTTGCAGTGCCTCGCTAACGCGGGTGAGAACGACAAAGCCTAGTACGTAGAATAAGTGAATATATATATATATATATATATATATATATATATATATATATATATATATATATATATATATATATATATATATATATATATATATATATATATATATGTATATATATATATATATATATTTATTTATTATACTTTGTCGCTGTCTCCCGCGTTTGCGAGGTAGCGCAAGGAAACAAACGAAAGAAATGGCCCCACCCCCCCCCCCCATACACATGTATATACATACGTCCACACACGCAAATATACATACCTACACAGCTTTCCATGGTTTACCCCAGACGCTTCACATGCCTTGATTCAATCCACTGACAGCACGTCAACCCCGGTATACCACATCGCTCCAATTCACTCTATTCCTTGCCCTCCTTTCACCCTCCTGCATGTTCAGGCCCCGATCACACAAGATCTTTTTCACTCCATCTTTCCACCTCCAATTTGGTCTCCCTCTTCTCCTCGTTCCCTCCACCTCCGACACATATATCCTCTTGGTCAATCTTTCCTCACTCATTCTCTCCATGTGCCCAAACCACTTCAAAACACCCTCTTCTGCTCTCTAAACCACGCTCTTTTTATTTCCACACATCTCTCTTACCCTTACGTTACTCACTCGATCAAACCACCTCACACCACACATTGTCCTCAAACATCTCATTTCCAGCACATCCATCCTCCTGCGCACAACTCTATCCATAGCCCACGCCTCGCAACCATACAACATTGTTGGAACCACTATTCCTTCAAACATACCCATTTTTGCTTTCCGAGATAATGTTCTCGACTTCCACACATTCTTCAAGGCCCCCAGAATTTTCGCCCCCTCCCCCACCCTATGATCCACTTCCGCTTCCATGGTTCCATCCGCTGCCAGATCCACTCCCAGATATCTAAAACACTTCACTTCCTCCAGTTTTTCTCCATTCAAACTCACCTCCCAATTGACTTCACCCTCAACCCTACTGTACCTAATAACCTTGCTCTTATTCACATTTACTCTTAACTTTCTTCTTCCACACACTTTACCAAACTCAGTCACCAGCTTCTGCAGTTTCTCACATGAA
>NC_092226.1:57303767-57326955 GCF_036320965.1 Panulirus ornatus
CGGACTTATCAAAACACATAAACGGAATTTTCCAGCAAGACCTATAGCGAGTTCAGTAGGCTCCATCACATACAAATTGTCAAAATGGTTAGTTTCTTTATTAAGCCCTTTAGTGGGTAAGGTATCAAATTCTAATATCATTGACAATGTATATCTAGTCAACAAGTAAACAATATTAATGTTAATTTTGATTTCAAACTAGTTAGCTCTGATGTTTCCTCACTTTTCACTAAAGTTCCAATTGATGACCTTTTATAATATTCATTTGATGTCTTGGATGATATTCATTTACCTGTTCCAAAGTCTAATTTCATTGACCTGATAAAATTGTGTATATAGACTGTGTATTTCAATTTAATGGAGATTATTATGCTCAAGAATTTGGTATGGCAATGGGTAACCCTCTTTCACCTGTGCTAAGTAATCTTTATAAGGAATTTTTTGAAACAAAATTACTAAAGGATATCTTCCCTTCTAATGCAATTTGGTTTAGGTATGTAGATGATATATATATATATATGTATATATATATATATATATATATATATATATATATATATATATATATATATATATATATATATATATATATATATATATGTAAGTAATGTAATTAATGTAAGGGTAAGAGAGATGTGTGGAAATAAGAAGAGCGTGGTTGAGAGAGCAGAAGAGGGTGTTTTGAAATGGTTTGGGCACATGGAGAGAATGAATGAGGAAGGATTGACCAAATGGTTATATGTGTCGGAGGTGGAGGGGACGAGGAGAAGTGGGAGACCAAATTGGAGGTGGAAAGATGGAGTGAAAAAGATTTTGAGTGATCGGGGCCTGAACATGCAGGATGGTGAAAGGCGGGCAAGGAATAGAGTGCATTGGATCGACGTGGTATACCGGGGTCGACGTGCTGTCAATGGATTGAATCAGGGCATGTGAAGCGTCTGGGGTAAACCATGGAAAGTTCTGTGGGGCCTGGATGCGGAAAGGAGCTGTGGTTTCAGGCATTATTGCATGACAGCTAGAGACTGTATGTATAATTCATTCTGTATGTCCTTATTCATTCACGTCGCCACTCCGCCACACATGAAATGAAAACCCTCTCCTCCCCACATGTGCGCGATGTAGCGCTAGGAAAAGACAACAAAGTTCACATTCGTTCACATTCAGTCTCTAGCTCTCATGTATAATGCACCGAAACCACAGCTCCCTTACCACATCCAGGCCCCATAAAACTTTTCATGGCTTCCCCAGACGCTTCATATGCCCTGGTTCAGTTCATTGATAGCACGTCGACCTCGGTATACCACATCGTTCCAATTAACTCTATTCCTTGCTCGCCTTTCACCCTCCTGCAAGTTCAGGACCCGATCACTCAAAATCTTTTTCACTCCATATTTCCACCTCCAATTTAGTCTACCACTTCTCATTCCCTCCACCTATGACACACATATTCTCTTTGTCAATCTTTCCTCACTCATTCTCTCCATGTGACCAAACCATTTCAAAACATCCTCTTCCGCTCTCTCAACCACACTCTTTTTATTGCCAGACATCTCTCTTACCCTTTCATTACTTACTCGATAAAACCACCTCACACCGTATATTGTCCTCAAACATCTCATTTCCAGCACATCCACCCTCCTCCGCATAAGTCGATCTTTAGCCCACTCCTCGCAACCATACAACATTGTTGGAACCACTATTTCTTGAAACATGCCCATTTTTGCTTTCCAAAATAACATTCTCGACTTCCACACATTTTCCAACGCTTCCAGAACTTTCACCCCCTCCCCCATCCTATGATTGACTTCCGATTTCATTTTTCTATGCGCTGCCAAATCCACTCCCATATATCTGAAACACTTCACTTCCTCCAGTTATTCTCCACTCGAACCTACCTCCCAAATGGATTTGTATGTAGCATTTATGGATTAGGAGAAGGCATATGATAGAGTTGATAGAGATGCTCTGTGGAAGGTACCTATCAAGAATGTATGGTGTGAGAGGTAGGTTGTTAAGCAGCGAAAAGCTTTTATCGAGGATGTAAGGCATGTGTACGTGTAGGAAGAGAGGAAAGTGATTGGTTCTCAATGAATATTCGTTTCCGGCAGGGGTGCGATATGTCTCCATGGTTGTCTAATTTGTTTATGGATGTGGTTGTTAGGGAGGTGAATGCAAGACTTTTGGAAAGAGGGGCAAGTATGCTGTCTGTTGTGGATGAGAGTGCTTGGGAAGTGAGTCAATTGTTGTTAGCTGATGATACGGCGCTGGTGGCTGAATGTGGTGAGAAACTTCAGAAGCTGGTGTCAGAGTTTGGTAAAGTGTGTGAAAGAAGAAAGCTGAGAGTAAATGTGAATTGGAGCAAGGTCATTAGGTAATGTAGGGTTGAGAGACAAGTCATGTATATATATGCATATATATACATATATATATATATATATATATATATATATATATATATATATATATATATATATATATATATATATATATATATATATATATATATATATATATATATATATATATATATATATATATATATATATATATATATATATATATATATATATATATATCTATATACATGTGAATAAGAGCAAGGTTATTAGGTACAGTAGGGGTGAGGGTCAAGTCAATTGGGAGGTGAGTTTGAATGGAGAAAAACTGGAGGAAGTGAAGTGTTTTAGATATCTGGGAGTGGATCTGTCAGCGGATGGAACCATGGAAGCGGAAGTGGATCATAGGGTGGGGGAGGGGGCGAAAATTTTGGGAGCCTTGAAAAATGTGTGGAAGTCGAGAACATTATCTCGGAAAGCAAAAATGGGTATGTTTGAGGGAATAGTGGTTCCAACAATGTTGTATGGTTGCGAGGCCTGGGCTATGGATAGAGATGTGCGCAGGAGGATGGATGTGCTGGAAATGAGATGTTTGAGGACAATGTGTGGTGTGAGGTGGTTTGATCGAGTAAGTAACGTAAGGGTAAGAGAGATGTGTGGAAATAAAAAGAGCGTGGTTGAGAGAGCAGAAGAGGGTGTTTTGAAATGGTTTGGGCACATGGAGAGAATGAGTGAGGAGAGATTGACCAAGAGGATATATGTGTCGGAGGTGGAGGGAACGAGGAGAAGAGGGAGACCAAATTGGAGGTGGAAAGATGGAGTGAAAAAGATTTTGTGTGATCGGGGCCTGAACATGCAGGAGGGTGAAAGGAGGGCAAGAAATAGAGTGAATTGGAGTCATGTGGTATACCGGGGTTGACGTGCTGTCAGTGGATTGAAGCAAGGCATGTGAAGCGTCTGGGGTAAACCATGGAAAGCTGTGTAGGTATGTATATTTGCGTGTGTGGACGTGTGTATGTACATGTGTATGGGGGGGGGGGGGTTGGGCCATTTCTTTCGTCTGTTTCCTTGCGCTACCTCGCAAACGCGGGAGACAGCGACAAAGTATAAAAAAAAAAAAAAAAAAAAGAATATATATATATATATATATATATATATATATATATATATATATATATATATATATATATATATATATATATATATATATATATATATATATATATATATATATATATATATATATATATATATATATATATATATATATATATTCCAATGAGTCCACGGGGAAAATTAAACACGAAAAGTTCCCAAGTGCACTTTCGTGTAATAATCGCACCATCAGGGGAGACACAAGAGAGAAATTTAACAGTCAGTTAATATACATGGAAGAGACGCCATTGGTAATATCAACTGCTGTCATGCAATAATGCCCGAAACCACAGCTCCCTTTCCACATCCAGGCCCCACACAACTTTCCATGGTTTACCCCAGACGCCTCACATGCCCTGATTTAATCCATTGACAGCACGTCGACCCCGGTATACCACATCGATCCAATTCACTCTTTACCTTGCCCGCCTTTCACCCTCCTGCATGTTCAGGTCCCGATCACTCAAAATCTTTTTCACTCCATTATTCCACCTCCAATTTGGTCTCCCACTTCTCGTTCCCTCCACCTCCGACACATATATCCTGTTGGTCAGTCTTTCCTCACTCATTCTCTCCATGTGCCCAAACCATTTCAAAACACCCTCTTCTGCTCTCTCAACCACGCTCTTTTTATTTCCACACATCTCTCTTACCCTCACATTGCTTACTCGATCAAACCACCTCACACCACACATTGTCCTCAAACATCTCATTTCCAGCACATCCACCCTCCTGCGCACAACTCTATCCATAGCCCACGCCTCGCAACCATACAACATTGTTGGAACCACTATTCCTTCAAACATAGCCAATTTTGCTTTCCGAGATAATGTTCTTGACTTCCACACATTCTTCAAGGCTCCCAGGATTTTCGCCCCCTCCCCCACCCTATGATTCACTTCCGCTTCCATGGTTCCATCCGCTGCTAGATCCACTCCCAGATATCTAAAACACTTTACTTCCTCCAGTTTTTCTCCATTCAAACTTACCCCCCAATTGAATTGACCCTCAACCCTACTGTACATAATAATCTTGCTCGTATTCACATTTACTCTCAGCTTTCTTCTTTCACACACTTTACCAAACTCAGCCACCAGCTGCTGCAGTTTCTCACTCGAATCAGCCACCAGCGCTGTATCATCAGCGAACAACAAGTGACTCACTTTCCAAGCTCTCTCATCCACAACAGACTGCATTCTTGCCCGTCTTTCCGAACCTCTTGTATTCACCTCTCTAACAGCCCCATCCATAAACAAATCAAACAACCATGGAGATATCACGCTCCCCTGTCGCAAACCAACATTCACGGAGAACCAATCACTTTCCTCTCTTCCTACACGCACACGTGCCTTACATCTTCAATAAAAACTTTTCACTGCTTCTAACAACTTGCCTCCCACACCGTACATTCTTAATACCTTCCACAGAGTATCTCTGTCAACTCTATCATATTCCTTCTCCAGATCTATAAATGCTTCATACAAATCCATTTGCTTTTCTAAGTATTTCTCACGTACATTTTTCAAAGCAGACACTTGGTCCACACATCTTCGCCCACTTCTGAAACCACACTGCATTCCCTCAATCTGATGCTCAGTACATGTCTTCACCCTCTCAAAAAATACCCTCCCATATAATTTCCCATAAATACTCAACAAATCTATGTAATTTGTAATTATGTAATTCTGTAATTTGAGCACTCACTCTTATCCTTTTTGCTTTTGCACAATGGCACTATGCAAGCATTCCGCCAGTCCTCAGGCACCTCACCATGACCTATACATACACTAAATAACCTTACCAACCAGTCAACAATACAGTCACCCCCTTTTTTAATAAATTCCACTGCAGTACCATCCAAATTCGCTGCCATGCCGGCTTTCATGTTCCGCAAAGCTTTTACTACCTCTTCTCTGTTTACCAAATCATTTTCCCTAACCCTCTCACTTTGCACAATACCTCGACCAAAACACCCTATATCTGCCACTCTATCATCAAACCCATTCAATAAACCTTCATAATACTCACTCCATTTCCTTCTCACATCACCACTACTTGTTATCACCTCTCCATTAGCCCCTTTCACTGAAGTTCCCATTTCTACCCTTGTCTTCCGCACTTTATTTTCCTCCTTCCAAAACATCTTTTTATTCCCCCTAGAATTTAATGATACTATCTCACCCCAACTCTCATTTGCCCTTTTTTTCGCCTCTTGCACCGATCTCTTGACCTCCTTCCTCTTTCTTTTATACATATCCCAGTCATTTGCATTACTTCCCTGCAAAAATCGTCCAAATACGTCTCTCTTTTCTTTCACTAATAATCTTACTTTTTCATCCCACCACTCACTACCATTTCTAATCTGCCCACCTCCCACACTTTTCATGCTACAAGCATCTTTCACACAAGCCATCACTGCCTCCCCAAATAAATCCTATTCCTCCCCCACTCCTTTTGTGTCCTTTGTTTTCAGCTTTTTACATTCTATACTCAAGTCATTCTGTACACAAGTCTCCTTCCCAAGCTCACTTACTCTCACCACTCTTTTCACCCCAATATTCTCTCTTCTTTTCTGAAAACCTCTACAAATCTTCACCTTCGCCTCCACAAGATGATAATCAGACATCCCTCCAGTTGCACCTCTCAGCACATTAACATCCAAAAGCCTCTCTTTAACGCGCCTATCAATTAACACGTGATCAAATAACGCTCTCTGGCCATCTCTCCTACTTACATACGTATACTTTTGTACATATCTCTTTTCAATCCAGGTATTCTCAATCACCACTCCTTTTTCAGAACATAAATCTACAAGCTCCTCACCATAACCATTTACAACACTGAACTCCCCATGTACACCAATATTCCCACAACTACCACATTACTCAACTTTGCATTCAAATCACCCATCACTATAACCCCGTCTCATGCATCAAAACTACTAACACACTCACTCAGGTGCTCACAAAACACTTGACTCTCATGATCTTTCTTATGCCCAGGTGCATGTGCACCAATAATCACCTGTCTCTCTCCATCCACTTTCAGTCTTACCCATATCAAACTAGAGTTTACTTTCTTACACTCTGTCACATACTCCCACCACTCCTGTTTCAGGAGTAGTGCTACTCCTTCCCATGCTCTTGTCCTCTCACTAACCCCTGACTTTACTGCCTAGACATTCCCAAACCACTCTTTCCCTTTACCCCTGTTCTTCGTTTCACTCAGAGCCAAAACATCCAGGTTCCTTTCCTCAAACATACTACCTATCTCTCCTTTTTTCTCATCTTGATCACATCTACACACATTCAGACACCCCAATCTGAGCCTTGGAGTTAAAATACAAGGAGGGGAGGGTTTCTAGCCCCCGCTCCCTTCCCTTTTAGTCGTCTTCTACGACACGTGAAAATGCGTGGGAAGTATTCATTCTCCCTTATCCCCAGGGATATCCCCTATCCCCTATATACACTCGGAGAAGGCGAATAAATGGGACGGGAGCAGGGGGGCTAGAAACCCTCCCCTCCTTGTACTTTAGCTTTCTTTAAAAGGGGAAACAGGAGTAGGAGTCACGCAGGGAGTGCTCATTCTCCTCGAAGGCTCAGGTTAGGGTGTCTAAATGTGTGAATGTAACCAAGATGAGAAAAAAGGTGAGATAGGTAGTATGCTTGAGGAAAGGAACCTAGATATTTTGGCTCTGAGTGAAACGAAGCCCAAGGGTGTGGTTTGGGAAAGTCTTGGGAGTAAAGTCAGGGGTAAGTGGGAGGACGAGAGTAAGGGAACGAGTAACACTACTCCTGAAACAGGAGGGAGTATGTTATAGAGTGCAAGAAAGTAAACGCTAGATTGATATGGGTAAAACTGAAAGTGGATGGAGAGAGATGGGTGATTATTGGTGCATATGCACCTGGGCATGAGAAGAGAGATCATGAGAGGCAAGTGTTTTGGGAGCAGCTGCGTGAGTGTATTAGTAGTTTTGATGCATGAGACCCGGGTATAGTGATGGGCGACATGAATGCAAAGGTGAGCAATGTGGCAGTTGAGGGAATAACTGGTGTACATGGGGTGTTCAGTGTTGTAAATGGAAATGGTGAAGAGCTTGTAGGCTTATGTGCTGAAAAAGGACTGGTGATAGGAATACCTGGTTTAAAAAGAGAGATATACATATATATACGTATATAAGTAGGAGAGATGGACAGAGAGCGTTATTAGATTACGTGTTAATTAATAGGTGCGCGAAAAAAAGACTTTTGGATGTTCATAAGCTTAGAGGTGCAACTGGAGGGATGTCTGATCATCATCTTGTGGAGGCGAAAGTGAAGATTTGTAGAGGTTTTCAGAAAAGAAGAGAGAATGTTGGGGTGAAGAGAGTGGTGAGAGTAAGTGAGCCTGGGAAGGAGACTTGTGTGAGGGAGTACCAGGAGAGACTGAGTACAGAATGGAGAAAGGTGAGAACAAAGGACGTAAGGGGAGTGGGTGAGAAATGGGATGTATTTAGGGAAGCAGTGATGGCTTGTGCAAAAGTGCATGTGGCATGAGAAGCTTGGGAGGTGGGTTAATTAGAAAGGGTAGTGAGTGGAGAGATGTAGAGGTAAGATTATTATTGAAAGAGAAAAGAGAGGCATCTGGACGATTTTTGCGGGAAAATAATGTAAATGACTCCGAGATGTATAAATGAAAGAGAAAGGAGGTCAAGAGAAAGGTGCAAAGAATGAAAAAGAGGGCAAATGAGAGTTGGGGTGAGAGAGTATCATTAAATTTTAGGGAGAATAAAAATATGTTTTGGAAAAAGGTAAATAAAGTGCGTAAGTCTTGCACGCCTTTCACACTCCTGCATGTTCAGACCTCGATCACACAAAATCTTTTTCACTCCATCTTTCCACCTCGAATTTCGTCTTCCACATCTCCTCGTTCCCTCCACCTCTGACACATATATCCGCTTTGTCAGTCTTTTCTCACTGATTCTCTCCATGTGACCAAACCATTTCAAAACACCCTCTTCTGCTCTCTCAACCACAGTCTTTTTATTACCACACATCTCTCTTACACTTTCATTATTTACTCGATCAAACCACCTCACACCACATATTGTCCTCAAATATCTCATTTCCTGCACATCCACTCTCCTCCGCACAACTCTATCCATAGCCCACGCCTCGCAACCATATAACATTGTTGAAACCACTATTCCTTCAAACATGCCCATTTTTGCTTTCCAAAATAAGGTTCTCGACTTCCATACATTTTTCAACGCTCCCGGAACTTTTGCCTCCTCCCTTACCCTGTGAGTCACTTCCGCTTCCATGATTCTGTCCGCTTCCAAATCTACTCCTGGATATGTAAAACACTTCATTTCCTCCAGTTTTTCTCCATTCAAACTTACCTCCCAATTGTCTTGTCCCTCAACTCTACTGTACTTAATAACCTTGCTCATCCAAGGACAATCACATGTTTACCAAATGGCGTCCTAGCTTCGTCTCTTCGATGTATATCAACTGACTGTTATATTTCTCTCTTGTGTCTCCCCTGATTCTGTGATTATTACACGAAAGTGCACTTGGGAACTTTTCGTGTTTCATTTTCCCCGTGGACTCATAGGAATATATATATATATATATATATATATATATATATATATATATATATATATATATATATATATATATATATATATTTTTTTTTTTTTTTTTTTAATTTTTGCTTTGTCGCTGTCTCCCGCGTTTGCGAGGTAGCGCAAGGAAACAGACGAAAGAAATGGGCCAACCCACCCCCATACACATGTATATACATACACGTCCACACACGCAAATATACATACCTATACATTTCAATGTACACATATATATACACACACAGACACATACATATATACCCATGCACACAATTCACACTGTCTGCCTTTATTCATTTCCATCGCCACCTCGCCACACAAGAAATACCATCCCCCTCCCCCCTCAAGTGTGCGAGCGAGCGCTGGGAAAAGACAACATAGGCCCCATTCGTTCACACTCAGTCTCTAACTGTCATGCAATAATGCCCGAAACCACAGCTCCCTTTCCACATCCAGGCCCCACACAACTTTCCATGGTTTACCCCAGACGCTTCACATGCCCTGATTCAATCCACTGACAGCACGTCAACCCCGGTATACCACATCGATCCAATTCACTCTATTCCTTGCCCACCTTTCACCCTCCCGCATGTTCAGGCCCCGATCACACAAAATCTTTTTCACTCCATCTTTCCACCTCCAATTTGGTCTCCCACTTCTCCTTGTTCCCTCCACCTCCGACACATATATCCTCATGGTCAATCTTTCCTCACTCATTCTCTCCATGTGACCAAACCATTTCAAAACACCCTCTTCTGGACTCTCAACCACGCTCTTTTTATTTCCACACATCTCTATTACCATTACATTACTTACTCGATCAAACCACCTCATACCACACATTGTCCTCAAACATCACATTTCCAGCACATCCTCCCTCCTGCGCACAACTCTATCCATAGCCCACGCCTCGCAACCATACAACATTGTTGGAACCACTATTCCTTCAAACATACCCATTTTTGCTTTCCGAGATAATGTTTTCGACTTCCAAACATTCTTCAAGGCCCCCAGGATTTTCGCCCCTTCCCTCCACCCTATGATTCACTTCCGCTTCCATGGTTCCATCCGCTGCCAGATCCACTCCCAGATATCTAAAACACTTTACTTCCTCCAGTTTTTCTCCATTCAAACTTACCTCCCAGTTGACTTGACCCTCAACCCTACTGCACCTAATAACCTTGCTCTTATTCACATTTACTCTTAACTTTCTTCTTTCACACACTTTACCAAACTCAGTCACCAGCTTCTGCAGTTTGTCACATGAGTCAGCCACCAGCGCTGTATCATCAGCGAACAACAACTGACTCACTTCCCAAGCTCTCTCATCCACAACAGACTTCATACTTGCCCCTCTTTCCAAAACTTTGGCATTCACCTCCCTAACAACCCAAATAAATAAACAAATTAAACAACCATGGAGACATCACACACCCCTGCCGCAAACCTACATTTACTGAGAACCAATCACTTTCCTCGCTTCCTACACGTACACATGCCTTACATCCTCGATAAAAACTTTTCACTGCTTCTAACAACTTGCCTCCCACACCATATATTCTTAATACCTTCCACAGAGCATCTCTATCAACTCTATCATATGCCTTCTCCAGATCCATAAATGCTACATACAAATCCATTTGCTTTTCTAAGTATTTCTCACACATTCTTCAAAGCAAACACCTGATCCACACATCCTCTACCACTTCTGAAACCACACTGCTCTTCCCCAATCTGATGCTCTGTACATGCCTTCACCCTCTCAATCAATACCCTCCCATATAATTTACCAGGAATACTCAACAAACTTATACCTCTGTAATTTGAGCACTCACTCTTATCCCCTTTGCCTTTGTACAACGGCACTATGCACGCATTCCGCCAATCCTCAGGCACCTCACCATGAGTCAAACATACATTAGATAACCTTACCAACCAGTCAATAATACAGTCACCCCTTTTTTAATAAATTCCACTGCAATACTATCCAAACCTGCTGCCTTGCCGGCTTTCATCTTCCGCAAAGCTTTTACTACCTCCTCTCTGTTTACCAAATCATTTTCCCTAACCCTCTCACTTTGCACACCACCTCGACCAAAACACCCTATATCTGCCACTCTATCATCAAACACATTCAACAAACCTTCAAAATACTCACTCCATCTCCTTCTCACATCACCACTACTTGTTATCACCTCCCCATTTGCGTCCTTCACTGAAGTTCCCATTTGCTCCCTTGTGTTATGCACTTTATTTACCTCCTTCCAGAACATCTTCTAATTCTCCCTAAAATTTAATGATACTCTCTCACCTCAACTCTCATTTGCCCTCTTTTTCACCTTTTGCACCTTTCTCTTAACCTCCTGTCTCTTTCTTTTATACATCTCCCACTCAATTGCATTTTTTCCCTGCAAAAATCGTCCAAATGCCTCTCTCTTCTATTTCACTAATAATCTTACTTCTTCATCCCACCACTCACTACCCTTTCTAATCAACCCACCTCCAACGCTTCTCATGCCACAATCATCTTTTGCGCAATCCATCACTGATTCCCTAAATACATCCCATTCCTCCCCCACTCCCCTTACTTCCATTGTTCTCACCTTTTTCCATTCTGTACTCAGTCTCTCCTGGTACTTCCTCACACAAGTCTCCTTCCCAAGCTCACTTACTCTCACCACCCTCTTCACCCGAACATTCACTGTTCTTATATATATATATATATATATATATATATATATATATATATATATATATATATATATATATATATATATATATATATATATATATATATATATTTATATATATATATATATATATATATATATATATATATTTATATTTATATATCTATATATATTTATATACTTATATTTATATATATATATATATATATATATATCTTGGCGTGGGTTGCAGAAGTGCTCGGCCATCTTTATTGTTGGAAAACCAAAGCAATGATGAGGACAATTAGTTGGACTTGCAGTGAATATTAGGGTAAACTATTAGACTTTTCATAAGCATATACATAGAAAAATGCATTCTTTCATAATTTATCAGTATATATATATATATATATATATATATATATATATATATATATATATATATATATATATATATATATATATATATATATATATATGTATATATATATATATATATATATATATATGTGTATATGTATATATATATATGTATATATATATATATATATATATATATATATATATATATATATATATATATATATATATATATATATATATATATATATATATATATATATATATATATATATATATATTTTTTTTTTTTTTCTTTTTTCATACTATTCGCCATTTCCCGCGATAACGAGGCAGCGTTAAGAACAGAGGACTGGGCCTTTGAGGGAATACCCTCACCTAGCCCCCTTCTCTGTTCCTTCTTTTGGAAAATTAAAAAAAAAAAACGAGGTGAGGATTTCCAGCCCCCGCTCCCTTCCCTTTTAGTCGCCTTCTACGACACGCAGGGAATACGTGGGAAGTATTCTTTCTCCCCTATCCCCAGGGATATATATATATATATATATATATATATATATATATATATATATATATATATATATATATATATATATATATATATATATATATATATATATATATATATATATATATATATATATATATATATATATATATATATATATATATATATATATATATATACACATTTGTATATATATATATATATATATATATATATATATATATATATATATATATATATATATATATATATATATATATATATATATATATATATATATATATATATAATATATATATATATATATATATATATATATACATAAAAGTGCCATCTCTGGGTTAATGGCCCATGGTGTCATGCAAGAGAAAAAGTACCTATACATCGTAGAAGGGAATTTTTTCAATAACTTCAATATTTTCTTTTCTTACAGACACACACACACACACACACACACACACACACACACACACACACACACACACACACACACACACACACACACACACACACACACATACACATATATGTGTGTATATATATATTATCCCTGGGGATAGGGGAGAAAGAATATTTTCCACGTATTCCCTGCGTGTCGTAGAAGGCGACTAAAAGGGAAGGGAGAGGGGGCTGGAAATCCTCCCCTCTCTTTTTAATTTTCCAAAAGAAGGAACAGAGAAGGGGGCCAAGTGAGGATATTCCCTTAAAGGCTCTGTCCTCTCTTCTTAACGCTACCTCGCTGACGCGGGAAATGGCAAGTAGTATGAACAAATATATATATATATATATATATATATATATATATATATATATATATATATATATCTTTCTTCTTTCTTTCAAACTATTCGCCATTTCCCGCATTAGCGAGGTAACGTTAAGGACAGAGGACTGGGCCTTTGAGGGAATATCCTCACCTGGCCCCCTTCTCTGTTCCTTCTTTTGGAAAAAAAAAAAAAAAGAATAGAGGGGAGGATTTCCAGCCCCCCCGCTCCCTCCCCTTTTAGTTGCCTTGTACGACACGCAGGGAATACGTGGGACGTATTCTTTCTCCCCTATACCCAGGGATGCATTTTTTCTTTTTTTCTTTTTGCTTTGTCGCTGTCTCCCGCGTTTGCGAGGTAGCGCAAGGAAACAGACGAAAGAAATGGCCCAACCCACCCCCATACACATGTATATACATACGTACACACACGCAAATATAGATACCTACACAGCTTTTCATGGTTCACCCCAGACGCTTCACATGCCCTGGTTCAATCCACTGACAGCACGTCAACCCCGGTATACCACATCGATCCAATTCACTCTATTCCTTGCCCTCCTTTCACCCTCCTGCATGTTCAGGCCCCGATCACTCAAAATCTTTTTCACTCCATCTTTCCGCCTCCAATTTGGTCTTCCACTTCTCCTCGTTCCCTCCACCTCCAACACATATATCCTCTACACGCTCTTTTTATTTCCACTCATCTCTCTTACCCTTACGTTACTTACTCGATCAAACCACCTCACACCACACATTGTCCTCAAACATCTCATTTCCAGCATATCCATCCTCCTGCGCACAACTCTATCCATTGCCCACGCCTCGCAACCATACAACATTGTTGGAACCACTATTCCTTCAAACATACCCATATTTGCTTTCCGAGATAATGTTCTCGACTTCCACACATTCTTCAAGGCTCCCAGGATTTTCGCCCCCTCCCCCACCCTATGATCTACTTCCGCTTCCATGGTTCCATCCGCTGCCAGATCCACTCCCAGATATCTAAAACACTTTACTTCCTCCAGTTTTTCTCCATTCAAACTTACCTCCCAGTTGACTTGACCCTCAACCCTACTGTACCTAATAACCTTGCTCTTATTCACATTTACTCTTAACTTTCTTCTTTCACACACTTTACCAAACTCAGTCACCAGCTTCTGCAGTTTCTCACAGGAATCAGCCACCAGCGCTGTATCATCAGCGAACAGCAACTGACTCACTTCCCAAGCTCTCTCATCCACAACAGACTTCATACTTGCCCCTCTTTCCAAAACTTTGGCATTCACCCCCCTAACAACCCAAATAAATAAACAAATTAAACACCCATGGAGACATCACACACCCCTGCCGCAAACCTACATTTACTGAGAACCAATCACTTTCCTCGCTTCCTACACGTACACATGCCTTACATCCTCGATAAAAACTTTTCACTGCTTCTAACAACTTGCCTCCCACACCATATATTCTTAATACCTTCCACAGAGCATCTCTATCAACTCTATCATATGCCTTCTCCAGATCCATAAATGCTACATACAAATCCATTTGCTTTTCTAAGTATTTCTCACACATTCTTCAAAGCAAACACCTGATTCACACATCCTCTACCACTTCTGAGACCACACTGCTCTTCCCCAATCTGATGCTCTGTACATGCCTTCACCCTCTCAATCAATACCCTCCCATATAATTTACCAGGAATACTCAACAAACTTATACCTCTGTAATTTGAGCACTCACTCTTATCCCCTTTGCCTTTGTACAACGGCACTATGCACGCATTCCGCCAATCCTCAGGCACCTCACCATGAGTCATACATACATTAGATAACCTTACCAACCAGTCAATAATACAGTCACCCCTTTTTTAATAAATTCCACTGCAATACTATCCAAACCTGCTGCCTTGCCGGCTTTCATCTTCCGCAAAGCTTTTACTACCTCCTCTCTGTTTACCAAATCATTTTCCCTAACCCTCTCACTTTGCACACCACCTCGACCAAAACACCCTATATCTGCCACTCTATCATCAAACACATTCAACAAACCTTCAAAATACTCACTCCATCTCCTTCTCACATCACCACTACTTGTTATCACCTCCCCATTTGCGTCCTTCACTGAAGTTCCCATTTGCTCCCTTGTGTTATGCACTTTATTTACCTCCTTCCAGAACATCTTTTAATTCTCCCTAAAATTTAATGATACTCTCTCACCTCAACTCTCATTTGCCCTCTTTTTCACCTTTTGCACCTTTCTCTTAACCTCCTGTCTCTTTCTTTTATACATCTCCCACTCAATTGCATTTTTTCCCTGCAAAAATCGTCCAAATGCCTCCCTCTTCTATTTCACTAATAATCTTACTTCTTCATCCCACCACTCACTACCCTTTCTAATCAACCCACCTCCAACGCTTCTCATGCCACAATCATCTTTTGCGCAATCCATCACTGATTCCCTAAATACATCCCATTCCTCCCCCACTCCCCTTACTTCCATTGTTCTCACCTTTTTCCATTCTGTACTCAGTCTCTCCTGGTACTTCCTCACAGAAGTCTCCTTCCCAAGCTCACTTACTCTCACCACCCTCTTCACCCGAACATTCACTGTTCTTATATATATATATATATATATATATATATATATATATATATATATATATATATATATATATATATATATATATATATATATATATATATATATATATATATATATATTTATATATATATATATATATATATATTTATATTTATATATCTATATATATTTAGATACTTATATTTATATAGATATATATATATATATATATCTTGGCATGGGTTGCAGAAGTGCTCGGCCATCTTTATTGTTGGAAAACCAAAGCAATGATGAGGACAATTAGTTGGACTTGCAGTGAATATTCGGGTAAACTATTAGACTTTTCATAAGCATATACATAGAAAAATGCATTCTTTCATAATTTATCAGTATATATATATATATATATATATATATATATATATATATATATATATATATATATATATATATATATATATATATATATATATATATATATATATATATTTTTTTTTTTTTTCTTTTTTCATACTATTCGCCATTTCCCGCGATAACGAGGTAGCGTTAAGAACAGAGGACTGGGCCTTTGAGGGAATACCCTCACCTGGCCCCCTTCTCTGTTCCTTCTTTTGGAAAATTAAAAAAAAAAACGAGGGGAGGATTTCCAGCCCCCGCTCCCTTCCCTTTTAGTCGCCTTCTACGACACGCAGGGAATACGTGGGAAGTATTCTTTCTCCCCTATCCCCAGGGATATATATATATATATATATATATATATATATATATATATATATATATATATATATATATATATATATATATATATATATATATACATATTTGTATATATATTTGTGTATATATATTTGTATATATATATATATATATACATATATATATATATATATATATATATATATATATATATATATATATATATATATATATATATATATATATATATATATATATATATATATACATAAAAGTGCCATCTCTGGGTTAATGGCCCATGGTGTCATGCAAGAGAAAAAGTACCTATACATCGTAGAAGGGAATTTTTTCAATAACTTCAATATTTTCTTTTCTTACAGACACACACACACACACACACACACACACACACACACACACACACACACACACACACAGACACACACACACACACACACACACATACACACACACACACACACACACACACACACACACACACACACACACACACATACACATATATGTGTGTATATATATATTATCCCTGGGGATAGGGGAGAAAGAATATTTCCCACGTATTCCCTGCGTGTCGTAGAAGGCGACTAAAAGGGAAGGGAGAGGGGGCTGGAAATCCTCCCCTCTCTTTTTAATTTTCCAAAAGAAGGAACAGAGAAGGGGGCCAAGTGAGGATATTCCCTTAAAGGCTCTGTCCTCTCTTCTTAACGCTACCTCGCTGACGCGGGAAATGGCAAGTAGTATGAACAAATATATATGTATATATATATATATATATATATATATATATATATATATATATATATATATATATATCTTTCTTCTTTCTTTCAAACTATTCGCCATTTCCCGCATTAGCGAGGTAACGTTAAGGACAGAGGACTGGGCCTTTGAGGGAATATCCTCACCTGGCCCCCTTCTCTGTTCCTTCTTTTGGAAAAAAAAAAAAAAGAATAGAGGGGAGGATTTCCAGCCCCCCCGCTCCCTCCCCTTTTAGTTGCCTTGTACGACACGCAGGGAATACGTGGGAAGTATTCTTTCTCCCCTATACCCAGGGATGCATTTTTTCTTTTTTTCTTTTTGCTTTGTCGCTGTCTCCCGCGTTTGCGAGGTAGCGCAAGGAAACAGACGAAAGAAATAGCCCAACCCACCCCCATACACATGTATATACATACGTACACACACGCAAATATAGATACCTACACAGCTTTTCATGGTTCACCCCAGACGCTTCACATGCCCTGGTTCAATCCACTGACAGCACGTCAACCCCGGTATACCACATCGATCCAATTCACTCTATTCCTTGCCCTCCTTTCATCCTCCTGCATGTTCAGGCCCCGATCACTCAAAATCTTTTTCACTCCATCTTTCCGCCTCCAATTTGGTCTTCCACTTCTCCTCGTTCCCTCCACCTCCGACACATATATCCTCTACACGCTCTTTTTATTTCCACTCATCTCTCTTACCCTTACGTTACTTACTCGATCAAACCACCTCACACCACACATTGTCCTCAAACATCTCATTTCCAGCATATCCATCCTCCTGCGCACAACTCTATCCATAGCCCACGCCTCGCAACCATACAACATTGTTGGAACCACTATTCCTTTAAACATACCCATATTTGCTTTCCGAGATAGTGTTCTCGACTTCCACACATTCTTCAAGGCTCCCAGGATTTTCGCCCCCTCCCCCACCCTATGATCTACTTCCGCTTCCATGGTTCCATCCGCTGCCAGATCCACTCCCAGATATCTAAAAGACTTTACTTCCTCCAGTTTTTCTCTATTCAAACTTACCTCCCAATTGACTTGACCCTCAACCCTACTGTACCTAATTACCTTGCTCTTATTCACATATATATATATATATATATATATATATATATATATATATATATATATATATATATATATATATATATATATATATATATATATATATATATATATATATATATATGTATATATATATATGTATATATGTTTAAGGGAATGCATCCATTTTACTGCTAACATAGACAGCGTAATATGGGTTTTATTTTATGGTGCAAAATATGACATTTTTAAAGTCACGCCACTGGTTTTCGGTGTTAAAGATGAACAAAATTGACGTTATCAAAACACATCATCGGGCCTTAATGATAGGTGTGCACGCAAGCTTACCTTCCAACAAGGCAACATCCGTGTTTGTCTTGTATTAAAAGCGAGATTGAGTCAGAGTACCTGAAGTTTATATATACCAGAGTGACAAAAGCCTAGTAGTCAGAGTGCCAGAGGTTAGGTTGGGCTCTAGCACCGGGATCTACAATGAGGAAGGTTACCAATAGCCAAGGTAGATGGGCGACTCTCAGAAACCAAGGGAAAGAGTGCTAGGAGCTACGGTGATTTAGAGTGCCGGAAATAAAAACATAAGCCGCACGAGACAGGTGCCTGGAACACATGTATTAAGTCAACAGGAGTGGCCTGGGGGTATAATAAGCCGTATCGAAGGCACGACACCACACAAGGCACCAACCTCGCGTGATGCCGTGTTATGAAAAGTCTCGCAGCCCCTAACTTACTGCCGGTAGTTCCAACAATTATCCTTGTGCGTGAGAGACCGAAAGCCAAGGAAAAATTGCTGGTTCTCTCTCTCTCTCTCTCTCTCTCTCTCTCTCTCTCTCTCTCTCTCTCTCTCTCTCTCTCTCTCTCTCTCTCTCTCTCTCCTCTCTCTCTCTCTCTCTCTCTCTCTCTCTCTCTCTCTCTCTCTCTCTCTCTCTCTCTCTCTCTCTCTCTCTCTCTCTCTACACGTTCCATTACTCATGCATGAGTCAGACAAAACACAGCAGTGAACTGGCCTCGGTAATATCTTGCTAACATTTTCCTGGACGTTACTGAGCTGATGTTTGGCTTACTTTTTCTTAATAGACGTTCTAGATGATGGTGTGTCATTCTGCCCCTTCATTGCCTCTTGAAGGCAGCCTCTCTCTCTCTCTCTCTCTCTCTCTCTCTCTCTCTCTCTCTCTCTCTCTCTCTCTCTCTCTCTCTCTCTCTCTCTCTCTCTCTCTCTCACAGTCACATCCTTAATCCCTTATACTCTAATAGGTTGACGCCACATCTCAGCCACCATCACTCCGCTGCAACCTTTTCTTTGATCATGTGACCATCTCCCCCTCCTTCCTCCTCCCTCATTTGTCCCACTCACGAGCAATAGATATGTTGTTCTCAGAAGCTTAGAGAAGAAGAGAAGTCTCGTAATTCAAAGAGTTTCGTAGATCAGAGATCTGGATAAATTCATTGTACGGAAGTCGAGAGCTAAAACAAGAGTTAACGTGTCCTATGGTGCCAGACTTCTCTTCATCAAACAAAAGGTAAAGGAGATTAACGTGACATTTAAGTATTCATGTTTAGTGGCGAACGTTGGGGGCAACGATGTTTCTCATAAGCATGCTAGTTCTGAAATTATTGTAGAGAAACAGAAAGAGCTGATAGGCACCTTGAAAAAGGTGCCTCGCTGTGGGAATCGTTGGTTACCAAAGCACAAATCTAAAGTAATATGAGAATCCCACGAAAACATAAAAGTGCATTTATAAGTACATCAGATTAATCCGAAACAAAATATTGGACACACAATCAAGCAAAATTTACATACATGTAAAAACAGGTGACCCAGCAGCCAGTAGATGTAGGTTTTACCAAATATGAGAATTTACATCAAGCAATAAAGACGGAGATTAAATCATTCTGGGGATTCTAATATTTTAGAAATCAACTTGCGAAAATTTCTGGTATCTCAGGTGAATCAGCCGGACTAATTGCTGAAAATATTTTCTTTTATCTACGAAGCCGTTCATGGTAATCGAGGGATGCTAGTACTGTTGATCTATTTTTTATCGATTCTTCGCAACTGTCACTAGTATTGTATGGCGAACATTTAGTTACCCCGTCCTCAAAAACACCTTGTCCGCCAAAAGGAACTTGCCCTTCCACCTTGCAGTACCACAAAAGTAAACAAATATAGAATGTCACACTAACACATTAGAATTTTGTCATCTCCCCTTTGGCCTTGATTGCTATCTGCAGACGCCTGACAATAGACCTGGCAAGATTCCTGAAGTGTTCTGTGTCCATGTTTTGGATCCACATGGTCTTGATCTCCTGAATGAAACTAGGCACTGATGAGGTGTCGCAAGAAGCAAGCTTGACTTGTCTAGCCTCAGCAGTCCTCGGTTAGGTTTAGGTGTGGGGAGTTCCCACGCCATTCAATCATTTGGATATCTTTCTTTGGAAGCATGTTCATCATTTTTCTAACCTTAGAGTTTCTTATAGTCTCCCAACATTGTAATGTATCAGCCAAGAATGTAAACAGGATGTCAGGATTATTCAATGAAATCTTTTCATTCAACAGCAAGGATTTAGACCCCACCTCAATTATGCAATACAGTTATGCATCCCCGACCTAAGTGCTGTAAAGAACAAATAAATCGATTGTTTTCTTACGTAACATTCTATATGTCGACAGACTTTTTTCTTTCTTTTTTTTCATGTTGAAAGTTTCAGTCATGGACAAAAGTCCATATCAAGACCGGACCTTAAATGACATACAAAGAAGTCAGAGAAAGGGAAAAAGAAGAAAAGAGGAAAAGTATTTACAAACATCGGAAGAAATGTGAAAATTTGTCATTTAAAATATGTCAGGTCTTACTTACTGGGAAAGACATGAGAGGGTAGAGGGTTCCAAACCTTCGATGTGTAGGGAAAGAAACAGTTTTCAAAATGGCGCATCCTTAAGTTGCTAATGGCCAGATTCATATTTGTTCTCTAATCAGAAGGTG
This sequence comes from Panulirus ornatus, assembly GCF_036320965.1. Taxonomy (NCBI): domain Eukaryota; kingdom Metazoa; phylum Arthropoda; class Malacostraca; order Decapoda; family Palinuridae; genus Panulirus; species Panulirus ornatus. The sequence continues at coordinate 57,325,289 of NC_092226.1, forward strand.
GCTTCGAGACAAATCAATAGAACGTTTTGAAGTACTTAAAGGATTTTTTAGTGTTTCCATATAAAACATCTTTACTTTCACATCAGTGCTACCAACGAGAGAAGATGAACTAAAAACTTAAAGGTTACCATGTTAATGTCGATTGCGCGAGATATCAGTGGTATAGACTCATGGAATAAGCTTCTAGAATATGTTATTATACTCAAAATTAGACTTGATCATCACCTTTCACTCTCTGGTACTGAATGATTCTTCAAAAAAGAGAAAAATAACGTTGTGGTATATCACACCTTTTTCTCAACCACTGATCTTGCCTTGGTCATGCTGCGGTTAAGTATCAATGTTGATCAATTTATGTAGCTTTGAGGAACAAGAAGGAATAATTGTATAAGTCTACCACATCAGGAGTGATATAGATGTGGTAAGTCGTGACGCTGGAGCTCAATGTTTACCTTTGTCATTACCTTTTATATCTGAAAAAAAACATAAAAGAGATGCATGTCACTGGTGAATAGATGCATGACATATTCATATTTATTCTAATATCTGACTTTCCCATAAAGATTTCCTTCAGGTGATTTAGTTCTGCAAGGTATTTTTCTATCTGTTTCCTCCATGAAGTGTCGCCGGAGAGAGTAAAGGATGGGTTGAGAGCCCTTGCTTTACTATCCTTTTCTTCCCCACCCTATGATTCACTTCCGCTTCCATGGTTCCATCCGCTGCCAGATCCACTCCCTGATATCTAAAACACTTTACTTCCTCCAGTTTTTCTCCATTCAAACTTACCTCCCAATTGACTTGACCCTCAACCCTACTGTACCTAATAACCTTGCTCTTATTCACATCTACTCTTAACTTTCTTCTTTCACACACTGTACCAAACTCAGTCACCAGCTTCTGCAGTTTCTTACATGAATCAGCCACCAGCGCTGTGTCATCAGCGAACAACACCTGACTCACTTCCCAAGCTCTCTCATCCACAACAGACTGCATACTTGCCCCTCTTTCCAAAAATCTTGCATTCACCTCCCTAACAACCCCATCCATAAATCAAACAACCATGGAGACATCAAACACCCCTGCCGCAAACCTACATTCACTGAGAACCAATCGCTTTCCTCTCTTCCTACACGTACACATGCCTTACATCCTCGATAAAAACTTTTCACTGCTTTTAACAGCTTGCCTCCCACACCATATATTCTTAAAACCTTCCACAGAGCATCTCTATCCACTCTATCATATGCCTTCTCCAGATCCACAAATGCTACATACAAATCCATTTGTTTTTCCAAGTATTTCTCACATACATTCTTCAAAGCAAACACCTGATCCACACATCCTCTACCACTTCTGACACCACACTGCTCTTCCCCAATCTGATGCTCTGTACATGCCTTCACCCTCTCAATCAATACCCTCCCATATAATTTACCAGGAATACTCAACAAACTTATACCTCTGTAATTTGAGCCTCACTCTTATCCCCTTTGCCTTTGTACAATGGTACTATGCAAACATTCCGCCAATCCTCAGGCACCTCACCATGAATCATACATACATTAAATATCCTATCAACCAGCCAACAATACAGTCACCCCCTTTTTTAATAAATTCCACTGCAATACCATCCAAACCTGCTGCCTTGCCGGCTTTCATCTTCCGTA
>NC_092226.1:57327055-57435490 GCF_036320965.1 Panulirus ornatus
TTCTCCAAAAATTTAATGATATCTCTCCCCCCAAACTCTCATTTGCCTTTTTTTCATATATATATATATATATATATATATATTTTAAAATTTTATATTTATATATATATATATATATATATATATAATATTTTATATATATATAGGGAAAGCGGAAGTGGGGAGGGGGAGGGGGCGAAAATCGGGGGGCCCTTGAAGAATGTGGGGAAAGGGGTCGAGAACTTATCTCGGAAAGCAAAAATGGGTATGTTGAAGGAATAGTGGTTCAAAAATGGTGTATGGTTGCGAGGGTTGGGCTATGGATAGAGTTGTGCGCGAGATGGATGTGCTGGAAATGAGATTTTTGAGGACAATGTGGGGTGTAGGTGGTTTTGATCGAGGGTAAGAAAGGGGTTTAGAGAGATGTGTGGAAATAAAAAGAGGGGGTGGTTGAGAGAGCAGAAGAGGTGTTTTGAAGTGGTTTGGGCCATGGGGGAGGATGAGTGAGGAAAGATTGCCAAGAGGATATATGTGTCGGAGGTGGAGGGAAGAAGGAGAAGAGGGAGACCAAATTGGAGTTGGAAAGATGGAGTGAAAAAGATTTTGTGTGATCGGGGCCTGAACATGCAGGAGGGTGAAAGGAGGGCAAGGAATAGAGTGAATTGGAGCGATGTGGTATACCGGGGTTGACGTGCTGTCAGTGGATTGAATCAAGCCATGTGAAGCGTCTGCGGTAAACCATGGAAAGCTGTGTAGGTATGTATATTTTCGTGTGTGGACGTATGTATATACATGTGTATGGGGGGGGGGGGGGGGTTGGGCCATTTCTTTCGTCTGTTTCCTTGCGTTACCTCGCAAACGCGGGAGACAGCGACAAAGTATAATAAATAATAAAATAATAAATATATATATATATATATATATATATATATATATATATATATATATATATATATATATATGTATATATATATATATATATATATATATATATATATATATATATATATATATATATATATATATATATATATATATATATATATATATATATATATATATATATACATATATATATATATATATATATATATATATATATATATATATATATATATATATATATATATATATATATATACTATGTATTATCCCTGGGGATAGGGGAGAAAGAATACTTCTCACGCATTCCCCGGGTGGGTCTAGAAACGCTCCCCCTCTTTGTATTCCAACTTTCTAAAAGGGCAAGCTGAAGAAGGAGTCATGCGGTGAGTCCTCATCCTCCTCGAAGAAATAGATTGAAGTGTCTAAATGTGTGTGGATGTGACCAAGATGAGAGAAAAGGAGAGCTAGGCAGCAGGTTTGAAGAGAGGAGCCTGCGTGTTTTGGCTCCGAGGGAAGGGAAGCTCAACGGTAAAGGGGAAGTGTGGTTTGGGAATGTCTTGGAAGGAAAGTCAGGGGGCGGTGAGATGACAAGGGTAAAGGAAGGAGTAGCACTACTCCTGAAGGAGGAGTTGTGGGAGTATGTGATACAGTGTAAGAAAGTAAACTCTAGATTGATAGGGGTAAAACAGAAAGTGGATGGAGAGAGAGATGGATGATTATTGGTGCTTATGGACCTGGTTATGAGAATAAAGATCATGAGAGGCAATTGTTTTTGGAGTAGCTAAGTGAGTGTGTTAGCAGCTTTGATGCATGAGACTGGGTTATAGTGATGGGTGATTTGAATGCAAAAACGAGTAATGTGGCAGTTAAGGATATAATTAGTGAACATGAGACATTCAGTGTTGGAAATGGAAATGGTGAAGAGCATTTAAATATGTGTGCTGGAAAAGGACTGGTGATTGGGAATGAATGGTTTGAAAATTTAGGTGTTGATTCATAGGCGCTTGAAAGAGAGAATTTTCAATGTTAATGAGCTAAGAGGGGCAACAAGATGTATGATTATTATCTTGTGGAGGCAAAGGTGAAGATTTGTTGAGGTTTTCAGAAAAGGAGAGAGAATATTTGGGTGAGGAGAGTGGTGAGAGTAAGTGATTTTGGAAAGGAAACTTGTATGAAGAAGTACCAGAAGAGATTGAGTGTAGAATGGAAGAAGGTGAGAGCAATTCACATGAGGGGAGTGGAGGATGAATGGGATATGTTTAGGGAAGCAGCGATGGCTTGCGCAAAAGATGCCTGTGGCATGAGAAAGGTGGCAGTTGGGATGATCAGAAAGGGTAGTGAGTGGTGGGATGAAGAAGTAACATTGTTAGTGAAAGAGAAGGGAGAGGTGTTTGGACAATTTTTGCAAGGAAATAGTGCAGATGCCTGGGAGATATATAAAAGAAAGACGTAGGAGTTCAAGAGAAAGGTGCAGGAGGTGAAAAAGAGGGCAAATGAGAATTTGGGTGAGAGTATCATTAAATCTTACGGAGAATAAGATGTTTTGGAAGGAGGTAAGTATAGTGCGTAAGACATGAGAACACATGTGAACATCGGTGAAGGGGGTTAATGGAGAGGAAATAACAAGTAGTGGTGAAGTGACAAGGAGACTGAGTGAGTATTTTGAAGGTTTGTTGGATGTGTTTGATGATAGAGTGGCAGATATAGGGTGTTTTGGTCGAGGTGGTGTACGAAGCGAGAGGGTCAGGAGAATGGTTTGGCAAACAAAGAACAGGTAGTGAAAGCTTTGCGGAAGATGAATTACTTCAAGGTGGCGGGTTTGGACTGTATTACAGTGGAATCTATTAAAAAGGGGTAACTGTGTATTTGACTGGTTAGTGAGGATATTCAATAAATGTATGGCACATGGTGAAGTGCCTGAGGATCGGCGGAATGCATGCACAGTTTCATTGTACAAAGGCAAAGGGGATAAAGGTGAGTATTCAAATTACAGAGATATAAGTTTGCTGATTATTCCTGGGAAAGTATAAGGGAGGGTATTGATTGAGAGGGTCAAGGTATGTACAGAGCATCAGATTGGGGAAGAGCAGTGTGGTTCCAAGAGTGGTAGTGGATGTGTGGATCAGGTGTTTGCTTTGAAGAATGAATATGAGAAATACTTAGAAAAACAAATGGATTTGTATGTGGTACTTATGGATCTGGAGAAGACATATGATAGAATTGATAGAGATGCTCTGTGCGAGATAAGTTGCTAGAAGCATTGAAAAGTTTTTGTCGAGGAAAGAAGCCATGTGTACGAGTAGAAAGCAAGGATAGTTATTGATTCCCAATGGATGTCGATTCGGCAGGGGTGCGTGATGTCTCCATGGTTGTTTAATTTGTTTATGGATGGGGTTGTTAAGGAGGTGAATGCAAGAGTTTTGTAGATGAGAGGGCTTGGGAAGTGAGTCAGTTGTTTTTTGCTGATGATACAGCGCTGGTGGCTGATTCGGGTGAGAAGCTGCAGAACCTGGTGACTGAGTTTGATAAATTGTGTGAAAGAAGAAAGCTGAGAGTAAATGTGAATATGAGCAAGGTTATTAGGTACAGTAGGGTTGAGGGAAAGTCAACTGGGAGGTAAGTTTGAATGGAGAAAAACTGGAGGAAGTGAAGTGTTTTAGATATCTGAGAGTGGAATTGGCAGCGGATGGAACCATGTAAGCGGATGTGAATCACAAGGTGGGGGAGTAGGCGAAAGTTCTGGGAGCGCTGAAAAATGTGAGGAACGCGAGAACATTATGTCGGAAAGCAAATATGGGCATGTTTCAAGGAATAGTAGTTCGAACAATGCTATATGGTTGCAAGGTATGGGCTATAAATAGGGTTGTGCGGAAGACCGTGGATGTGTTGGAAATGAGATGTTTGAGGACAATATGTGGTGTGAGGTGGTTTGATCGAGTAAGCATTGAAAGGGTAAGAGAGATGTGTGGTAATAAAAAGATTGTGGATCAGAGAGCAAAAGAGAGTGTTTTGAAATGATTTGGTACCATGGAGTGAATGAGTGACGAAAGATTGACAAAGAGGATATATGTGTCAAAGGTGGAGGGAACGAGGAGAAGTAGGAGACCAAATTGGAGGTGGATGGATGGAGTGAAAAAGATTTTGAGCGATCAGGGTCTGAACATGCAAAAGGGTGAAAGGCGTGCAAGGGATAGAGTGACTAGGAACGATGCAGTATACCGGGGTCAACGTGCTGTCAGTGGATTGAACCAGGGTATGTAAAAGTCTGGGATAAACCATGGAAAGTTTAGTGGGGCCTGGAAATGGAAAGGGAGCTGTGGTTTTGGTGCATTATACATGACAGCTAGAGACTGAGTGTGAACGAATGTGGCCTTTGTTGTCTTTTCTTAGCGCTACCTCTCCCATATGCCGGGGGAGGGGGTTTTCATTCCATGTGTGGCGGGATGGCGACGGGAATGAATAAGGGCATATATATATATATATATATATATATATATATATATATATATATATATATATATATATATATATATATATATATATATATATATATATATATATATATATATATATATATACATATATATATATATATATATATATATATATATATATATATATATATATATATATATATATATATATATATATATATATATATATATATATGTATATATATATATATATATATATATATATATATATATATATATATATATATATATATATATATATATATATATATATATATATATATATATATATATATATATACGTATATTCATCTTCCGCAAAGCTTTCACTACCTCTACTCTGTTTACCAAATCATTTTCGCTAACTCTCTCACTTCGCACACCACCTCGATCAAAACACCCTATATCTGTCACTCCATCATCTAACATATTCAACAAACCTGCAAAATATTCACTCCATCTCCTTCAAACATCACCACTACTTGTTATTACCTTACCATTAGCCCTCTTCACCGATACTCCCATTTGTTCTCTTACCTTACGAACTTTATTTACCTGCTTCCAAAACATCATTTCATTCTTCCAAAGACTTAATGATATCCTCTCACCCCATCTCTCATTTGCCCTCTCTTTCACCTCTTGCACCTTTCTCTTGGTCTTTCTTTCATACATCTCTAAGTCATTTGCACTATTTCCTGGCAAAAAATCGTCCAAATGTCTCTTTCTTCTCTTTCACTAATAATCCTTTCTAATCTGCCCACCTCCACACTTCTCGTGCCCCAAGCATCTTTTGTGCAAGCCATCACTCCTTCCCTGAATACATCCCATTCCTCCCCCACTCCCCTTACGTCCTTTGCTGTCATCTTTTTGCATTCTGCACTCAGCCTCTCCTGGTACTTCCTCACACAAATCTCCTTCCCAAGCGCACTTACTCTCACCACTTTCTTCACCCTAACACCTTTGCTTCCACAAGATAATGATCAGACATCCCTCCAGTTGCACTTCTCAGCACATTAACATCCAAAAGCCTCTCTTTCAAGCGCCTATCAATTGACATGCTCCAATAACGCTCTCTGGGCAATTCTCCTACTTACATACGTATACTTATGTATATCTCTCTTTTTGGATTGTCTGGATGGTATTGCAGTGGAGTTTATCAAAAATGGGGTGATTGTGTTGTTGACCAGTTGGTAAGGATATCTAAGGTATGTATAACTCATGGTGAAGTGCCTGAGGATTGGCGGAATGCATGCATAGTGCTACTGTACAAAGACAAATGGGATAACGGTGAGTGTTCAAATTACAGAGCATTACAGAGTTTGTTGAGTATTGTTGACGGTATTGATTGAGAGGGTGAAGGCATGTACAGAGCATTAGATTGAGGAAGAACATTGTGGTTTCAGAAGTGGTAGAGGATGTGTGGATCAGGTGGTTGCTTTGAAGAATGTATGTGATAAATACTTAGAAAAAAAATGGATTTGTATGTAGCATTCATGGATCTGGAGAAGGCATATGATAGAGTTGACAGAGATGCTCTGTGGAAGGTATTAAGAATATATGGTGTGGATTGCAAGTTGCTAGAAGCAGAGAAAAGTTTTTATCGAGGATGTAAGGCATGTGAAATAGTAGGAAGAGACGCAAGTGAATGGTTCTCAGTGAATGTTGCTTTGCGGTAGGGGTGCGTGATGTCTTCACGGTTGTTTAATTTGTTTATGGATAGGGTTGTTAGGGAGGTTAATGCAAGAGTTTTGGAGAGAGGGGCAAGTATGCAGTCCGTTGTGGATGAAAGGTCTTTGGGAGTGTCAGTTGTTGTTCACTGATGATACAGCGCTGGTGGCAGATTTGGGTAAGAAACTGCAGAAACTGGTGACTGGTAAAGTGTGTGAAAGAAGAAAGCTGCGCATAAATGTGAATAAGAGCAAGGTTATTAGGTACAGTAAAGTTGAGGGAGAGGGTCAATTTGGAGGTAAGTTTAAATGGAGAAAAACTGATGGAAGTGAAGTGTTTTAGATATGTGAGGATGGATTTGGCAGCGGATGGAACTATGGAAGCGAAAGTGAGTCACAGGGTGGGGGAAGGGGCGAAAGTTCTGGGAGCGTTAAGAAATGTGTGGAAGGCGAGAACATTATCTCGGAAAACAGAAATAGGTATGTTTGAAGGAATAGTGGTTCCAACAATGATATATATAGTTGTGATCTGCGAGCTATAGATAGGGTTGTGCGGAGGATGGTGGATACGTTGGAAATGAGATGTGTGAGGACAATATGTGGTGTGAGGTTGTTATACCGAGTAAGTAATGGAAGAATAGGAGAGATGTGAGGCAACAGAAAGAGTGTGGTTGAGAAAGCAGAAGATGGTGTATTGAAATGATTTGGTCAAATGGAGAGAATGAGTTAGGAAAGATTGCCAAAGAGGATGTATGTGTCGAGGTGGAGGGAACGAGAAGTAGGAGACCAAATTGGAAGTGGAAGGATGGAGTGAAAAAGATTTTGAGCGATCGGGGCCTGAACATGCAGAAGGGTGAAAGGCGTGCAAGGAACAGAGTGAATTGGAACGATAAGGTATACCGGGGTCGTCGTGCTGTCAGTGAATTGAACCAGGGCATGTGAAGCGTCTGGGGGTTGTAGGGCGTCTGTAGGGCCTGGATGCGGAAAAGGAGCTGTGTTTTCGGTGCATTATACATGACAGCTAGAAATTGAGTGTGAACGAATGTGGCCTTTGTTGTCTTTTCCTAGCGCTACCTCAAGCGCGTGCGGGGGGAGGGTGTTGTCATTTCATGTGTGCCAGGGTGTTGACGGAAATGATATAGGCAGTAAATATGAATTATGTAAATGTGTATATATGTATATGTCTGTGTATGTATATGTATGTATACGTTCAAAAGTATAGGTATGTGCATATGTGGACTTGCATGTATATACACGTGTATGTAGGTGGGTTGGGCCATTTTTTCGTCTGTGCTACTCCTTCCCTTGCTCTTGTCCTCTCACTAACCCCTGACTTTACTTCCAAGACTTTCCCAAACCACTCTTCCCCTTTACCCTTGAGCTTCGTTTCACTTAGGGCCAAAACATCCAGGTTCCTTTCCTCAAACATACTACCTATCTCTCCTTTTTTCTCATCTTGATTACATCCACACACAGGTAGACACCCCAATCTGAGCCTTCGAGGAGGATGAGCACTCCCCGCGTGACTCCTTCATTTTCACCTTTTAGAAAGCTAGAATACAAGGAGGGGAGGGTTTCCAGCCCCCGCTCCCGTCCCCTTCAGTCGCCTACTAAGACACGTGAGGAATGCGTGGGAAGTATTCTTTCTCAACTATCCCCAGGGGAAGGTGAAGATTTATACAGGTTTTCAGAAAAGAAGAGAGAATGTTTGGATGAAAAGTGTGGTGAGAGTACGTGAGCTTGGGAAGGAGACTTGTGTGAGGAAGTACCAGGAGAGACTGAGTACAGAATAGAAAAAGGTGAGAACAAAGGACGTAAGGTAAAGTAGGGGAGGATTGGGATGTATTTAGGGAAGCAGTGATGGCGTGCGCAAAAGATGATTGTGGCATGAGAAGCGTGAGAAGGTGGGTAGATTAGAAAAGGTAGTGAGTGGTGGGATGAAGAAGCAAGATTATTAGTGAAAGAGAAGAGAGAGGCATTTGGACGATCTTTGCAGGGAAATGCAAATGACTGGGAGATGTATAAAAGAAAGAGGCGGTAGGTCAAGAGAAAGGTGCAAGAGGTGAAACGTAGAGAGCATCAGACTGGGGAAGAGCAGTGTGGTTTCAGAAGTAGTAGATGATGTGTGGATCAGGTTTTTGCTTTGAAGAATGTATGTGAGAAATACTTAGAAAAGCAAATGTATTTGTATGTAGCATTTATGGATCTGTAGAAGGCATATAACAGAGATGATAGAGATGCTCTGTAGAAGGTATCAAGAATATATGGTATGTTAGGCAAGTTATTAGAAGAAGTGAAAAGGTTTATCGAGGATGTAAGGCATGTGTACGTGTAGGAAGAGAGGAAAGTGATTGGTTGTCAGTGAATGTAGGTTTGCGGCAGGGGTGTGTGATGTCTCCATGGTTGTTTAATTTGTTTATGGATGGGGTTGTTAGCGAGGTGAATGCAAGAGTCTTGGAAAGAGGGGCAAGTATGCAATCTGTCGTGGATGAGAGAGCTTGGGAAGTGAGTCAGTTGTTGTTCGCTGACGATACAGCGCTGGTGGCTGATTCGTGTGAGAAACTGCAGAAGCTGGTGACTGAGTTTGGTGAGTGAAAGAAAAAAGCTGAGAGTAAATGTGAATAAGAGCAAGGTTATTAGGTACAGTGGGGTTGAGGGACAAGTCAGTTGGGAGGTAAGTTTGAATGGAGAAAAACTGGAGGAAGTGAAGTGTTTTAGATATATGGGAGTGGATCTGGCAGCGGATGGAACCATGGAAGCAGAAGTGAATCATATGGTGGGGGAAGGGGCGATAGTTCTGGGAGCGTTGAAGAATGTGTGGAAGTCGAGAACTTTATCTCTAAAAGCAAATATGGGTATGTTTGAAGGATTAGTGGTTACAGCAATGTTATATGGCTGCGAGGTGTGGGCTATGGATAGGCTTGTGCGGAGGAGGGTGGATGTGCTGGAAGTGAGATGTTTGAGGACAATATGTGGTGTGAGGTGGTTTGTTCGAGTAAGTACTAATAGGGCAAAAGATAAGTGTGGTAATAAGAAGAAGAGAGCAGAAGAGGGTGTTTTGAAATGGTTTGGTCACAAGGAGAGAATGAGTGAGGAAAGATTGACCAAGAAGATATATGCGTCAGAGGTGGAGGGAACGAGGAAAAGTGGGAGACCAAATTGGAGGTGGAAAGATGGAGTGAAAATGATTTTGAGTGATCGGGGACTGAACATGCAGGAGGGTGAAAGGCGTGCAAGGAATAGAGTGAATTGGAACGATGTGGTATACCGGGGTCGACGTGCTGTTAATAGATTGAGCAAGGGCATGTGAAGCGTCTGGGGTAAACGATGGAAAGTTGTGTGGGGCCCGGATGTGGAAAGGGAGCTGTGGTGTCGGTGCATTATTACATGACAGCTAGAGACTGAGTGTGAACGAATGTGGCCTTTGTTGTCTTTTCCTAGCGCTACCTCGCCCACATGCGGGGGGATGGGGTTGTTATTTCATGTGTGGCGGGATGTCGATGGAAATGAATAAAGGCAGACAGTATTAATTATGTACATGTATATGTATGTATATGTCTGTGTGGGCATGTATATATATACATTGAGATGTATAGGTATGTATATTTGCGTGTATGGACGTGTTTGTATATACATGTGTATGTGGGTGGGTTGGACCATTCTTTCATCTGTTGATAGTAGAAGATTGAATGATACTTCTCGTAGTAACAGAGTTAGAGTTGAGAACTGAGATGGCATTACTCCAGTCAATACAATGATCATAGTTTTTCACGTGATTAAAGAAGGCATTTGATTCTTGTCCCGTTCTTATGCTATATTTATGTTGCTTAAGTCTAACAGAAAGATCCTTACCAGTCTGCTCTGCATAGAATTTATCGCAATTTCCACATGGCACTTTAAAGATGCATCCAAGAGTATTTTCTGGTGAATTCCTGATGAATATATTCTTTATAGTATTATTGTTGCTGAAGGAAACATTTACATTAAAGGATTTAAGCAACATGGGAAGCAAATTGAAATTATTATTAAAAAGGAGAACTAAAAGATTCATGGTGTCAATGGAAGGTTCGGGCTCAACTCTATAAAATGATTTCTTTGCTAATTTAAGGGATTCATCAATGAAAGATCTCGGGTAATTTAACTTTGATCCAATGGTATATATCTTCTCAAACTCATCATCAATAAACTCTGGATTGCAAATACGTAATGCCCTAAAGAACATAGGTTGAAATGATGATAATTTAACTCTGATGTTGACATGAGTGATAATGGATATATGAGCATACATTGGTATTTTTTCTGTATATGCTAAACTTAAACTCTTTTTTTTTTCCTATGGATAATGTAATCTAAAAATGGTAACAAACCATTATTTTCATTTTCTACAGTAAATTCGATGGAAGGTACTAAATTGTTAAGTAAGGGGAGAAATATTTGTAAATTATCATTTGTTGGCCAAACACAAAGAACATTATCTACATACCCAAACCAAATTCCATTAGAAGATAAGATATCCTATAGTAATTTTGTTTCAAAGAATTCCATATAAAGATTACTTAGTACAGGTGAAAGAGGGTTAACCATTGCCATACCAAATTGTTGAGTATAATAATCTCCATTGAATTGAAATACACAGTCTCTTATACACAATTTACTGCAAATACGTAATGCCCTAAGGAACATAGATTGAAATGATTATAATTTAACTCTGTCATGTTGAGATGAGTAATTCACCCAATCTAAAAATGTTAACATACTATTATTTTCATTTTCTACAGTAAATTTGATGGAAGGTACTAAATTGTTAAGGGGAGAATTATATGTAAATTTCCATTTGTTGGCCAAACAAAAAACATCATTTACATACCTAAACCAAACTGCATTAGAAGGTAACATATCCTTTAGTAATTTTGTTTCAAAAAATTCCATATAAAAACTACTTTGTACAGGTGAAAAAGGGTTACCCATTGCCGTACCAAATTTTTAAGCATAATAATCTCCATTGAATTGAAATACACAGTCTTTTATACAAAATTTTATATATATGTGTATATATATATATATATATATATATATATATATATATATATATATATATATATATATATTTTTTTTTTTTTTTTTCATACTATTCGCCATTTCCCGCGTCAGCGAGGTAGCGTTAAGAACAGAGGACTGAGCCTTTGAGGGAATATCCTCACCTGGCCCCCTTCTCTGTTCCTTCTTTTGGAAAATTAAAAAACGAGAGGGGAGGAGTTCCAGCCCCCCGCTCCCTTCCCTTTTAGTCGCCTTCTACGACACGCAGGGATTACGTGAGAAGTATTCTTTCTCCCCTATCCCCAGGGATATATATATATATATATATATATATATATATATATATATATATATATATATATATATATATATATATATATATATATATATATATATATATATATATATATATATATATATATATATATATATATAATATCCCTGGTGATAGGGGTGAAAGAATACTTCCCACGCATTCCTCATGAGTCGTAGAAGGCGACTAAAGGGGACAGGAGCGTGGGGCCAGAAACTCTCCCCTCCTTGTATTTTGACTTTCGTAAAGGTGAAACAGAAAAAGGAGTCACGCGGGGAGTGCTCATCCTCCTCGAACTCTCAGATTGGGGTGTCTAAATGTGTGTGGATGTAACCAAGATGAAAAAAAGGAGAGGTAGGTAGTATGTTTGAAGAAAGACCTGGTGATTGGAAATACCTGGTTTAAAAAGCGAGATATACATAAGTATACGTATGTAAGTAGGAGAGATGGCCAGAGCGTTATTGAATTACGTGTTAATTGATAGGCGCGCGAAAGAGAGACTTCTGGATGTTAATGTCTGATCATTATCTTGTGGAGCCGAAGGTTAAGATTTGTAGGGGTTTTCAGAAAAGAAAAGAGAATGTTGGAGTGAAGAGGGTGGTGAGAGTAAGTGAGCTTGGGAAGGAGACTTGTGTGAAGAAGTACCATAGGAGACTGTGTACAGAATGGAAAAAGGTGAGAACAAAGGAGGTAAGGGGAGGGGGGGAGGAATGGGATGTATTTAGGGAAGCAGTGATGGCTTGCGCAAAAGATGCTTGTGGCATGAGAAGCGTGGGAGGTGGGTAAATTAGAAAGGGTAGTGAGTGGTGGGATGAAGAAGTAAGATTACTAGTGAAAGAGAAAAGAGAGGCATTTGGACGATTTTTGCAGGGAAAAAATGCAAATGATTGGGAGATGTATAAAAGAAAGAGGCAGGAGGTCAATAGAAAGGTGCAAGAGGTGAAAAAGAGGGCAAATGAGAGTTGGGGTGAGAGAGTATCATTAAATTTTAGGGAAATAAAAGAGGTTTTGGAAGGAAGTAAATAAAGTACGTAAGACAAGGGAGCAAATGGAAACTTCAGTGAAGGGGGCAAGTGAGGAGGTGATAACAAATAGTGGTGATGTGAGAAGGAGATGGAGTGAGTATTTTGAAGGTTTGTTGAATGTGTTTGATGATAGAGTGTCAGATATAGGGTGTTTTGGTCGAGGTGGTGTATATATATATATATATATATATATATATATATATATATATATATATATATATATATATATATATATATATATATATATATATATATATATATATATATATATATTTATTTCATTTTATTTTCCTTTGTCGGTGTCTCTCGCGTTAGCGAGGAAGCGCAAGGAAACAGACGAAAGAATGGCCCAACGAGCCCACATACGCATGTATATACATACACGTCCACACACGCAAATATACAGACCTATACATCTCAGTGTACACATATATACACACACACAGACATATACATATATACACATGTACATAATTCATACTGTCTGCCTTTATTTGTTCCCATCGCCACCTCGCCACACATGGAATAACAACCCCCTCCCCCTCATGTGTGCGAGGTAGCGCTAGAAAAAGACAACATAGGCCCCTTTCGTTCACACTCAGTTTCTAGCTGTCATGTAATAATGCACCAAAACCACAGCTCCCTTTCCACATCCAGGCCTCACACAACATTCCATAGTTTACCCCAGACGCTTCACATGCCCTGGTTCAATCCACTGACAGCACGTCAACCCCGGTATACCACATCTTTCCAATTCACTCTATTCCTTGCACGCCTTTCACCCTCCTGCATGTTCAGGCCCCGATCACTACAAATCTTTTTCACTCCATCTTTCCACCTCCAATTTGGTCTCCCACTTCTCGTTCCCTCCACCTCTGACACATATATCCTCTTGGTCAATCTTTCCTCACTCATTCTCTCCATGTGACCAAACCATTTCAAAACACCCTCTTCTTCTCTCTCAACCACACTCTTTTTATTTCCACACATCTCTCTTACCCTTACATTACTTACTCGATCAAACCACCTCACACCACATATTCCTCAAACATCTCATTTCCAGCACATCCACCCTCCTCCGCACAACTCTATCCATAGCCCACGCCTCGCAACCATACAACATTGTTGGAACCACTATTCCTTCAAACATACCCATTTTTGCTTTCCGAGATAATGTTCTCGACTTCCAAAGATTCTTCAAGGCTCTCAGAATTTTCGCTACCTCCCCCACCCTATGATTCAATTCCGCATCCATGGTTCCATCCGCTGCCAGATCCACTCCCAGATATCTAAAACACTTCACTTCCTCCAGTTTTTCTCCATTCAAACTTACCTCCCAATTGACTTGACCCTCAACCCTACTGTACCTAATAACCTTGCTCTTATTCACATTTACTCTTAACTGTCTTTTTTCACACACTTTACCAAACTCAGTCACCAGCTTCTGCAGTGTCTCACATGAATCAGCCATCAGCGCTGTATCATCAGCGAACAACAACTGACTCACTTCCCAAGCTCTTTCATCCACAACAGACTTCATACTTGCCCCTCTTTCCAAAACTCTTGCATTCACCTCCCTAACAACCCCATCCATAAATAAATAAAACAACCATGGAGACATCACACACCCCTGCCGCAAACCTACATTCCCTGAGAACCAATCACTTTCCTCTCTTCCTACACGTACACATGCCTTACATCCTCGATAAAAACTTTTCACTGCTTCTAACAACTTGCCTCCAACACCATATATTCTTAATACCTTCCACAGAGCATCTCTATCAACTCTATCATATGCCTTCTCCAGATCCATAAATGCTACACACAAATCCATTTGCTTTTCTAAGTATTTCTCACATACATTCTTCAAAGCAAACACCTGATCCACACATCCTCTACCACTTCTGAAACCACACTGCTCTTCCCCAATCTGATGCTCTGTACATGCCTTCACCCTCTCAATCAATACCCTCCCATATAATTTACCAGGAATACTCAACAAACTTATACCTCTGTAATTTGAGCACTCACTCTTATCCCCTTTGCCTTTGTACAACGGCACTATGCACGCATTCCGCCAATCCTCAGGCACCTCACCATGAGTCATACATACATTAAATAACCTTACCAACCTGTCAACAATACAGTCACCCCCTTTTTTAATAGATTCCACTGCAATACCATCCAAACCTGCTGCCTTGCCGGCTTTCATCTTCCGCAAAGCTTTTACTACCTCTTCTCTGTTTACCAAATCATTTTCCCTAACCCTCTCACTTTGCACACCACCTCGACCAAAACACTCTATATCTGCCACTCTATCATCAAACACATTCAACAAACCTTCAAAATACTCACTCCATCTCCTTCTCACATCACCACTACTTGTTATCACCTCCCCATTTGCGCCCTTCACTGAAGTTCCCATTTGCTCCCTTGTCTTACGCACTTTATTTACTTCCTTCCAGAACATCTTTTTATTCTCCCTAAAATTTAATGATGCTCTCTCACCCCAACTCTCATTTGCCCTCTTTTTCACCTCTTGCACCTTTCTCTTGACCTCCTGTCTCTTTCTTTTATACATCTCCCACTCAATTGCATTTTTTCCCTGCAAAAATCGTCCAAATGCCTCTCTCTTCTCTTTCACTAATAATCGTAGTTCTTCATCCCACCACTCACTACCCTTTCTAATCAACCCACCTTCCACTCTTCTCATGCCACAAGCATCTTTTGCGCAATCCATCACTGATTCCCTAAATATATCCCATTCCTCCCCCACTCTCCTTACTTCCATTATTCTCACCTTTTTCCATTCTGTACTCAGTCTCTCCTGGTACTTCCTCACACAAGTCTCCTTCCCAAGCTCACTTACTCTCACCACCCTCTTCACTCCAACATTCACTCTTCTTTTCTGAAAACCCATACAAATCTTCACCTTAGCCTCCACAAGATAATGATCAGACATCCCTCCAATTGCACCTCTCAGCACATTAACATCCAAAAGTCTCTCTTTCGCGCGCCTGTCAATTAACACGTAATCCAATAAAGCTCTCTGGCCATCTCTCCTACTCACATACGTATACTTATGTATATCTCGCTTTTTAAACCAGGTATTCCCAATCATCAGTCCTTTTTCAGCACATAAATCTACAAGCTCTTCACCATTCCCATTTACAACACTGAACACCCCATGTATACCAATTATTCCCTCAACTGCCACAGTACTCACCTTTGCATTCAAATCACCCATCACTATAACCCGGTCTCGTGCATCAAAACCACTAACAAACTCATTCAGCTGCTCCGAAAACACTTGCCTCTCATGATCTTTCTTCTCATGCCCAGGTGCATATGCACCAATAATCACCCATCTCTCTCCATCAACTTTCAGTTTTACCCATATTAATCGAGAATTTACTTTCTTACATTCTATCACATACTCCCACAACTCCTGTTTCAGGAGTACTGCTACTCCTTCCCTTGCTCTTGTCCTCTCACTAACCCCTGACTTTACTCCCAAGACATTCCTAAACCACTCTTCCCCTTTACCCTTGAGCTTCGTTTCACTCAGAGCCAAAACATCCAGGTTCCTTTCCTCAAACATACAACCTATCTCTCCTTTTTTCACATCTTGGTTACATCCACACACATTTAGACACCCCAGTCTGAGCCTTCGAGGAGGATGAGCACTCCCCGCGTGACTCCTTCTTCTGTTTCCCATTTTAGAAAGTTAAAAAATACAAGGAGGGGAGGATTTCTGGCCCCCCGCTCCCTTCCTCTCTAGTTGCCTTCTACGACACGCGAGGAATGCGTGGGAAGTATTCTTTCACCCCTATCCCCAGGGATAATATACATATATATACATATACATACATATATACACATACATACTCACATACACATACATACACACATATACATATATATACATATGAAAAATGTAAGAAATAATTTAGAAAACTGAAACTTCTAGCTTGAAATGAAATGAAAAAATGAATGTCACATAATGGTTCAACCTTTGGCTATGGAAAAGGGAAAATGTATAATTTATTTACACAAGCGTCAATAGTAGTTTTCATCAATTTAACCACTGTATCATACTGCCTGGTCCGCTTCTCTTATCATGAAACAAGAATATTGGCTTATGATGTTTCTCAATTTTCTTCATTACACAAAGTACAACCATATCTTGGATACATGAGGGTAGGTAGTTGGTCATCCGCCATAATAAAGCCTTGACAGACCAAAAATTTATCTGGACCTCAACTTTTCCAGTACATTTATGAAAAACACCTTTTTGCTTTCCATCTCTATCACTTTGAAAAAAAAAAGAAAGAGAATAAGAAAGAGAAGTGGGTTGTGGCACACCCCTAGCCACGTCTAGCCATTCTGAGGCTTGACTAATTGTCACTAATTTTTGTTTACGTCTGGTCAACCAATCGACATACAACCCCATCAAGACCACGTGATATATATATATATATATATATATATATATATATATATATATATATATATATATATATATATATATATATATATATATATATATATATATATATATATAGGGAAAATGATTTGGTAAACAGAGAAGAGGTAGTAAAAGCTTTGCGGATGATGAAAGACGGCAAGGCAGCGAATTTGGATGGTATTGCAGTGTAATTTATCAAAAAAGGGGGTAACTGTATTGTTGACTGGTTGGTAAAGTTATTTAATGTATGTATGCCTCATGGTGAGGTGCCTGAGAATTGGCGGAATGCTTGCAGAGTGCCATTGTACAAAGGCAAAGGGGATAAAAGTGAGTGCTCAAATTACAGAGGCATAAGTTTGTTGGCAAATTATATGGGAGGGTATTGATTGAGAGGGTGAAGGCATGTACAGAGCATCAAATTGGGGAAGAGCAGTGTGGTTTCAGAAGTGGTAGAGGATGTGTGGATCAGGTGTTTGCTTTGAAGAATGTATGTGAGAGATATTTACAAAGTAATGGATTTGTATCTAGCATTTATGGATCTGGAGAGGGCATATGATAGAGTTGATAGAGATGCTCTATGGAAGATATTAAAAATATATGGTGTGGGAGGCAAGTAGTTAGAAAAAGTGAAAAGTTTTTATTTTGATTGTCAGGCATGTGTACGTGTAGGAAGAAGGGAAATTGATTGGTTCTCAGTGAATGTAGTTTTGCGGCAGGGGTGTATGATGTGTCCATGGTTGTTTAACGTGTTTATGGATGGGGTTGCTAGGGAGGTGAATGCAAGAGTTTTGGAAAGAGGGGCAAGTATGCAGTCTGTTGTGGATGAGAGAGCTTGGGAAGTGAATCAGTTGTTGTTCGCTCATGATACAGCGCTGGTGGCTGATTCATGTATGGAACTGCAGAAGCTGGTGATTGAGTTTGGTAAAGTGTGTGAAAGAAGAAAGCTGAGAGTAAATGTGAATAAGAGCAGGGTTATTAGGTACAGTAGGGTTGAGGGTCAAGTCAATTGGGAGGTAAGTTTGAATGGAGAAAAACTGGAGGAAGTGAAGTGTTTTAGATATCTGGGATTGGATATGGCAGTGGACGGAACCATGGAAGTGAAAGTGAATCATAGGGTGGGGGAGGGTATGAAAGTTCTGGGGGCGTTGAAGAATGTGTGGAAGTCGAAAACATTATTTCGGAAAGCAAAAATGGGTATGTTTGAAGGAATAGTGGTTCCAACAATGTTATATGGTTACCAGGCGTGGGCTATGGATAGAGTTGTGCGGAGGAGGGTGGTTGTGCTTGAAATGAGATGTTTGAGGACAAAATGTCGCGTGAGGTGGTTTGATCGAGTAAGTAATAATAAGGTAAGAGAGATGCGTGGTAATAAAAAGAGTGTGGTTGAGAGAGTAGAAGAGGGGTTTTGAAATGGTTTGGGCACATGGAGAGAATGAGTGAGGACAGATTGACCAAGAGGATATATGTGTCAGAGGTGGAGGGAACTAGGAGAAGTGGGAGACCAAATTGGAGGTGGAAAGATGGAGTGAAAAAGATTTTGAGTAATCGAGGCCTGAACATGAAGGAGGTTGAAAGGCGTGCAAGGAATAGAGGGAATTGGAACGATGTGGTATACCGGGGTTGACGTACTGTCAATGGAATGAACCAGGGCATGTGAAGCGTCTGGGGTAAACCATGGAAAGTTCTGTGGGGTCTGCAAATATACATACCTATACATATCAACGTATACATATATATACACACACAGACATATACATATATACTCATGTACATTATTCATACTGGCTGCCTTGATTTATTCCCATCGGAACCCCGCCACACATGAAACAAAAACCCCCTCCCCCCTTCATGTGTGCAAGGTTGCGCTAGGAAAAGGCAACAAAGGCCGCATTCGTTCATACTCAGTCTCTACATGTCATGTAATAATGCACCGAAAGAAGAGCTCCCTTTCCACATCCAGTTCCTACAGAGCTTTCTATGGTTTACTCCAGACGCTTCACATGCCATTGACAGCACCTCGCCCCCGGTATACCACATCGTTCCAATTCAGTCCATTCCTTGCACGCCTTTCACCTTCCTGCATGTTCAGTCCTCGATCACTGAAAATTTTTTTCACTATCTTTCCACCTCCAATTTGGTGTCCCACTTTTCCTCATTCCCTCCACCTCTGATACATCTATCCTCTTGGTCAATCTTTCCTTACTCATTCTCTCTATGTGACCAAACCATTTCAAAACACCCTCTTCTGCTCCCTCAACCACACTCTTTTTATTACCACACATCTCTCTTACGCTTTTATTACTTACTTGATTAAACCACCTCACACCACATATTGTCCTCAAACATCTCATTTCCAGCACATCCACCCTCCACCGCACAACTCTATCCATAGCCCACGCCTCGCAGCCATATAACACCGTTGGAACCACAATTCCTTCAAACATACCCAGTTTTGCTTTCCAAGATAATGTTCTTGACTTCCACACATTCTTCAACGCTCCCAGAACTTTCGCCCCTTCCTCTACTCTATGATTCACTTCCACTTCCATTGTTCCATCCGCTGCCAAATCCACTCCCAGATATCTAAAACACTTCACTTCCTCCAATTTTTTCCATTCAAACATCCCTCTCAATTAACTTGTCCCTCAACCCTACCGTACCTAATAACCTTATTCACATTTACTCTCAACTTTCTTTTTTCACACACTTTACCAAACTCAGTCACCAGTTTCTGCATTTTCTCACCCGAATCAGCCACCAGCTCTGTATCATCAGTGAACAACAGCTGACTCACTTCCCAAGCTCTCTCATCCACAACAGACTGCACACTTGCTCTTCTTTCCAAACAACCATGGAGAAATCACGCACCCCTGTCGCAAACCAAAATCTATTGAGAACCTATCACTTTCCTCTCTTCCTACGCGTACACATGCCTTACATCCTCGATGAAAACTTTTCACTGCTTCTAAGAACTTGCCTCCCACACTATATATACTTAATATCTTCCACAGAGCTGCCTTGCCGACTTTCATCTTCCGCAAAGCTTTACTACTTCTTCTCTGTTTATTAATCATTTTCCCTAACCTTCTCACTTTGCACACCACCTTGACGAAAACACCATATATCTGCCGCTCTATCATCAGACACATTCAACAAGCCTTCAAAATACTCACTCCATCTCCTTACATCACCACTAATTGTTTTTACCTACCCATTAGCCCCCTTCACTGATGTTCCCATTTGATCCCTTGTCTTAAGCACTTTATTTACCTCCTTCCAAAACATTTCTTATTCTTCGTAAAATCTAATGATACTCTCTCACCCCAACTCTCATTTCGCTCTTTTTCACCTCTTCCACCTTTCTCTTGCCCTCCTTCCTCTTTCTTTTATACATCTCTCAGTCATTTGCATTATTTCCCTGCGAAAATCGTCCAAATGCCTTTCTCTTCTCTTTCATTAATAATCCTACTTCTTGATGGAGTGGGACATATAGGGTGTTTTGTCGAGGCAGTGTGCGAAGTGAGAGGGTCAGGGAGAATGATTTGGTATACAGGAAAGAAATAGTGAAAGCTTTGCGGAAGATGAAAGCCCGCAAGGCAGCGGGTTTGGATGGTATTCCTGTGGAATATATCAAAAAAGGGGGTATTTGTGCTGTTGACAGGGTGGTGAGGATATTCATTATATTTATGGTTCATGGTGAAGTGCCTGAGGATTGGCGGAATGCATGCGTAGTGCCATTGTACAAAGGGAAAGGGGATAAAGGTAATTGTTCAAATTACATAGGTATAAGTTTGTTGAGTATTCCTGGGAAATCATATGGGAGGGTATTGATTGAGCTGGTAAAGGCATGTACAGAGCATCAGATTGGGGAAGAGCAGTGTGGATTCAGAAGTGGTAGAGGATGTGTGGGTCAGGTGTTTGCTTTGAAGAATGTATGTGAAAATATCTAGAAAAACAAATGGATATACATGTAGCATTTATAGAACTGGAGAAATCATTTGATAGAGTTGATAGAGATGCTCTGTGGAAGAGTATATGGTGTAGCAGGTAACTTGCTAGAAGCAGTGAAAATCTTTTACCGCGGATATAAGGCATGTGTGCGAGAATGAAGAGAGGAAAGTGATTAGTTCTCAGTAAATGTCGGTTTGCGGCAGGGGTGTGTGATGTCTCCACGGTTGTTTGGAAAGAGAGGCAAGTATGCAGTCTGTTGTGGATGAGAGAGCTTGGGAAGGGAGTCAGGTGTTGTTCGCTGATGATACACCGCTGGCGTCTGATTCGGGTGAGAAACTGCAAAATCTGGTGACTAAGTTTGGTAAAGTGCGTGAAAGAAGAGAGCTGAGAGTAAATTTGAATAAGAGCAATGTTAGTAGGTAGAGTAGGGTTGAGGGACAAGTTAATTGGGAGGTAAGTTTGAATAGAGAAAAGCTGGAAAAAGTGATGTATTTTAGATATCTGGGAGTGGATCTGGCAGCGGATGGAACCATGGAAGCGGAAGTGAATCATAGAGTGGGGGAGGGGGCAAAAGTTCTGGGAGTGTTGAAGAATGTGTGGAAGTCGAGAACGTTATCTTGGAAAGCAAAAATGGGTATGTTTGAAGGAATAGTGGTTCCAACAATGTTACATGGTTGTCAGGCGTGGGCTATAGATAGAGCTGTGAAGAGGAGGGTGGATGTGCTGGAAATTAGATGTTTGAGGACAATATGTGGTGTGAGGTGGTTTGATCGAATAAGTAATGGAATGGTAAGAGAGATGAGTGGTAATAAAAAGCGTGTGGTTGAGAAACCAGAAGAGGGTGTTTTGAAATGGTTTGATCACATGCAGAGTATGAGTGAGGAAAGATTGATCAAGAGGATATATGTGTCAGAGGTGGAGGGAACGAGGAGAAGTGGGAGACCATATTGGAGGAGGAAAGATGGAGTGAAAAAGATTTTGAGTGATCGGGGCCTGAACATGCAGGAGGGTGAAAGGCGTGCAAGGAATAGAGTGAATTGGAACTATGTGGTATACCGAGGTCGATGTGCTGTCACTGGATTGAACCAGGGCATGTGAAGCGTCTCGGGAAAACCATGGAAACTTCTGTGGGGCCTGGATATGGCAAGGGAGCTGTGGTTTCGGTGCATTATACATGACAACTAGAAACTAAGTGTGAACGAATGTGGCCTTTGTTGTCTTTTCCTAGAGATACCGTGCGCACTTGCGGGGGGAGGGGGCTGTTATTTCATGTGTGGGGGGGTGGCGACGGTAATGAATAAGGGCAAACAGTGTGAATTACGTACAAGCGTATATATGTATATGACTGTGTGTATATATATGTATACGTTGAGATGTTTACTTATTTATTTTTATTTTGCTAAAAATGTATAGGTATATATATGTTCGTGTGTGGACGTGTATATATATATATATCTACATATATATATATATATATATATATATATATATATATATATATATATATATATATATATATATATATATATATATATATATATATATATATATATATATATATATATATATATATATATATGTGAATGTAGGTTTGCGGCAGGGGTGTGTGATGTCTCCATGGTTGTTTAATTTGTTTATGGATGGGGTTGTTAGGGAGGTAAATGCAAGAGTTTTGGAAAGAGGGGCAAGTATGAAGTCTGTTGGGGATGAGAGAGCTTGGGAAGTGAGTCAGTTGTTGTTCGCTGATGATACAGCGCTGGTGGCTGATTCATGTGAGAAACTGCAGAAGCTGGTGACTGAGTTTGGAAAAGTGTGTGGAAGAAGAAAGTTAAGAGTAAATGTGAATAAGAGCAAGGTTATTAGGTACAGTAGGGTTGAGGGTCAAGTCAATTGGGAGGTGAGTTTGAATGGAGAAAAACTGGAGGAAGTGAAGTGTTTTAGATATCTGGGAGTGGATCTGGCAGCGGATGGAACCATGGAAGCGGAAGTGGATCATAGGGTGGGGGAGGGGGCGAAAATCCTGGGGGCCTTGAAGAATGTGTGGAAGTCGAGAACATTATCTCGGAAAGCAAAAATGGGTATGTTTGAAGGAATAGTGGTTCCAACAATGTTGTATGGTTGCGAGGCGTGGGCTATGGATAGAGTTGTGCGCAGGAGGATGGATGTGCTGGAAATGAGATGTTTGAGGACAATGTGTGGTGTGAGGTGGTTTGATCGAGTGAGTAACGTAAGGGTAAGAGAGATGTGTGGAAATAAAAAGAGCGTGGTTGAGAGAGCAGAAGAGGGTGTTTTGAAGTGGTTTGGGCACATGGAGAGGATGAGTGTGGAAAGATTGACCAAGAGGATATATGTGTCGGAGGTGGAGGGAACAAGGAGAAGAGGGAGACCAAATTGGAGGTGGAAAGATGGAGTGAAAAAGATTTTGTGTGATCGGGGCCTGAGCATGCAGGAGGGTGAAAGGAGGGCAAGGAATAGAGTGAATTGGAGCGATGTGGTATACCGGGGTTGACGTGCTGTCAGTGGATTGAAGCAGGGCATGTGAAGCGTCTGGGGTAAACCATGGAAAGCTGTGTAGGTATGTATATTTGCGTGTGTGGACGTATGTATATACATGTGTATGGGGGGGGGGGGGGTTGGGCCATTTCTTTCGTCTGTTTCCTTGCGCTACCTCGCAAACGCGGGAGACAGCGACAAAGTATAATAAAATAAATAAAATATATATATATATATATATATATATATATATATATATATATATATATATATATATATATATATATATATATATATATATACATATATATATATATATATTTTTTTTTTCTGCTTTGTCGCTGTCTCCCGCGTTTGCGAGGTAGCGCAAGGAAACAGACGAAAGAGATGGCCCAACCCACCCCCATACACATGTATATACATACGTCCACACACGCAAATATACATACCTACACAGCTTTCCATGGTTTACCCCAGACGCTTCACATGCCCTGATTCAATCCACTGACAGCACGTCAACCCCGGTATACCACATCGATCCAATTCACTCTATTCCTTGCCCGCCTTTCACCCTCCTGCATGTTCAGACCCCGATCACACAAAATCTTTTTCACTCCATCTTTCCACCTCCAATTTGGTCTCCCACTTCTCCTCGTTCCCTCCACCTCCGACACATATATCCTCTTGGTCAATCTTTCCTCACTCATTCTCTCCATGTGCCCAAACCATTTCAAAACACCCTCTTCTGCTCTCTCAACCACACTCTTTTTATTTCCACACATCTCTCTTACCCTTACGTTACTTATTCGATCAAACCACCTCACACCACACATTGTCCTCAAACATCTCATTTCCAGCACATCCATCCTCCTGCGCACAACTCTATCCATAGCCCACGCCTCGCAACCATACAACATTGTTGGAACCACTATTCCTTCAAACATACCCATTTTTGCTTTCCGAGATAATGTTCTCGACTTCCACACATTCTTCAAGGCCCCCAGGATTTTCGCCCCCTCCCCCACCCTATGATCCACTTCCGCTTCCATGGTTCCATCCGCTGCCAGATCCACTCCCAGATATCTAAAACACTTCACTTCCTCCAGCTTTTCTCCATTCAAACTCACCTCCCAATTGACTTGACCCTCAACCCTACTGTACCTAATAACCTTGCTCTTATTCACATTTACTCTTAACTTTCTTCTTCCACACACTTTTCCAAACTCAGTCACCAGCTTCTGCAGTTTCTCACATGAATCAGCCACCAGCGCTGTATCATCAGCGAACAACAACTGACTCACTTCCCAAGCTCTCTCATCCCCAACAGACTTCATACTTGCCCCTCTTTCCAAAACTCTTGCATTTACCTCCCTAACAACCCCATCCATAAACAAATTAAACAACCATGGAGACATCACACACCCCTGCCGCAAACCTACATTCACTGAGAACCAATCACTTTCCTCTCTTCCTACACGTACACATGCCTTACATCCTCGATAAAAACTTTTCACTGCTTCTAACAACTTGCCTCCCACACCATATATTCTTAATACCTTCTACAGAGCATCTCTATCAACTCTCTCTCTCTCTCTCTCTCTCTCTCTCTCTCTCTCTCTCTCTCTCTCTCTCTCTCTCTCTCTCTCTCTCTCTCTCTCTCTCTCTCTCTCTCTCTCTCTCTCTCTCTCTCTCTCTCTCTCTCTCTCTCTCTCTCTCTCTCTCTCTCTATATATATATATATATATATGTACATATGTGTGTGTGTGTGTATCCATCATTATCATTATACTTTGTCGCAGTCTCCCACGTTAGCGAGGTAGCGCAAGGAAACAGATGAAAGAATGGCCTAACCCACCCACATACACATGTATATACATACAAGTCCACACACGCACATATACATACTTATACATCTCAACGTATATACGCACTCAGACATATACATATATACACATGTGCATAATTCAAACTGTCTGCCCTTATTCATTATCGTCGCCACCCCGCCACACATGAAATGACAGCCCCCTCCTCCTGAAAGTGCGCGAGGTAGCGTTAGGGAAAGACAACAAAGGCCACATTCGTCCATACTTAGTCTCTAGCTTTTATGTATAATGCACCGAAACCACAGCTTCCTTTCTACATTCAGACCCCACAAACCTTTCCATGGTTTACCCCAGACGCTTTACGTGCCCTGGTTCAATCCATTGACAGCAGGTCGATCCTGGTATACCACATCGTTCCAGTTCACTATATTCCTTGCAAGCCTTTCACCCTCCCGCATGTTCAGCCCCGATTACTCAAAATCTTTTTCACTCCATCTTTCCAACTAAAATTTTTCCACCTCCAATTTGGTCTCCCACCTCTCCTCGTTCGCTCAACCTCTGACACATATATCCTTGTCAATCTCTCCTCACTCATTCTCTCTACGTGATCAAACCATTTCAAAGCACTCTCTTCTGCTCTCTCAACTACACTCTTTTTATTACCACACATCTTTTTTACCCTTTCATTACTTACTTGATCAAACCACCTTACACCATATATTGTCCTCAAACATCTCATTTCCAGCCTAACTGTTACCCTCCTCCGCACAACTCTATCTATAGCCCACGCCTCGGAACCATATGACATTGTTGGAACCAATATTCCTTCAAACATACCCATTTTTGCTTTCCAAGATAAAGTTCTCGACTTCCACACATTTCTCAACGCTCCCAAAACTTTCGCCCCCTCCCTTCCCTTATGATTCACTTCCGTTTCCATGGTTCCATCCGCTGCCAAATCCACTCCCTGATGCCTAAAACACCTTACTTCCTCCAGTTTTTCTCCATTCAAACTTACCTCCCAATTGACTTGTCCCTCAACACTACAGTACCTGATAACCTTGCTTTTATACATATTCATTCTTCACTTTCTTCTTTCATACAATTTACCAAACTCAGTCACCAGCTTCTGCAATATCTCATCGGAATCAGCCACCAGCGCTGTATCATCAGCGAACAATAACTGACTCACTTCCCGAGCTCTCTCATCCACAACAAACTGCATACTTGCCTATCTTTCCAAAACTCTTGCATTCACCTCCCTAACAACCTCATCCATTAACAGATCAAACAACAATGGAGACAACACATACCCCTGCCGCAAACAAACATTCACTGAGAACCAATCACTTTCCCCTCTTTCTACACGTACACATGACTGACATCCTCGACAAAAACTTTTCAGTGCTTCTATCAACTTGCCTCTCACACCATATATTTATGGATCTCTAGATCCATAACTGCTATATACAAATCCATTTGCTTTTCTAAGTATTTCTCACATACATCATTCAAAGCAAACACCTTATCCACACATCCTCTACTATTTCTGAAACCACACTGCTCTTCGTCAATCTGATGCTCTGTATATGCCTTCACCCTTTTAATCAATACCCTCCCATATTGCATTATTTCCCTGCAAAAGCCGTCGAAATGCCTCTCTCTTCTCTTTCAATAATAATCTTACTTCTTCTTCCCACCACTCACTACCCTTTCTAATCTGCCCACCTCCCATGCTTCTCATGCCACAAGTATCTTTTGCGCAAGCCATCACTGCTTCCCTAAATACATCCCTTTTCTCTCCCACTCCCCTTACGTCCTTTGTTCTCACCTATCTCCATTCTGTACTCGGTCTTTTCTAGTACTTCCTCACACAAGTCTCCTTCCTAAGCTCACTTACTCTCATCACTCTCTTTATCCCAACATTCTCTCTTCTTTACT
The DNA here is from genome assembly GCF_036320965.1 of Panulirus ornatus. NCBI lineage: Eukaryota > Metazoa > Arthropoda > Malacostraca > Decapoda > Palinuridae > Panulirus > Panulirus ornatus. The sequence continues at coordinate 57,354,111 of NC_092226.1, forward strand.
GAAAACCTATACAAATGGTTACATTCGCCTCCAGAAGATATTGATCAGACATCCTTCCAGTTGCACCTTTTAGCACATTAACATCCAAAAGTCTGTCTTTAGCTCGCCTATCAATGAACACGTAATCCAATAACACTCTCTGGCCATCTCTACTACTTACATACGTATACTTATGTATATCTCTCTTTTTAAAGCAGGTATTCCCAATCACCAGTCCTTTCTCAGCACATAAATCTACAAGCTCTTTTCCATTTCCATTTACAACACTGAACACCCCATGTACACCAATTATTTCCTCAACTGCCACTTTACTCACTTCTGCATTCAAATCACCCATCACTATAACCCGGTCTCGTGCATCAAAACTACTAACACACTCACTCAGCTGCTCCCAAAACACTTGTCTCTCATGATCTTTCTTCTCATGCCCAGATGCATATGCACCAATAATGCACCAATAATATATATATATATATATATATATATATATATATATATATATATATATATATATATATATATATATATATATATATATATATATATATATATATATATATATATATATATATATATATATATATATATATATATATATATATATATATATATATATATGGATCTGGAGAAGGCATATGATAGAGTTGATAGAGATGCTCTATGGAAGGTATTGAGAATGTATGGTGTGGGAGGCAAGTAGTTAGAAACAGTGAAAAGTTTTTATTTAGATTGTAAGGCATGTGTACGTGTAGGAAGAGGGGAAATTGATTGGTTTTCAGTGAATGTAGGTTTGCGGCAGGGGTGTATGATGTGTCCATGGTTGTTTAACGTGTCTATGGATGGGGTTGCTAGGGAGGTGAATGCAAGAGTTTTGGAAAGAGGGGCAAGTATGCAGTCTGTTGTGGATGAGAGAGAGCTTTTGAAGTGAGTCAGTTCTTCTTCGCTGATGATACAGCGCTGGTGGCTGATTCATGTGAGAAACTGCAGAAGCTGGTGACTGAGTTTGGTAAAGTGTGTGAAAGAAGAAAGTTAAGAGTAAATGTGAATAAGAACAAGGTTATTAGGTACAGTAGGGTTGAGGGTCAAGTCAATTCGGGAGGTAAGTTTGAATGGAGAAAAACTGGGGGAAGTAAAGTGTTTTAGATATCTCGGAGTGGATCTGGCAGCGGATGGAACCATGGAAGCGGAAGTGAATCATAGTGTGGGGGAGGGGGCTAAAATCCTGGGAGCCTTGAAGAATGTGTGGAAGTCGAGAACATTATCTCGGAAAGCAAAAATGGGTATGTTTGAAGGAATAGTGGTTCCCACAATGCTATATGGTTGCGAGGCGTGGGCTATGGATAGAGTTGTGCGCAAAAGGGTGGATGTGCTGGAAATGAGATGTTTGAGGACAATATGTGGTGTGAGGTGGTTTGATCGAGTAAGTAATGTAAGGATGAGAGAGATGTGTGGAAATAAGAAGAGCGTGGTTGAGAGAGCAGAAGAGGGTGTTTTGAAATGGTTTTGGCACATGGAGAGAATGAGTGAGGAAAGATTGACCAAGAGGATATATGTGTCGGAGGTGGAGGGAACGAGGAGAAGTGGGAGACCAAATTGGAGGTGGAAAGATGGAGTGAAAAAGATTTTGAGTGATCGGGGCCTGAACATGCAGGAGGGTGAAAGGCGGGCAAGGAATAGAGTGAATTGGATCGATGTGGTATACCGGGGTCGACGTGCTGTTAATCGATTGAATCAGGGCATGTGAAGCGTCTGGGGTAAACCATGGAAAGTTCTGTGGGGCCTGGATGTGGAAAGGTAGCTTTGGTTTCGGGCATTATTGCATGACAGCTAGAGACTGAGTGTGAACGAATGGGGCCTTTGTTGTCATTTCCTAGCGCTACCTCGCACACATGAGAGGGGGAGGGGGATGTTATTCTATGTGTGGCAAGGTGGCGATGGAAATGAATAAAGGCAGACAGTGTGAATTGTGTGCATGTGTATATATGTATATGTCTCTGTGTGTGTATATATGTGTACATTGAGATGTATGGGTATGTATATTTGCGTGTGGGGACGTGTGTGTATATACATGTGTATGGGGGTGGGTTGGGCCATTTCTTTCGTCTGTTTCCTTGCGCTACCTCGCAAACGCGGGAGACAGCGACAAAGCAAAATAAATATATGTAAATAATATATATATATATATATATATATATATATATATGTATATATATATATATATATATATATATATATATATATATATATATATATATATATATATATCATAGGAATGACGGGTCAGAGAGGACAAGGTTTGTTCGTGTACATAAAGTCATCGCGCGGCCACGTGAAGAACTGAGCAGATGGTCGCTAGTCGTCTCACATCTGTCTAACCTCTATGATGTCTTTGACTCCTTGTTGTTAATTGATATGTTAGGAATATCATATCTTGCAAATAAGAATATAAGTTATTAGTAGAACCCTCATATGGGGGAGAGAGATAATATGTTGGTAACCCCACAGTGTTGATCGGTGCCCCGTGTGAACAGCGAGGGGCCGACGGCCATCTACTGACCCCCTATCACATCCCTCCTGCGGCGGTTGGGTGGGGTGCTTTTGGGTGGACTGTGGGGGGCACATATAGGTACTCTTTTAATAATGTTTAGCTAGTAAGGAACAACGTATCATATTTTCAGTATAATGTAAAGAATTAGAGTGTAAAATTTCCCTTGGCATGTAGGTAAATGGAATTGCGACATTTTCATATTCATCCGAGGGGTCGTATGTACGAGGAGAGACGGGTTGAACAAGACGAGATTTGATTGTGTACATAAAGTTATCTTGCAGCCGTGTCGTTATCAAGCAAAACAAACACAGACGGAGTCAACGACTGAGTAGATGATCGCCAGTGTTGTCATATATATCTGACTTGTATAGTATCTTTGACTCTTCGTTTTTGTTGATGAGTTGGGAATATTATATCTCGCAATTAAGAATATACATCATTAGTAGAGCCATTATATGGGAGAGGGAGATCATATGTTGGCAACCCACGGTGTTAATTGGTGCTGCAGGTCAACAGCGAGGCGTCGACAGCCATCTACTTACCCCTTATCACATCCCCCCCTGCGGCTAGAGGGGGGGTAGGGAGAAGATGCCTCATACGGGTACTCTTCTAACATTGTTTAGCTTGTAAGAAACGAAGTATCATATTGTAAGAATACTGTAAGAATTAGTACGTTACATAACCCGTGGCATGTATCATGAGTAAAGCTTTAGATTAATTATAGATATTATATCGTACGAGACATGTCATCATAACAGTCTCCACGTAGAATTACTTCATGTGCAAAAGATTATTATTTACTGTACGTAATTAAGTACATACAATGATACAGTTTCAGATAAGGTCTCCACGAAAATGTATCGAGTGTGGAAGCGACAAAGTGAAGTGGAGAACTGACAAAGTGACATAGCGAAGTAATCAACCAGGGAAACTGAAATGATCGCCTTGGCAACCCAACGTAATTCAGAGTCACTCAGTATACAGACAAGACGGAGTTGCGGTTCATTTCAGTAGCCTTCGTCATTTCAGTGAGATGTACCCAGTTTGGGGGGCAAATTAAGTACACTACCCCCTTTCAGACTTACCCAGCCTGGGGTGCATAGTATTCAACATCCACTAAGAAATCCTGCTAAGCTAACACCTCGATTTGTTACAAAAGGTGTCTTTATACAGTGTGCATGGCTCACCCCCTGTGAGGGTCAGGAGCCAGTAATGTGTCTACTAGACACACTGATAAATTCGATTCCAACATGGCAGCACGACAGGCGTGGAAAGCAGCTGACGGACTGACATGACATGAAGGACATGGGGCCATTCCTTGGCCAGACACACTGACACCCATAGACCTGGCTGCCGTCCGCTGCTAAAAGTCCAGCTAAGACCATGTGTTACACAATCTTACACACTCACACATAGATATCTAATATTATGTAAACGTCAGTGAACCCATGCATAATAATTATGTTATTAGTATATATATATATATATATATATATATATATATATATATATATATATATATATATATATATATGTATATATACGTATATATATATTATTATTTATTATTATACTTTGTCGCTGTCTCCCGCGTTTGCGAGGTAGCGCAAGGAAACAGACGAAAGAAATGGCCCAACCCCCCCCCATACACATGTATATACATACGTCCACACACGCAAATATACATACCTACACAGCTTTCCATGGTTTACCCCAGACGCTTCACATGCCTTGCTTCAATCCACTGACAGCACGTCAACCCCGGTATACCACATCGCTCCAATTCACTCTATTCCTTGCCCTCCTTTCACCCTCCTGCATGTTCAGGCCCCGATCACACAAAATCTTTTTCACTCCATCTTTCCACCTCCAATTTGGTCTCCCTCTTCTCCTTGTTCCCTCCACCTCCGACACATATATCCTCTTGGTCAATCTTTCCTCACTCATCCTCTCCATGTGCCCAAACCACTTCAAAACACCCTCTTCTGCTCTCTCAACCACGCTCTTTTTATTTCCACACACATATATATATATATATATATATATATATATATATATATATATATATATATATATATATATATATATCCCTGGGGATAGGGGATTAAGAATACTTCCCACGTATTCCCTGCGTGTCGTAGAAGGCGACTAAAAGGGGAGGGAGCGGGGGGCTGGAAATCCTCCCCTCTCGTTTTTTTTTTTTTTTTTCTTTTTTTTTTTTTTTCCAAAAGAAGGAACAGAGGGGGCCAGGTGAGGATATTCTCTCAAAGGCCCAGTCCTCTGTTCTTAACGCTACCTCGCTAATGCGGGAAATGGCGAATAGTTTGAAAAAAAAAAAAAATATATATATATATATATATATATACGTATATATATATATATATATATATATATATATATATATATATATATATATATATATATATATATATATATATATATATATATATATATATATTAAACCAGGTATTCCCAATCATCAGTCCTTTTTCAGCACATAAATCTACAAGCTCTTCACCATTTCCATTTACAACACTGAACACCCCATGTATACCAATCATTCCCTCAACTGCCACATTACTCACCTTTGCATTCAAATCACCCATCACTATAACCCGGTCTCGTGCATCAAAACCACTAACACACTCATTCAGCTGCTCCCAAAACACTTGCCTCTCTTGATCTTTCTTCTCATGCCCAGGTGCATATGCACCAATAATCACCCACCTCTCTCCATCAACTTTCAGTTTTACCCATATTAATCGAGAATTAAAAAAAAACAAAACATATATATAAATGTATATATATATATATATATATATATATATATATATATATACATATATATATATATATATATATATATATATATATATATATATATATATATATATATATATATATATATATATATTCATTTATTTATTTATACTTATTTTGCTTTGTCGCTGTCTCCCGCGTTAGCGAGGTAGCGCAGGAAACAGACGAAAAAATGGCCCAACCCACCCACATACACATGTATATGCATACACGTCCACACACGCAAATATACATACCTATACATCTCAATGTACACATATATATACACACACAGGCATATACATATATACACATGTACATAATTCATACTGTCTGCCTTTATTTATTCCCATTGCCACCCCGCCACACATGGAATAACAAACCCCTCCCCCCTCATGCGCGCGAGGTAGCGCTAGGAAAAGACAACAAAGGTCCCATTCGTTCACACTCAGTTTCTAGCTGTCATGTAATAATGCACCGAGACCACAGCTCCCTTTCCACATCCAGGCCCCACAGAACTTTCCATGGTTCACCCCAGGCGCTTCACATGCCCTGGTTCAATCCATTGATAGCACATCGACCCCGGTATACCACATCGATCCAATTCACTCTATTCCTTGCACGCCTTTCACTCTCCTGCATGTTCTGGCCCCGATCACTCAAAATCTTTTTCACTCCATCTTTCCACCTAAAATTTGGTCTCCCACTTCTCCTCGTTCCCTCCACCTCTGACACATATATTCTCTTGGTCAATCTTTCCTCACTCATTCTCTCCATGTGACCAAACCATTTCAAAACACCCTCTTCTGCTCTCTCAAGCACACTCTTTTTATTTCCACACATCTCTCTTACCCTTACATTACTTACTCGATCAAACCACCTCACACCACATATTGTCCTCAAACATCTCATTTGCAGCACATCCACCCTCCTGCGCACAACTCTATCCATAGCCCACGCTTCGCAACCATACAACATTGTTGGAACCACTATTCCTTCAAACATACCCATTTTTGCTTTCTGAGATAGTGCTCTCGACTTCCAAGCATTCTTCAAGGCTCCCAGAATTTTCGCCCCCTCCCCCACCCTATGATTCACTTCCGCTTCCATGGTTCCATCCGCTGCCAGATCCACTCCCAGATATCTAAAACACTTTACTTCCTCCAGTTTTTCTCCATTCAAACTCATATATATATATATATATATATATATATATATATATATATATATATATATATATATATATATATATATATATATGAAGGTGATATCGTAATTCAGTAGGCGTTCATATAATTTTACCTAAAAGGTAATTTTTCTATACATGCAGCACATGTTTCACGGAGACAATCTTCCTCATCAGGCGCAAACAGTTCATAAAGTTATCTTAAACCCCAACACCAACTCAAATATTCCGTATATCCTCTGCCGTTATCGACTATACACTGGCCTGACCATTACATTGAAAGGGGAAGGTGGCAAGTTGTTGAGAGCGGTTGACTTGGTAACAAGATGTTTGTTTGACTATGTTATCGTTTCCACATAATTCTTTCATAATGATTTGATTGAAAATAGGATATGCTTTAAAGTTGAATTAGCAGTTAAGAGAGATCTATTGACCTTAAGGGTAGCATAATTAGTATTGACCTTACAATTTGACCAGGATGTTTAAGTCTACCGGGTGATCGTTTCCATGACAGTTTCTAGCGATCGCATTGATGTGGTCGTCCTTGCATAATGAATGACGGTGCCAATAGCACCTCTCAATTCCTGTTTTACCGACGTAGCCAATGCACACATCATTACATGACTACATTTGACGGCGTCAACACTCAGTTTTCGGATAATTTGGCTTACTTGTAATCAAGGTCTTACTGATAATGTTATTGTACATTAGCTAAGTTAGGAAATATGGCAACACTAAACATTTAGACCTATCATCATTTTTCTCACATTTTTGTTACTAGATGCATAAAATGTTTTCCGAGCTTTCCCTTAAACCTTACTCACAAACCACTTAGGGTAACATAACTGCCTAAAGATACGTCTTATATGACTACATTCGTCTATCAGACATTTGGGACCACATTCCGTAATGCTCTTAAAAACACAGACACAAATACAGACATTTTTGCGGAGGAATAATGTACTGAAAAATAATGAATATTTCCCTCAGACTTAGTAGGCTTCCTGTAGATCTTGTATGACAAGTCATCAAATTTCCTAGTTATCAGAACATCAAGAAACTGCAGCTTGCCTTCTTTTCTCCATTTAATCTTGAATTTGATGATGGGGGTAAATATAATTTAGTTAATCAAAGAAAACATCACAATCTTAGGAAAATGGCCAGAAGGACTACACATCATCAACGTTTCTAAATAATTTTTTTTTTTTATGATTTCTGACGGAAGTTGAAATTTCTCTTTCGATTATTCCATCGATAAGTTACTGAGGATAGGACTAAGGGGATTTCCCATGGCAAGACCAAATTTCTGTCCATGAAAATTAGCTTTATCATCCTCGAAAACCACGTACCCAAGTGCTTTATACAAGATGAAACAAACTCCATTTTGGAGAATAGAGCATGAAATTCTTCAGCAGCACATAGACAATATAAAAACCTACTCCAACCACGCAAAGGCACGGGGTTCGATTCCTTACAACAGGAGAGTATCATATGCTCTATGAAATGCACGTTCATATGCACTATATTCGTGTTCATATACCTTCATGTTTGACAGTTAGGTTCTGGTAATGTAAGCCTGATGGGATCCGGTTTAGATCCCATTGCCCAGGGATGTGAGACGAAGGTTATTCGAATACATGTAATCGAACAATCATTTTCCTATTAGGGGTGACTATAGCCGAATGGTTAGAGTTTCTAACTATCAGCCAAGGTCCCGGGTTCGAAACCTTGCTGTTGGAAGGTATTTGTATTTTATGAAAATGCGCGTCCATATGTACTATATTTGTGTTCGTATAACTCCCTGTTTGACAGTTAGGTTCAGTAAATTGCTAGCTACTGGTAACGTGAGCCTGATGGGATTTGTCCAGTCTAGACCGCGTTGCTCATGGATGTGGGACGAAGGGTATTCGATATACATGTAACCGAATAGTCATTTCTCTATTAAGGGCGATCATAGCCGAGCGGTAAACATTTCCAACTGCTGCGCAAAGGTCCCGAGTTCGAGTACTTGTGCTATATATATATATATATATATATATATATATATATATATATATATATATATACGAATAAAGTGTATATGAACGCGCATCTTCATAGAACATACAAAGCTCCAACAGCCAGGATCGAACCTGGGACCCCTTGTGCAAGAGGCAGGCATGCTAACCGCTAGGCTAAGGGACTCTCTAATAGGAAACAACTATTCGAAATACTAAGTACTCGAATACCCTTCGTCTCACAATGGTGAGCAACGGGGTCTATCGGTTGTTTCAAAACAGAACACACAGCCAGCTGATAGCGGTTTGCACCTCTCAGCACATTAACATCCAAAAGTCTCTCTTTCGTGCGTCTATCAATTAACACGTAATCCAATAACGCTCTCTGGCCATCTCTCCTACTTACATACGTATACTTATGTATATCTCGCTTTTTAAACCAGGTATTCCCAATAACCAGTCCTTTTTCAGCACATAAATCTACAAGCTCTTCACCATTTCCATTTACAACACTGAACACTCCATGTATACCAATTATTCCCTCAACTGCCACATTACTCACCTTTGCATTCAAATCACCCATCACTATAACCCGGTCTTGTGCATCAAAACCACTAACACACTCATTCAGCTTCTCCCAAAACACTTGCCTCTCATGATCTTTCTTCTCATGCCCAGGTGCATATGCACCAATAATCACCCATCTCTCTCCATCAACTTTCAGTTTTACCCATATCAATCTAGAATTTACTTTCTTACACTCTATCACATACTCCCACAACTCCTGATTCAGGAGTAGTGCTACTCCTTCCCTTGCTCTTGTCCTCTAACTAACCCCCGACTTTACTCCCAAGACATTCCCAAACCACTCTTCCCCTTTACCCTTTAGCTTCGTTTCACTTAGAGCCAAAACATCCAGGTTCCTTTCCTCAAACATACTACATATCTCTCCTTTTTTCTCATCTTGGTTACATCCACACACATTTAGACACCCCAATCTGAGCCTTCGAGGAGGATGAGCACTCCTCGCGTGACTCCTGTTTTGGAAGGAGGTAAATAAACTGCGTAAGACAAGGGAGCAAATGGGAACTTCAGTGAAGGGGGCTAATGGGGAGGTGATAACAAGTAGTGGTGATGTGAGAAGGAGATGGAGTGAGTATTTTGAAGGTTTGTTGAATGTGTTTGATGATAGAGTGGCAGATGGGGGGTGTCTTGGTCGAGGTGGCGTGCAAAGTGAGAGGGTTAGGGAAAATGATTTGGTAAATAGAGAAGAGGTAGTAAAAGCTTTACGGAAGATGAAAGCCGGCAAAGCAGCAGGTTTGGATGGCATTGCAGTGGAATTTATTAAAAAAGGGGGTGACTGAATTGTTGACTGGTTGTTAAGGTTATTTAATGTATGCATGATTCATGGTGAGGTGCCTGAGGATTGGCGGAATGCTGGCATAATGCCATTGTACAAAGGCAAAGGGGATAAGAGTGAGTGCTCAAATTACAGAGGTATAAGTTTGTTGAGTATTCCTGGTAAATTATATGGGAGGGTATTGATTGAGAGGGTGAAGGCATGTACAGAGCATCAGATTGGGGAAGAGCAGTGTGGTGTCAGGAGTGGTAGAGGATGTGTGGATCAGGTGTTTGCTTTGAAGAATGTATGCGAGAAATACTTAGAAAAGCAAATGGATTTGTATGTAGCATTTATGGATCTGGAGAAGGCATGTGATAGAGTTGATAGAGATGGTCTGTGGAAGGTATTAAGAATATATGGTGTGGGAGGCAAGTTGTTAGAAGCAGTGAAAAGTTTTTATCGAGGATGTAAGGCATGTGTACGTGTAGGAAGAGACGAAAGTGATTGGTTCTCAGTGAAAGTAGGTTTGCGGCAGGGGTGCGTGATGTCTCCATGGTTGTTTAATTTGTTTATGGATGGGGTTATTAGGGAGGTGAATGCAAGAGTTTTGGAAAGAGGGGCAAGCATGCAGTCTGTTGTGGATGAAAGAGCTTGGGAAGTGAGTCAGTTGTTCGCTGATGATACAGCGCTGGTGGTTGATTCATGTAAGAAACTGCAGAAGCTGGTGACTGAGTTTGGTAAAGTGTGTGAAAGAAGAAAGTTAAGAGTAAATGTGAATAAGAGCAAGGTTATTAGGTACAGTAGGGTTGAGGGTCAAGTCAATTGGGAGGTAAGTTTGAATGGAGAAAAACTGGAGGAAGTGAAGTGTTTTAGATATCTGCGAGTGGATCTGGCAGCGGATGGAACCATGGATACGGAATTGAATCATAGGGTGGGGGAGGGGGCGAGAATTCTGGGAGCCCTGAAGAATGTCTGGAAGTCGAGAACATTATCTCGGAAAGCAAAAATGGGTATGTTTGAAGGAATAGTGGTTCCAACAATGTTGTATGTTTGCGAGGCGTGGGCTATGGCTAGAGTTGTGCGCAGGAGGGTGGATGTGCTGGAAATGAGATGTTTGAGGACAATATGTGGTGTGAGGTGGTTTGATCGAGTAAGTAATGTAAGGGTGAGAGAGATGTTTGGAAATAAAAAGAGTGTGGTTGAGAGAGCAGAAGCGGGTGTTTTGAAATGGTTTGGTCACATGGAGAGAATGAGTGGGGAAAGACTGACCAAGAGGATATATGTGTCAGAGGTGGAGGGAACGAGGAGGAGTGGGAGACCAAATTGGAGGTGGAAAGATGGAGTGAAAAAGATTTTGTGTGATCGGGGCCTGAACATGCAGGAGGGTGAAAGGAGTGCAAGGAAAAGAGTGAATTGGAACGATGTGGTATACCGGGGTCGACGTGCTGTCAATGGATTGAACCAGGGCATGTGAAGCGTCTGGGGTAAACCATGCAAAGTGTGTGGGGCCTGGATGTGGAAAAGGAGCTGTGGTTTCGGTGCATTATTACATGACAGCTAGAGACTGAGTGTGAACGAATGGGGCCTTTGGTGTTTTTCCTAGCGCTACCTCGCACACATGAGGGGGGAGGGGGTTGTTATTCAATGTGTGGCGAGGTGGCGATGGGAACAAATAAAGGCAGACAGTATGAATTATGTACATGTGTATATATGTATATGTCTGTGTGTGTATATATATATATGTACATTGAGATGTATAGGTATGTATATTGTGCGTGTGTGGACATGTATGTATATACATGTGTATGTGGGCGGGTTGGGCCATTCTTTCGTCTGTTTCCTTGCGCTACCTCGCTAACGCGGGAGACAGCGACAAAGCAAAATAAATATAAATAAATAAATATATATATATATATATATATATATATATATATATATATATATATATATATATATTATATATATATATATATATATATATATATATATATATATATATATATATATATATATATATATATATATTATATATATATATATATATATATATATATATATATATATATATATATATATATATATATATATATATATATATATATATCGTTGTTAAAATGAAGGCCTAGATCAGGGTATTCAGTTACCCGTGCCGTCTCAGCTAACGTAAAGAATTATATTATAGAGAACCCCACCAAAACCTGCAGTTCCCTGTTCCTTCAGATGTTGGCCGCCATTCGTAAACATGTCAGGTCGCGTGAAAGAAATGTTGCCACAAATTCACAAAATGAACTTCCCCTATAAACCAAGGGTAACAAATGTATTACCTAGACCTACCACCTAACTGTAGAAGGCGTTCCTGGTGCTGATCCTGGGCACCTCTTGGTGCCTTTGATATATATATATATATATATATATATATATATATATATATATATATATATATATCATACAAACCTCCAACAGCCAGGATCGAACCCGGGACCCCTGTGCAAGAGGCAGGCATGTTAACCGCTAGGCTATGGGTCTGTATAATAGGAAACAACTATTCGAAATACTAAGTACTCGAATACCCTTCGTCTCACAATAGTGAGCAACGGGGTCTATACCGGTTATTTCCGAACAGACGCACATTGCCAGCTGATAGCGTTTTACCGAACCTAACTGTACAACGCGGAGGTATATGAATACGAATAAAGTGCATATGAACGCGCTAAGGGACGGTATAATACAGTTAGCATGCCTGCCTGGTTAGCATGCCTGCCTCTTGCAAGGGGATCCCGGGTTCGATCCTGGCTGTTGGAGGTTTGTATGTTTTATGAAGGTGAGCGTTCATATGCACTTTATTCGTATTCATATACCTCCGCGTTGTACAGTTAGGTTCATTAAAACGCTATCAGCTGGCTATGTGCGTCTGTTCGGAAATAACCGGTATAGACCCCGTTGCTCACTATTGTGAGACGAAGGGTATTCGAGTACAGTATTTCGAATAGTTGTTTCCTATTATACAGTCCCATAGCCTAGCGGTTAGCATGGCTGCCTCTTGCACAGGGCTCCCGGGTTCGATCCTGGCTGTTGGAGGTTTGTATGTTCTATGAAGGTGCGCGCTCATATGCACTTTATTCGTATTCATATACCTCCGCGTTGTACAGTTAGGTTCGGTAAAACGCTATCAGCTTGCTATGTGAGTCTGTTCGGAAATAACCGGTAAAGACCCCGTTGCTCACCATTGTGAGACGAAGGGTATTCGAGTACTTAGTATTTCGAATAGTTGTTTCCTATTATACAGTCCAATAGCCTAGCGGTTAGCATGCCTGCCCCTTGCACAGGGATCCCGGGTTCGCTCCCGACTGTTGGAGGTTTGTATGTTCTATGAAGGTGCGCGTTCATATGTACTTTATTCGCATATATATATATATATATATATTTTTTTTTTCTTTTTTTTGCTTTGTCGCTGTCTCCCGCGTTTGCGAGGTAGCGCAAGGAAACAGACGAAAGAAATGGCCTAACCCATCCCCATACACATGCCTTGATTCAATCCACTGACAGCACGTCAACCCCGGTATACCACATCGCTCCAATTCACTCTATTCTTTGCCCTCCTTTCACCCTCCTGCATGTTCAGGCCCCGATCACACAAAATCTTTTTCACTCCATCTTTCCACCTCCAATTTGGTCTCCCTCTTCTCCTCGTTCCCTCCACCTCCGACACATATATCCTCTTGGTCAATCTTTCCTCACTCATTCTCTCCATGTGACCAAACCATTTCAAAACACCCTCTTCTGCTCTCTCAACCACGCTCTTTTTATTTCCACACATCTCTCTTACCCTTATGTTACTTACTCGATCAAACCACCTCACACCACACATTGTCCTCAAATATCTCATTTCCAGCACATCCATCCTCCTGCGCACAACTCTATCCATAGTCCACGCCTCGCAACCATACAACATTGTTGGAACCACTATTCCTTCAAACATACCCATTTTTGCTTTCCGAGATAATGTTCTCGACTTCCACACATTCTTCAAGGCTCCCAGAATTTTCGCCCCCTCCCCCACCCTATGATCCACTTCCGCTTCCATGGTTCCATCCGCTGACAGATCCACTCCCAGATATCTAAAACACTTCACTTCCTCCAGTTTTTCTCCATTCAAACTCACCTCCCAATTGACTTGACCCTCAACCCTACTGTACCTAATAACCTTGCTCTTATTCACATTTACTCTTAACTTTCTTCTTTCACACACTTTACCAAACTCAGTCACCAGCTTCTGCAGTTTCTCACATGAATCAGCCACCAGCGCTGTATCATCAGCGAACAACAACTGACTCACTTACCAAGCTCTCTCATCCCCAACAGACTTCATATTTGCCCCTTTCCAAAACTCTTGCATTCACCTCCCTAACAACCCCATCCATAAACAAATTAAACAACCATGGAGACATCACACACCCCTACCGCAAACCTACATTCACTGAGAACCAATCACTTTCCTCTCTTCCTACACGTACACATGCCTTACATCCTCGATAAAAACTTTTCACTGTTTCTAACAACTTGCCTCCCACACCATATATTCTTAATACCTTCCACAGACCATCTCTATGAACTCTATCATATGCCTTCTCCAGATCCATAAATGTTACATACAAATCCATTTGCTTTTCTAAGTATTTCTCACATACATTCTTCAAAGCAAACACCTGATCCACACATCCTCTACCACTTCTGAAACCACACTGCTCTTCCCCAATCTGATGCTCTGTACATGCCTTCACCCTCTCAATCAATACCCTCCCATATAATTTACCAGGAATACTCAACAAACTTATACCTCTGTAATTTGAGCACTCACTCTTATCCCCTTTGCCTTTGTACAACGGCACTATGCACGCATTCCGCCAATCCTCAGGCACCTCACCATGAGTCATACATACATTAAATAACCTTACCAACCAGTCAACAATACAGTCACCCCCTTTTTTAATAAATTCCACTGCAATACCATCCAAACCTGCTGCCTTGCCGGCTTTCATCTTCCGCAAAGCTTTTACTACCTCTTCTCTGTTTACCAACTCATTTTCCCTAACCCTCGCACTTTGCACACCACCTCGACCAAAACACCCTATATCTGCCACTCTATCATCAAACACATTCAACAAACCTTCAAAATACTCACTCCATCTCCTTCTCACATCACCACTACTTGTTATCACCTCCCCATTTGCGCCCTTCACTGAAGTTCCCATTTGCTCCCTTGACTTACGCACTTTATATATATCATCCCTAGGGGATAGGGGAGAAAGAATATTTCCAACGTATTCCTCACGTGTCGTACAAGGCGACTAAAGGGGACGGGAGCGGGGGGCTAGAAACCCTCCCCTCCTTATATTTCAACTTTCTAAAAGGGGAAACAGAAGAAGGAGTCACGCGGGGAGTGCTCATCCATCTCGGAAGCTCAGATTAGGTTGTCTAAATAAGTGTGGATGTAACCAAGATGAGAAAAAAAGGAGAGATAGGTAGTATGGTTGAGGAAAGGAACCTGGATGTTTTGGCTCCGAGTGAAACGAAGCTCAAGGGTAAAGGGGAAGAGTGGTTTGGGAATGGCTTGGGGGTAAAGTCAGGGGTTAGTGAGAGGACAAGAGAAAGGGAAGGAGTAGCACTACTCCTGAAACAGGAGTGGTGGGAGTATGTGATAGAGTGTAAGAAAGTAAACTCTAGATTGATATGGGTAAAACTGAAAGTTGTTCGAGAGAGATGGGTGATTATTGGTGCGTATGCACCTGGACATGAGAAGAAAGATAATGAGAGGAAAGTGTTTTGGGAGCAGGTGAATGAGCGTTTTAGTAGTTTTGATGCACGAGACCGGGTTATAGTGATGGGTGATTTGAATGGAAAGGTGAGTAATGTGGCAGTTGAGGGAATAATTGGTATACATGGGGTGTTCAGTGTTGTAAATGAAAATGGTGAAGACTTGTAGATTTATGTGCTGAAAAAGGACTGGTGAATGGGAATACCTGGTTTAAAAAGAGAGATATACATAAGAATACGTATGTAAATAGGAGAGATGGCCAGAGAGCTTATTGGATTACGTGTTTATTGATTGGCGCGCGAAAGAGAGACTTTTGGATGTTAATGTGCTGAGAGGTGCAACTGGAGGAATGTCTGATCATTACCTTGTGGAGGGGAAGTTGAAGATTTGTAGAGGTTTTCAGAATAGAAGAGAGAATGTTGGGGTGAAGAGAGTGGTGAGAGTAAGTGAGCTTGGTAAGGAGACTTGTGTGAGGAAGTACCAGGAGAGACTTAGTACAGAATGGAAAAAGGTGAGAACAAAGGACGTAAGGGGAGTGGGGAAGGAATAGGATGTATTTAGGGAATCATTGATGGCTTGCGCAAAAGATGCTTGTGTCATGAGAAGTGTGGGAGGTGGGTTGATTAGAAAGGGTAGTGAGTGGTGGGATGAAGAAGTAAGATTATTAGTGAAACAGAAGAGAGAGGCATTTGGACGATTTTTGCAGGGAAATAATGTAAATGAGTGGGAGATGTATAAAAGAAAGAGGCAGGAGGTCAAGAGAAAGGTGCAAGAGGTGAAATAGAGCGCAAATGAGAGTTGGGGTGAGAGAGTATCATCAAATTTTAGGGAGAATAAAAAGATGTTTTGGAAGGATGTAAATAAAGTGCGTAAGACAAGGGAACAAATGGGAACTTCAGTGAAGGGGGCTAATGGGGAGGTGATAACAAGTAGTGGTGATATGAGAAGGAGATGGAGTGAGTATTTTGAAGGTTTGGTGAATGTGTTTGATGATAGAGTGGCAGATATAGGTTGTTCTGGTTGAAATGGTGTGCAAAGTGAGAGGGTTAGGGAAAATGATTTGGTAAACAGAGAAGAGGTAGTAAAAGCTTTGCGAAAGATGAAAGCTGGCAAGGCAGCGGGTTTTGATGGTATTGCAGTGGAATTTACTAAAAAAGTGGGTGACTTTGTTGTTGACTGGTTGGTAAGGTTTATTAATGTATGTATGATTCATGGGGAGGTGCCTGAGGATTGGCGGAATGCGTGCATAGTGCCATTACACAAAGGCAAAAGGGACAAAGGTGAGTGCTCAAATTACAGAGTTATAGGTTTGTTGAGTATTCCTGGTACATTGTATGGGAGGGTATTGATTGAGAGGGTGAAGGCATGTACAGAGCATCAGATTGGGGAAGAACAGTGTGATTTCAGAAGTTGTAGAGGATGTGTGGATCAGGTGTTTGCTTTGAAGAATATATGTGAGAAATACTTAGAAAAGCAAATTGATTTGTATGTAGCTTTTATGATCGAGATGCTCTGTGGAAGGTATGAAGAATATATGGTGTGGGAGGCAATTTGTTAGAAGCAGTGAAAAGATTTTATCGAGGATGTAAGGCATGTGTACGTGTAGGAAGAGTGGAAAGAGATATGTTCTCAGTGAATGTAGGTTTGCGGCAGGGATGTGTGATGTCTCTATGGTTGTTTAATTTGTTTATGGATGGGGTTGTTCGGGAGTTGAATGCAAGAGTTTTGGAAAGAGGGGCAAGTATGCAGTCTGTTGTGAATGAGAGAGCTTGGGAAGTGAGTCAGTTGTTGTTCGCTGATGATACAGCGCTGGTGGCTGATTCATGTGAGACACTGCAGAAGCTGGTGACTGAGTTTGGTAAAGTGTGTGAAAGAAGAAAGTTGAGAGTAAATGTGAATAAGAGCAAGGTTATTAGGTACATTAGTGTTGAGGGACAAGTCAATTGGGAGGTAAGTTTGAATGTAGAAAAACTGGTGGAAGTGAAGTGTTTTAGATATCTGGGAGTGGATTTAGCAGCGGATTGAACCATGGAAGCGGAGGTGAATTATAGGGTGGGGCAGGGGGCGAAATTTCTGGGACCATTGAAGAATGTGTAGAAGTCGAGAACATTATCTCGGAAAGCAAAAATGGGTATGTTTGAAGGAATAGTGGGTCCAACAATGTTATATGGTTGCGAGGCGTGGGCTATGGATAGAGTTGTGTGCTCTAGGGTGCATGTGCTGGAAATGAGATGTTTGAGGACAATATGTGGTGTGAGGTGGTTTGATCGGCTAAGTAATAATTGGGTGAGAAAGATGTGTGGTAATAAAGAGTGTGGTTGAGAGAGCAGAAGAGGGTGTTTTGAAATGGTTTGGTCACATGGAGAGAATGAGTGAGGAAAGATTGAAAAAGAGGATATATGTGTCAGAGGTGGAGGGAACGAGGAGAAATGGGAGACCAAATTGGAGGTGGAAAGATGGAGTGAAAAAGATTTTGAGTGATCGGGGCCTGAACATGCAGGTGGGTGAAAGGCGTGCAAGGAATGGAGTGAATTGGAACGATGTGGTATACCGGGGTCGACGTGCTGTCAATGGATTGAACTAGGGCATGTGAACAGTCTGGGGTAAACCATGGAAAGTTCTGGGGGCTCTGGATGTGGAAAGAGAGCTGTGGTTTCGGTGCATTATTACATGACAGCTAGAGACTGAATGTGAACGAATGTGGCCTTTGTTGTCTTTTCTTAGCGCTACCTCGCACACATGAGGGGAGGAGGGAGTTGGTATTTCATGTGTGGCAAGGTGGCGATGGAAATGAATAAAGGCAGCGAGTGTGAATTATGTACATGTGTATATATACATATATATATATATATATATATATGTATATATATATATATATATATATATATATATATATATATATATATATATATATATATATATATATATATATATATATATATATATATATATATATATATATATATATATATATATGTCTGGTTGTGCATATATATCTATACGCTGAGATGTATAGGTGTGTGCATTTGCGTGTGTGGACGTGTATGTATATACATGTGCATGTGCGTGGATTGGGCCACTCTTTTGTCAGTTTCCTTGCGCTACCTCGCTAACGCGGGAGACAGCGACAAAGCAAAATAGATAATAAACAAATAAATTTATATATATATATATATATATATATATATATATATATATATATATATATATATATATATATATATATATATATATATATATATATATATATATATATATATATATATATGGGGCCTGGATGTGGAAAGGGAGCTGTGGTTTCGGGCATTATTACATGACAGCTAGAGACTGAGTGTGAACGAATGGGGCCTTTGGTGTCTTTTCCTAGCGCTACCTCGCACACATGAGGGGGGGAGGGGGTTGTTATTCCATGTGTGGGGAGGTGGCGATGGAAATGAATAAAGGCAGACAGTGTGAATTGTGTGCATGTGTATATATGTATGTGTCTGTGTGTGTATATATATGTGTACATTGAGATGTATTGGTATGTATATTTGCGTGTGTAGACGTGTACGCATATACATGTGTATGGGGGTGAGTTGGGCCATTTCTTTTGTCTGTTTCCTTGCGCTACCTCGCAAACGCAGGTGACAGCGACAAAGCAAAATAATGATAATAATATAGTATATATATATATATGTATGCATATATATATATATATACATATATACATATATATATATCTTTTTTTTTTTTTTTTTTCATACTTTGTCGCTGTCTCCCGCGTTTGCGAGGTAGCGCAAGGAAACAGACGAAAGAAATGGCCCAACCCCCCCCCCCATGCACATGTACATACACACGTCCACACACGCAAATATACATACCTACACAGCTTTCCATGGTTTACCCCAGACGCTTCACATGCCTTGCTTCAATCCACTGACAGCACGTCAACCCCTGTATACCACATGACTCCAATTCACTCTATTTCTTGCCCTCCTTTCACCCTCCTGCATGTTCAGGCCCCGATCACACAAAATCTTTTTCACTCCATCTTTCCACCTCCAATTTGGTCTCCCTCTTCTCCTCGTTCCCTCAACCTCCGACACATATATCCTCTTGGTCAATCTCTCCTCACTCATTCTCTCCATGTGCCCAAACCATTTCAAAACACCCTCTTCTACTCTCTCAACCACGCTCTTTTTATTTCCACACATCTCTCTTACCCTTACGTTACTTACTCGATCAAACCACATCACACCACACATTGTCCTCAAACATCTCATTTCCAGCACATCCATCCTCCTGCGCACATCTCTATCCATAGCCCACGCCTCGCAACCATACAACATTGTTGGAACCACTATTCCCTCAAACATACCCATTTTTGCTTTCCGAGATAATGTTCTCGACTTCCACACATTTTTCAAGGCTCCCAAAATTTTCGCCCCCTCCCCCACCCTATGATGCACTTCCGCTTCCATGGTTCCATCCGCTGACAGATCCACTCCCAGATATCTAAAACACTTCACTTCCTCTAGTTTTTCTCCATTCAAACTCACCTCCCAATTGACTTGACCCTCACCCCTACTGTACCTAATAACCTTGCTCTTATTCACATTTACTCTCAACTTTCTTCTTCCACACACTTTACCAAACTCAGTCACCAGCTTCTGCAGTTTCTCACATGAATCAGCCACCAGCGCTGTATCATCAGCGAACAACAACTGACTCACTTCCCAAGCTCTCTCATCCCCAACAGACTTCATACTTGCCCCTCTTTCCAGGACTCTTGCATTTACCTCCCTTACAACCCCATCCATAAACAAATTAAACAACCATGGAGACATCACACACCCCTGCCGCAAACCTACATTCACTGAGAACCAATCACTTTCCTCTCTTCCTACACGTACACATGCCTTACATCCTCGATAAAAACTTTTCACTGCTTCTAACAACTTGCCTCCCACACCATATATTCTTAATACCTTCCACAGAGCATCTCTATCAACTCTATCATATGCCTTCTCCAGATCCATAAATGCTACATACAAATCCATTTGCTTTTCTAAGTATTTCTCACATACATTTTTCAAAGCAAACACCTGATTCACACAACCTCTACCACTTCTGAAACCGCACTGCTCTTCCCCAATCTGATGCTCTGTACATGTCTTCACCCTCTCAATCAATACCCTCCCATATAATTTACCAGGAATACTCAACAAACTTATACCTCTGTAATTTGAGCACTCACTCTTATCCCCTTTGCCTTTGTACAATGGCACTATGCACGGATTCCGCCAATCCTCAGGCACCTCACCATGAGTCATACATACATTAAATAACCTTACCAACCAGTCAACAATACAGTCACCCCCTTTCTTAATAAATTCCACTGCAATACCATCCAAACCTGCTGCATTGCCGGCTTTCATCTTCCGCAAAGCTTTTACTACCTCTTCTCTGTTTACCAAATCATTTTCCCTAACCCTCTCACTTTGCACACCGCCTCGACCAAAACACCCTATATCTGCCACTCTGTCATCAGACACATTCAACAAACCTTCAAATACTCATTCCATCTCCTTCTCACATCACCGCTACTTGTTATCACCTCCCCATTTACGCCCTTCACTGAAGTTCCCATTTGCTCCCTTGTCTTACGCACCCTATTTACCTCCTTCCAGAACATCTTTTTATTCTCCCTAAAATTTACTGATAGTCTCTCACCCCAACTCTCATTTGCCCTTTTTTTCACCTCTTGCACCTTTCTCTTGACCTCCTGTCTCTTTCTTTTATACTTCTCCCACTCAATTGCATTTTTTCCCTGCAAAAATCGTCCAAATGCCTCTCTCTTCTCTTTCACTAATACTCTTACTTCTTCATATATATATATATATATATATATATATATATATATATATATATATATATATATATATATATATATATATATATATATATTTTTTTTTTTTTTTTTTCAAACTATACGCCATTTCCCGCATCAGCAAGGTAGCGTTAAGAACAGAGGACTAGGCCTCTGAGGGAACATCCTCACCTGGCCCCCTTCTCTGTTCCTTTTTTTGGAAAAAAAAAAAAAATATGCTTAACTCACGACTGAGCTAAGATCTGAAATGTAAATTCCCTATGTGACTCTCTTGAGAGACAATTTGAGCGAAGAATTTTCAGGTGATTTACGAGAAAGCCTTAGAGTATTCTGAGAGTATTTAACGATATGCTTCAGTTAGATACTATCTGATCTGATGTTTGATGCATGTATCATTGACAAGTACAGAATATAGAGTAACAGGAAACGGACATACTCTTATCAGTAATGTAAAGAAGGAATTGAGAATATTCCTTCATATGATATGAGGTGAACGTAAAGGCAAGTACAGAGCGGAAACCCCCCACTTTACACGGTTTCCAGCTGATCGATGTTGGTTTCTTGTCTGCTGGCCGAATAGGTTGTCGAAGCTGCCAACAGAGGGTGACAGAATCAGTGGAAGTTTTGTAAGCTTTACAAAACGTAGCAAAGATCTTAGAACGAGTCAACACTGGCCTATTTTTTTTACTGCTCTGGACTGGTCGAATAAGCCAATTAAATCCAAAATATCTCTTCTTTTTAGGGCAAAGACGCGTAACTAAGCCATTTTAAGGTTTTTACCCGTTGCTAAAAGTAAGGCTTAGATAGTCACTTAGCCTCTCTCTCTCTCTCTCTCTCTCTCTCTCTCTCTCTCTCTCTCTCTCTCTCTCTCTCTCTCTCTCTCTCTCTCTCTCTCTCTCTCTCTCCAAGGAAAGTGACTATTCGAATACTATGTAATCGAATACCCTTCTTGTGTGGCTGTTAAACTTATGGAAAAGTTTATGCAGGATAAGACTGTAGACCATTTACAGGACCACTACTTAATAATCGTGTCTCAGCGAAGTTTTCGACGAAATCTCATGTCTGATCAATCTGATTCATTTCTTCAAATCAACATGTTTGATGAAAGTAAAGCAGCTGTTATAATCTAACTAGATTTTCAAAAGGTATTCTATAAAGTTGGACAGACATAGGTTTTTAACAAAAGTAAAATCACATGGTATAGATGGGATTGTACTTTGGCGGTTAGGAAATGGGTTCACTGGCCGTAAACAAAGTGTGGTGTCTGATGGTCAGACCTCACAATGGTTCGACGTAATAAGTTGTGAGCCACATTTTCAGTCTTGAGACCGGTTCTCCTTTTCATATATACTGATAATGTACTGCATTGTAGGATACCGGAATTCGCAGACAATACTTGATTGGGAAATATATCTACAACAGAAAATAAACGTCTGTAGCTTTACACGGACAGAAGGAAACTGATGGACTGGCTCACATTTGGAAAATAGATTTTTATATCAATAATTGCTAAGTTTTATATGTTAGAAATATAAACGAATGCACAACCTACAATATGAATTCTCTTAAATTCTTAAAGGTAAATGGCGAAAAATGAATGAGGGTAATAATTTCTAATGATCTAAAGCCAAGTAAGCAGTGCACAGTAGTTGCAAGTGTTAAGAATATTCTTGGCTGAATTATCGAATTTAAGTTCAATTAGGATTATTCTTACTCTTTACATGTCATTGGGTCGTCCCGAGCTTGAATATTGTGTTTAGTTTTGTCATTCTATTTGAGACGAACTGCTATGATAATTTCCAGATTTAGACAAATTTTATGACAGCCGACTAAACGATCTAAATATGACTAAAGGATTCAAATCTAATTATCCTAGGATGAAGTTAAGAGGCTACGGTAATCTTTATCTGACAAGTTAGTTAAGGACACATTCGTCTGATTTCACTTGTAGTAATAGTCACAAACTCGAGGGCAACCGTTTTAGCTTAAATGAGGCAAAGTATTTCTTCTTCAGGTCCCATAGAAATTTCCATAGCTTCCAATAGCTGCTCCAAATGCCGTCGCTCAGACAATTGACAGTAAGTCGCCCACTGCTTGCCACATCGTTGCAGATTACTCTATCCCGTGCACGCCCGGATGTTCATGTCTCAATTACTTGAAATGTCTTACACTTCATCCTTCCATCTCCAGTTTGGTCTTCCCTTCTCCTCCCCCCCCCCCTCCATTTCTGATATATATGTAACGGCTTGTCAACCTCTCCTCACTCATTCTCTCCCTATGTTCAAACCATTTCAGCATACCCTCTTCAGTTTTCTCAGCCACACTCTTATTATCTCACTTCTCTCTAACCCGCTTATCACTAACTTGATTAAACCATTTCACACCATATATTATCCTAAAACAATTCATTTCTAACACGTTAACCCCTTCAGCACATCATCTATAGCACATGCTTCACATCTAGACAACATCGCTAGAACTACTACACCTTTATACATACCCACTTTTCACCCTCCCAGATATCATCCTCTCTTTTCATACATTACTCATCGTTCCCACAATCTTCGGGTCCTCACCCAATCTGTCGCATCTCCTCTTTCATGAATCCATATTACTTCCTCAAAGTTTTTCCATTACATCTAAGATTCAGATTTTCATTTACTCTCAACTTTCCCCTTTCACACATTCTTTCAAACACGAACAGTAACTTTTGCAGTTTCTAACACAAATCTGCGATCAGTGTTTTCAAATCAGCAAACACCAACTGACTCACTTCCAAGTCTCCCTCACCACTTACAGTACTCGTCCCTCTCTCCAAGAATCTTAAAATTACCTCCATCACCACCCCTTGCATACACAAATTAAACAGCGATGGTGACATCACACAACCCAGCCGCAGACCAACCTTCATCTGAAACCACTCACCTTCTCTACTTGTTCTCACACACGCCTTATGTATTCATATGCTTTCTCCGAATCCATACACGCCACATATATAAACCTTATTTCTACAAGCATATCTCACACGTTTTCACCAAAACAAACATTTGATCTAGATGTCATCTACCACTGCTGAAACAATTTTTTTCCTTCCCATTTTGATGTTCTGCATATACCGCCTTCATCCTTTCAATCACCACTCTCCCATGCGCTTTATCAGGTACACTCAACAATTTATACCTCCGTAGTTCGAACACACACCTTTGTCTCCTTGTCTGTATACAGTGGTCCCACACATACATTTGTCTATTCTTCAGGAATCTCACCACATACATCATTCATATATGGGATGATTTACCGAGTGGAGTCATTGAAAGTAGTAAAAAATATAAGTTTAAAAATAGACGATAAATCTTTTGCTTCAGATCCACGATTGACGCTATTTACTCCACCTTATTCACACGAAAGTTTGAAAGTATTTCTATCTTTGAAATATTTGAGTTTTTATACTTTCATCACACTGATCTATGAGTTATAGAATTCCTCCACTTTCACAAACAGCCTTGAAAGGACCAAGGGGCTTCTTGTTGGATGAATTCCTTTGTATTTCTTTCTTTTTTTGTACTTCAAGGACTATTAATGTTTCAGTCATAAGAAACAGAAATATATACAAAAGTAGAGCTTACTCCACATGAGGAACGAGGAATTGTTGACATGAAGAACATGCAGATGTTGACCATACTGGGTAAGGTAACCCAACCCTGTACATATAGACAGGTCTGCTACTGCAAAGCTTAGAACATTCTCATTTGTGTCAATGTCATATATATTTGTTTATTTATTTATTGTACTTTATCGATATCTCCCACGTTAGCGAGGTAGCGCAAGATGAAAGAATGGCCTAACCCACCAACATATACACGCACACACACATATATATATAT
This sequence comes from Panulirus ornatus, assembly GCF_036320965.1. Taxonomy (NCBI): domain Eukaryota; kingdom Metazoa; phylum Arthropoda; class Malacostraca; order Decapoda; family Palinuridae; genus Panulirus; species Panulirus ornatus. Next base: position 57,379,554 of record NC_092226.1, read on the forward strand.
ATATATATATATATATATATATATATATATATATATATATATATATATATATATATATATATATATATATATATATATATATATATATATATATATTTTTTTTTTTTTTATTTTTTTTTTTTTGCTTTGTCGCTGCCTCCCGCGTTTGCGAGGTAGCGCAAGGAAACAGACGAAAGAAATGGCCCAACCCACCCCCATACACATGAATATACATACGTCCACACACGCAAATATACATACCTACACAGCTTTCCATGGTTTACCCCAGACGCTTCACATGCCTTGATTCAATCCACTGACAGCACGTCAACCCCGGTATACCACATCGCTCCAATTCACTCTATTCCTTGCCCTCCTTTCACCCTCCTGCATGTTCAGGCCCCGATCACACAAAATCTTTTTCACTCCATATTTCCACTTCCAATTTGGTCTCCCTCTTCTCCTCGTTCCCTCCACCTCCGACACATATATCCTCTTGGTCAATCTTTCCTCACTCATTCTCTCCATGTGACCAAACCATTTCAAAACACCCTCTTCTGCTCTCTCAACCACGCTCTTTTTATTTCCACACATCTCTCTTACCCTTACGTTACTTACTCGATCAAACCACCTCACACCACACATTGTCCTCAAACATCTCATTTCCAGCACATCCATCCTCCTGCACACAACTCTATCCATAGTCCACGCCTCGCAACCATACAACATTGTTGGAACCACTATTCCTTCAAACATACCCATTTTTGCTTTCCGAGATAATGTTCTCGACTTCCACACATTCTTCAAGGCTCCCAGAATTTTCGCCCCCTCCCCCACCCTATGATCCACTTCCGCTTCCATGGTTCCATCCGCTGCCAGATCCACTCCCAGATATCTAAAACACTTCACTTCCTCCAGTTTTTCTCCATTCAAACTCACCTCCCAATTGACTTGACCCTCAACCCTACTGTACCTAATAACCTTGCTCTTATTCACATTTACTCTTAACTTTCTTCTTCCACACACTTTACCAAACTCAGTCACCAGCTTCTGCAGTTTCTCACATGAATCAGCCACCAGCGCTGTATCATCAGCGAACAACAACTGACTCACTTCCCAAGCTCTCTCATCCCCAACAGACTTCATACTTGCCCCTCTTTCCAAAACTGTTGCATTTACCTCCCTAACAACCCCATCCATAAACAAATTAAACAACCATGGAGACATCACACACCCCTGCCGCAAACCTACATTCACTGAGAACCAATCACTTTCCTCTCTTCCTACACGTACACATGCCTTACATCCTCGATAAAAACTTTTCACTGCTTCTAACAACTTTCCTCCCACACCATATATTATTAATACCTTCCACAGAGCATCTCTATCAACTCTATCATATGCCTTCTCCAGATCCATAAATGCTACATACAAATCCATTTGCTTTTCTAAGTATTTCTCACATACATTCTTCAAAGCAAACACCTGATCCACACATCCTCTACCACTTCTGAAACCACACTGCTCTTCCCCAATCTGATGCTCTGTACATGCCTTCACCCTCTCAATCAATACCCTCCCATATAATTTACCAGGAATACTCAACAAACTTATACCTCTGTAATTTGAGCATTCACTCTTATCCCCTTTGCCTTTGTACAATGGCACTATGCACGCATTCCGCCAATCCTCAGGCACCTCACCATGAGTCATACATACATTAAATAACCTTACCAACCAGTCAACAATACAGTCACCCCCTTTTTTAATAAATTAATATATATATATATATATATATATATATATATATATATATATATATATATATATATATATATATATATATATACACTTTATTAGTATTCATATAACTCCGCGTTGTACAGTCAGGTTCGGTAAAACGCTATCAGCTGGCTATGTGTTCTGTTCGGAAACAACCGATAGACCCCGTTGCTCACCATTGTGAGACGAAGGGTATTCGAGGACTTAGTATTTCGAATAGTTGTTTCCTATTATACAGTCCCTTAGCCTAGCGGTTAGCATGCCTGCCTCTTGCACAAGGGGTCCCAGGTTCGATCCTGGCTGTTGGAGCTTTGTATGTTCTATGAAGGTGCGCGTTCATATACACTTTATTAGTATATATATATATATATATATATATATATATATATATATATATATATACGTCTACACACGCACATATACGTACCTATATATTCCAAAGTATTCATATATATACATACACAGATATATATTTATATATATATATATATATATATATATATATATATATATATATATATATATATATATATATATATATATATATATATATATATATATATATATATATATATATATATACATAAGTACATAATTTATACTTGCTGCCTTTATTCATTCCCGTCGCCACCTCGCAACACATGAAATGACAACCCCTCCCCCGCATGCGCGCGAGGTAGTGCTAGGAAAAGACAACAAAGGCCACAATTGTTCACATTCAGTCTATAGTTGTCATATGAAATGCACCGAAACCACAGCTCCCTTTCCTCAAAAAACTTTCCATGGTTTACCCCAGACGCTTCACGTGCCCTGGTTCAATCCATTGATAGCACGACGACCCCGGTATACCACATCGTTCCAATTCACTCTATTCCTTGCACGCCTTTCACCCTCCTGCATGTTCAGGCCCCGATCACTCAAAATCTTTTTCACTCCATCTTTCCACCTTCAATTTGGTCTCCCACTCCCAATCGCTCAAAATCTGTTTCACTCTTATCCATCCACCTTCAATTTGGTCTCCCGCTTCTCGTTCCCTCCACCTCTGACACCTATATCCTCATTGTCAATCTTTCCTTAGTCATTCTCTCCATGTGACCAAACCATTTCAAAACACCCTCTCCTGCTCTCTGAACCACACTTTTTATTACCACACATCCTTCTTACCCTTTCATTACTCGATCAAACCACCTCACACCTCATATTCTACTCAAACATCTCATTTCCAACACATCCACCCTCCTCCGCACAACTCTATCTATAGCCCATGTCTCACAACCATATAACATTGCTGGAACCACTATTCCTTTAAGCATACCCATCTTTGCTTTCCGAGATAATGTTCTCGCCTTCCACACATTTTTCAACGCTCCCAGAACTTTCGCCCTCTCCCCCACCCTGTGTCTCACTTCCGCTACCATGGTTCCATCCGCGGCCAAATCACATATATATATATATACATATATATATATATATATATATATATATATATATATATATATATATATATATATATATATATATATATATATATATATATATATATATATATATATATATATATATCTATACATTATTTTCTTTTTATTATTTTGCTTTGACGCTGTCTCCCGCGTTAGCGAGGTAGCGCAAGGAAACAGACGAAAGAATGGCCCAACCCACCCACATACACATGTATATACATACACGTCCACACACGCAAATATACATACCTATGCATCTCAACGTATACATATATATACACACACAGACATATACATATGTACACATGTACATAATTCATAATGTCTGCCTTTATTCATTCCCATCCCCACCTCGCCACGCATGAAATAACAGCCCCCTCCCCCCTCATGTGTTCGAGGTAGCGCTAGGAAAAGACAACAAAGGCCCCATTCGTTCACACTCAGTCTCTAACTGTCATGTAATAATGCACCGAAACCACAGTTCCCTTTCCACATCCAGGCCCCACAGAACTTTCCATGGTTTACTCCAGACGCTTCACATGCCCTGGTTCAATCCAATGACAGCACGTCGACCCCGGCATACCACAGCGTTCCGATTCACTCTATTCCTTGCACGCCTTTCACCCTCCTGCATGTTGAGGCCCCGATCACTCAAAATCTTTTTCACTCCATCTTTCCACCATTTGGTCTCCCACTTTTCCTCGTTCCCTCCACCTCTGACACATATATTCTCTTTGTCAATCTTTCCTCACTCATTCTCTCCATGTGACCAAACCATATCAAAACACTCTCTTCTGCTCTCTCAACCACACTGTTTTCTTTACCACACATCTCTCTTACCCTATTATTACTTACTCGATCAAACCACCTCACACACATATTGTCCTCAAACATCTCATTTCCAGCAGAACCACCCTCCTGCGCACAACTCTATCCATAGCCCACGCCTCGAAACCATACAACATTTTTAGAACCACTATTCCTTCAAACATACCCATTTTTGCTTTCCGAGATAATGTTCTCGACTTCCACACATTCTTCAAGGCTCCCAGAATTTTCGCCCCCTCCCCCATCCTATGATTCACTTCCGCTTCCATGGTTCCATCCGCTGCCAAATCCACTTCTAGATACCTAAAACACTTCACTTCCTCCAGTTTTTCTCCATTCAAACTTACCTCCCAATTGAGTTGACCCTCAAACCTACTGTACCTAATAACCTTGCTCTTATTCACATTTACTGTCAACTTTCTTCTTTCACACACTTTACCAAAACTCAGTCACCAGCTTCTGCAGTTTCTCACATGAATCAGCCACCAGCGCTGTATCATCATATATATAATGAGAATACTGTATAATTTGTATACAACATCATTTAAATTAACATTATTAGCAGGTTTGCTTAATGAGGATTATACAATAATTCGGGTACACAAGTAATGAGTGTTGGAAATATCTTTCTACTTGTTTAAGAAACGCATTTGATTCATATGCAATCCTCACTGTATATTCATATTGGTGATTTATTTCCTGTACTTAATCGCCAGTCTCAACAATGTAAACCTTATCAGTACCTTCATAAAGAATTGAGACCTAACGTCATATTTCTCGTTACCAATAGATTGTTTTTTCTTAGTAATTAGATATATTACTGTTAAGCAAATTTATATCGTTAGAGAATAACGTGAATTCCTTGTTGTTTTTTTCTGATATGATATTAAGTTTCCCGACTGTAAATACGGAATGTCCTTAGGGCATTTCTTATATGCAGTCCAGAGTTCATTCATGATGAGTTTGAGTAGATGTATTCTATTGGATCCCAGTTAAAGCATCCTAGATCTTTCATTGATAAATCCCTTTAAGTTGGTAAAGAAATCATTTCATAGAGTTGAACCCAAACGTCCCATTGACACCAAGAATCTTTTAGTTCTCCCTTTTGATATTAATTCTATTTTACTTTCCATGTTGCTTGAATCCATCAATGTAAATGTTGCTTTCAGCAACAATAATAGTATAAAGAATATCTTAATCTGGAACACACCAGAACGTTCTGCAGGATGCATCGAAAGAATACCATGTAGAAACTGTGATAAACTATATGTTGGGCAGACCGGTAAGGATCTTTCTGTTAGACTTAAGCCACAAAAAAATAGTATAGGAACAGGGCAAGAAACAAATACCTAAATTAACAATATTAAAAATTTTGACCATTTTATTTAATAGTAATGCCAAATTAGTTATTATCTCTAACTCCTGTACTACGAGAAATATCAGTGAATTTTCTATTGATGAATAAACAGAATATAACCTTGGATAGCTTTATTGCTGATAAAATTTGTAAACAGTTCCCCTTCTTTTCCACACAGTAAGTATATGATGCACTTGTTGCCAGACTCCTGACGCACCCGACCTCCTCTTGTTTTACCAAATGGCTTCCTAGCTACGTCTCTTCGTTGAATATCAACTGACTGTTATATTTCTTTCTTGTGTCTCCCTTGATGATGTGACTATGACACAAAAGTGCACTTGGGAACTTATCATATTTCATTTTCTGGTGGATTCATAGGAATATATATGTATATATATATATATATATATATATATATATATATATATATATATATATATATGAATATGAATATGAATTCGAATAGTTGTTTCCTATAATACAGTCCCTTAGCCTAGCGGTTAGCATGCCTGCCTCTTGCACAAGGGGTCCCAGGTTCGATCCTGGCTGTTGGAGGTTTGTATGTTCTATGAAGGAGCGCGTTCATATACACTTTATTCGTATTCATATAAGTCCGCGTTGTACAGTTAGGTTCGGTAAAACGCTATCAGCTGGCTATGTGTTCTGTTCGGAAACAACCGATAGACCCAGTTGCTCACCATTGTGAGACGAAGGGTATTCGAGTACTTAGTATTTCGAATAGTTGTTTCCTATAATATAGTCCCTTAGCCTAGCGGTTACATGCCTGCCTCTTGCACAAGGGGTCCCAGGCTCGATCCTGGCTGTTGGAGGTTTGTATATATATATATATATATATATATATATCTTTCAAACTATTCGCCATTTCCCGCGTTAGCAAGGTAGCGTTAAGAACAGAGGACTGGGCCTCTGAGGGAATATCCTCACCTGATCCCCTTCTCTGTTCCTTCTTTTGGAAAATTAAAAAAAACAAACAAGAGGGGAGGATTTCCAGCCCCCCGCTCCCTCCCCTTTTAGTCGCCTTCTACGACAAACAGGGAATACGTGGGAAGTATTCTTTCTCCCCCATCCCCAGGGATATATATATATACATATATATGTATATATATATATTTTCCTATGAGTCCACGGGGAAAATGAAACACGAAAAGTTCCCAAGTGCACTTTCGTGTAATAATCACATCATCAGGGGAGACACAAGAGAGAAATATAACAGTCAGTTGATATACATCGAAGAGACGAAGCTAGGACGCCATTTGGTAAACATGTGATTGTCCAAAACATACAACGAGCGTTCATAAACTTATCATTTTACAAATCTTATCAACAATAAAGTTATCTAATTTGTATAGACCATCACTAATATCAAGATTATAATTCTTTGTTCATTTAATAATAGAAGATTCAATGATATTTCTCTTGGTAATAGAATTAGAGTTAATAACTGAGATGGCGTTACTCCAGTCAATACAATGATCATAGTTTTTAACATGATTAAACAAGGCATTTGATTCTTGTCCTGTTCTTATACTATATTTATGTTGCTTAAGTCTAACGGAAAAATCCATACCAGTCTGACCAACATAGAATTTATCACAGTTTCCACAAGGCACTTTATAGATGCAACCAAGAGAATTTTCTAGTGAATTCCTGATTAAGATATTCTTTATAGTATTATAGTTGCTAAAGGCAACATTTACATTAAAGGATTTAAGCAACATGGGAAGGAAAGTGAAATTATTATTAAGAGGGAGAACTAAAAGATTCTTGGTGTCAATGGGAGGTTTGGGCTCAACTCTATAAAATGATTTCTTTGCTAACTTAAGGGATTTATGAATGAAAGATCTAGGGTACTTTAACTTAGATCCAATAGAATATATCTTCTCAGACTCATCATCAATAAACTCTGGACTGCATATACGTAATGCCATAAGGAACATACAATGAAATGATGATAATTTAACTCTGTCATGTTGAGATGAGTAATAATGGATATATGAGCATACAATGGTGGTTTTTCTGTATATGTTAAACTTGAACTTGTTTCCTTGTCTATGGATAAGCAATCTAAAAATGGTAACATACCATTATTTTCATTTTCTACAGTAAATTTGATGGAAGGTACTAAATTGTTAAGTAAGGGGAGAAATATTTGTAAATTGTGATCCTTTCCAACATGGATTTCACACGGCTCTTCTAATACTTCTCTACAAGCTGTCCTGGACTTTCTCCTTTCGTAACTGCTTTCTCCAGATCGCTAATGAAGGCTCACCAACTGAAGTTACGATTTGAATTGCTTAGGAAATGCCTTGATGAACAAGTGATGCCAAGATCTGTCCTCCCTCAACGTTTGTTGCAGCTCTCTGGTCGACCATTTGACCAATTTTGAAATATTATTTTCAAGAAAAACATTGAATTAAAGAAACTTGAAATGGAAGAGGCTTTTCGCATTTCAAGAGAGAAGAAACGTGCCTTTCAAATGGCAATACCGACACACTGGAAGAACCAGATGTTGGACTATTGCTATGATGAATTAAGGAAAGAATGCAATAGGCTATAAGTGTCACTAAATCGTAAGTTCGACCATCTTATTGAAAACAGCGACTAAACCAAGAACACAAACCCATATTTTGTGGTAAACTTGTCTAATAAACAACTAGATAAAGATTCCTGGTGTGCATTAGGCTATGGTTTAAGTTTTGTGTGCTCTAACAGAGAAGCCAGCTGTGTTAATGTCACAAAGTCTTTTTGTGATTTAGAAAAATACAGTAATTTAAGTAATGATGATATGAATATCTGTAAGGGTTTAGTGTATGCCAGTTTGTCAAAACAAGTGGAAGCTAATTGCCCTAAAAGGTCCATGAGAGCTATTAACACCTTAAAAAAAGACAAAGATATACATATTACTAAAGCAGATAAGGCTAACACTGTTGTGATTTTAGACAAAAGCAACTATTTATCTAAAATGAATGATCTAAATGATAACACAACATATTCTAAACTTAGTAAAAATCCCTTAGAAGCAGCTAATTCTCACTTCAATAAAGAAATGAAGTTGTTGTTGAAAGGCAACGTTTCTCTTATCAAAAGTTTGTCATCTTTGTCCCCTTCATTGCCATATATGTATGGACTTATCAAAACACATAAACAGAATTTTCCAGCAAGACCAATAGTGAGTTCAGTAGGCTCCATCACATATAAATTGTCAAAATGGTTAGTTTCTTTATTAAGCCCTTTAGTGGGTAAGGTATCAAATTCTAATATCATGAACAATGTAGATTTAGTCAACAAGCTAAACAATATCAATGTTAATTTTGATTTCAAACTAGTCAGCTTTGATGTTTCCTCACTTTTCACTAAAGTTCCAGTTGATAACCTCTTAGAATTTTTATTTGATGTCTTGGATGATATTCATTTACCTGTTCCAAAATCTAATTTCATTGAACTGATAAAATTGTGTATAAAAGACTGTGTATTTCAATTTAATGGAGATTATTATGCTCAAAAATTTGGTATGGCAATGAGTAACGCTGTTTCACCTGTACTAAGTAATCTTTATATGGAATTTTTTGAAACAAAATTACTAAAGGATATCTTACCTTCCAATGCAATTTGGTTTAGGTATGTAAATGATGTTCTTTGTGTTTGGCCAACAAATGAAAATTTACAAATATTTCTCCCCTTACTTAACAATTTTGTACCTTCCATCAAATCTACTGTAGAAAATGAAAATAATGGTATGTTACCATTTTCAGATTGCATGATCCATATACAAGGAAACAAGTTTAAGTTTAGCATATACAGAAAACCCACCAATGTATGCTCATATATCTATTATTACTCATCTCAACAAGACAGAGTTAAATTATCATCATTTCAATGGACGTTCCTTAGGACATTACGTATTTGCAGTCCAGAGTTTATTGATGATGAGTTTGAGAAGATATATTCTATTGGATCTAACTTAAAGCACCCTAGATCTTTCATTGATAAATCCCTTAAGTTAGCAAAGAAATCATTTTATAGAGTTGAGCCCAAACCTCCCATTGACACCAAGAATCTTTTAGTTCTCCCTTTTAATAACAATTTCGCTTTGCTTCCCATGTTGCTTAAGTCCTTTAATGTAAATGTTGCCTTTAGCAACAATAATACTATAAAGAATATCTTAATCAGGAATTCACCAGAAAATTCGTTTGGTTACATCTATAAAGTTCCTTATGGAAATTGTGATAAATTTTATGTTGGTCAGACTAGTAAGGATCTTTCTGTTAGACGTAAGCAACATAGATATAGTATAAGAGCGGGGCAGGAATCAAATGCCTTGTTTAATCATGTTAAAAATCATGATCATTATATTGACTGAGTAACGGTGTCTCAGTTATTAACTCTAACTCTATTACCAAGAGAAATATCATTGAATCTTCTATTATTAAATACACAAAGAATTATAATCTTAATATTAGTGATGGTCTATACAAATTAGATAAATTTATTGTTGATAAGATTTGTAAAATGAAAAGTTTATGAACGCTCGTTTTATGTTTTGTACAATCACATGTTTACCAAATGGCGTCTTAGCTTCGTCACTTCGATTTATATGAACTGACTGTTGTATTTGTCTCTTGTGTCTCCCCTGATGATGTGATTATTACACGAAAGTGCACTTAGTAAATTTTCGTGTCTCATTTTCCCCGTGGACTCATAGGAATATCTTAACCACGCGCACAATTGTGATCCTTTCTAATACATATATATATATATATATATATATATATATATATATATATATATATATATATATATATATATATATATATATATATATATATTTTTTTTTTTTTTTTTTCTTTTTTGCTTTGTCGCTGTCTCCCGCGTTTGCGAGGTAGCGCAAGGAAACAGACGAAAGAAATGGCCCAACCCACCCCCATACACATGTATATACATACGTCCACACACGCAAATATACATACCTACACAGCTTTCCATGGTTTACCCCAGACGCTTCACATGCCCCGATTCAATCCACTGACAGCACGTCAACCCCGGTATACCACATCGCTCCAATTCACTCTATTCCTTGCCCTCCTTTCACCCTCCTGCATGTTCAGGCCCCGATCACACAAAATCTTTTTCACTCCATCTTTCCACCTCCAATTTGGTCTCCCTCTTCTCCTCGTTCCCTCCATCTCCGACATATATATCCTCTTGGTCAATCTTTCCTCACTCATTCTCTCCATGTGCCCAAACCATTTCAAAACACCCTCTTCTACTCTCTCAACCACGCTCTTTTTATTTCCACACATCTCTCTTACCCTTACGTTACTTACTCGATCAAACCACCTCACACCAAACATTGTGTCCTCAAACATCTCATTTCCAGCACATCCATCCTCCTGCGCACAACTCTATCCATAGTCCACGCCTCGCAACCATACAACATTGTTGGAACCACTATTCCTTCAAACATACACATTTTTGCTTTCCGAGATAATGTTCTCGACTTCCACACATTCTTCAAGGCTCCCAGAATTTTCGCCCCCTCCCCCACCCTATGATCCACTTCCGTTTCCATGGTTCCATCCGCTGCCAGATCCACTCCCGGATATCTAAAACACTTCACTTCCTGCAGTTTTTCTCCATTCAAACTCACCTCCCAATTGACTTGACCCTCAACCCTACTTGCTCTTATTCACATTTACCCTTAACTTTCTTCTTTCACACACTTTACCAAACTCAGTCACCAGCTTCTGCAGTTTCTCACATGAATCAGCCACCAGCGCTGTATCATCAGCGAACACCAACTGACACACTTCCCAAGCTCTCTCATCCCCAACAGACTTCATACTTGCCACTCTTTCCAAAACTCTTGCATTCACCTCCCTAACAACCCCATCCATAAACAAATTAAACAACCATGGAGACATCACACACCCCTGCCGCAAACCTACATTCACTGAGAAACAATCACTTTCCTCTCTTCCTACACGTACACATGCCTTACATCCTCGATAAAAACTTTTCACTGCTTCTAACAACTTTCCTCCCACACCATATATTCTTAATACCTTCCACAGAGCATCTCTATCAACTCTATCATATGCCTTCTCCAGATCCATAAATGCTACATACAAATCCATTTGCTTTTCTAAGTATTTCTCACATACATTCTTCAAAGCAAACACCTGATCCACACATCCTCTACCACTTCTGAAACCAAACTGCTCTTCCCCAATCTGATGCTCTGTACATGCCTTCACCCTCTCAATCAATACCCTCCCATATAATTTACCAGGAATACTCAACAAACTTATACCTCTGTAATTTGAGCACTCACTCTATCCCCTTTGCCTTTGTACAATGGCACTATGCACGCATTCCGCCAATCCTCAGGCACCTCACCGTGAGTCATACATACATTAAATAACCTTACCAACCAGTCAACAATACAGTCACCCCCTTTTTTAATAAATTCCACTGCAATACCATCCAAACCTGCTGCCTTGCCGGCTTTCATCTTCCGCAAAGCTTTTACTACCTCTTCTCTGTTTACCAAATCATTTTCCCTAACCCTCTCACTTTGCACACCACCTCGACCAAAACACCCTATATCTGCCACTCTATCATCAAACACATTCAACAAACCTTCAAAATACTCACTCCATCTCCTTCTCACATCACCACTACTTGTTATCACATCCCCATTTGCGCCCTTCACTGAAGTTCCCATTTGCTCCCTTGTCTTACGCACTTTATTTACCTCCTTCCAGAACATCTTTTTATTCTCCCTAAAATTTAATAATACTTTCTCACCCCAACTCTCATTTGCCCTTTTTTTCACCTCTCGCACCTTTCTCTTGACCTCCTGTCTCTTTCTTTTATACGTCTCCCACTCAACTGCATTTTATCCCTGCAAAAATCGTCCAAATGCCTCTCTTTTCTCTTTCAATAATACTCTTACTTGTTCATCTAACCACTCACTACCCTTTCTAATCAACCCACCTCCCACTCTTCTCATGCCACAAGCATCTTTTGCGCAATCCATCACTGATTCCCTAAATACATCCCATTCCTCCCCCACTCCCCTTACTTCCATTGTTCTCACCTTTTTCCATTCTGTACTCAGTCTCTCCTGGTACTTCCTCACACAAGTCTCCTTCCCAAGCTCACTTACTCTCACCACCCTCTTCACCCCAACATTCACTCTTTTTTTCTGAAAACCCATACAAATCTTCACCTTAGCCTCCACAAGATAATGATCAGACATCCCTCCAGTTGCACCTCTCAGCACATTAACATCCAAAAGTCTCTCTTTCGCGCGCCTGTCAATTAACACGTAATCCAATAACGCTCTCTGGCCATCTCTCCTACTTACATAAGTATACTTATGTATATCTCGCTTTTTAAACCAGGTATTCCCAATCATCAGTCCTTTTTCAGCACATAAATCTACAAGCTCTTCACCATTTCCATTTACAACACTGAACACCCCATGTATACCAATTATTCCCTCAACTGCCACATTACTCACCTTTGCATTCAAATCACCCATCACTATAACCCGGTCTCGTGCATCAAAACCACTAACACACTCATTCAGCTGCTCCCAAAACACTTGCCTCTCATGATCTTTCTTCTCATGCCCAGGTGCATATGCACCAATAATCACCCATCTCTCTCCATCAACTTTCAGTTTTACCCATATTAATCGAGAATTTACTTTCTTACATTCTATCACATACTCCCACAACTCCTGTTTCAGGAGTACTGCTACTCCTTCCCTTGCTCTTGTCCTTTCACTAACCCCTGACTTTATTCCCACACATTCCCAAACCACTCTTCCCCTTCACCCTTGAGCTTCGTTTCACTCAGAGCCAAAATATCCAGGTTCCTTTCCTCAAACATACTACCTATCTCTCCTTTTTTCACATCTTGGTTACATCCACACACATTTAGGCACCCCAATCTGAGCCTTCGAGGAGTATGAGCACTCCCCGCGTGACTCCTTCTGTTTCCCATTTTAGAAAGTTAAAAAAATACAAGGAGGGAAGAATTTCTGGCCCCCCCGCTCCCGTCCCCTCTAGTCGCCTTCTACGACACGCGAGGAATGCGTGGGAAGTATTCTTTCACCCCTATCCCCAGGGATAATATACAAATATATACATACACATACACACACATACACACACACACGCACATACACACACACACACACACACACACATACATATATATACATATGGAAAATGTAAGAAACAATTTAGAAAACTGAAACTTCTAGCTTGAAATGAAAAGAAAAAATGAATGTCACATAATGGTTCAACCTCTGGCTATGGAAAAAGGAAATGTTTATTTTATTTACACAAAAGTCAATAGTAGTTCTCATCAATTTAACCACTGTATCAATAAGCTTCAATGTCTAAGCTACATTTTCTGATATATATATATATATATATATATATATATATATATATATATATATATATATATATATATATATATATATATATATATATATGTATATATTTATTCTACTTTGTCGGTGTCTCCCGCGTTAGCGAGGTAGCGCAAACAAACAGACAAAAGAGTGGCCCAACCCACCCACATACACATGTATATACATACACATCCACACACGCAAATATACATACCTATGCATCACAATGTATACATGAATATACAAACACAGACATATACATATATACGCATGTACATAATTCATACTGTCTGCCTTTATTCATTCCCATCGTCACCCCGCCACACATGGAATAACAACCAACTTCCCCCGCATGTGCTCGAGGTAGTGCTAGGAAAAGAAAGGCCACAAGAAAGGCCACATTCCTTCACACTCAGTCTCTAACTGTCATGTAATAATGCACCAAAACCACAGCTCTCTTTCCACATCCAGGCCCCATCGGACTTTCCATGGTTTACAGCAGACGCTTCACATGCCCTAGGTCAATCCTTTGCCAGCACGTCGACCCCAGTATACCACATCGTTCCAATTCACTCTAATCCTTGTACGCCTTTCACTCTCCTGCATATTCAGGCCCTGATCACTCACAATCATTTTCACTCCATCTTTCCATCTCCAATTTGGTCTCCCACTTCTCCTCGTTCCCTCCACCTCTGACACATACATCCTCTTGGTCAATCTTTCTCATTCATTCTCTCCATGTGATCAAACCATTTCAAAACACCCTTTTCTGCTCTCTCAACCACACTCTTTGTATTACCACACATCTCTCTTACCCTATCATTACTTTCTCGATCTAACAACCTCACTCCACACATTGTCCTCAAACACCTCATTTCCAGGCACATCCACCCACCTCCGCCCAACTCTATCCATAGCCCACGCCTTGAATCCATATAACATTGTTGGAATAACTATTCCTTCAAACATACCCATTTTTGCTTTCTAAGATAACGTTCTCGACTTCCACACATTTTTCAACGCTACCAGAACTTTTGCCCCCTCCCCTACCTTATGATTCACTTGCGCTTCCATGGTTCCATATGCTGCCAAATCCACTCCCAGATATCGAAAACACTTTACTTCCTCCAGTTTTTCTCCATTCAAACATCCCTCCCAATTAACTTGTCCCTCCACCCTACTGTACCTCATAACCTTGCTCTTATTCACATTTACGCTCAGCTTTCTTCTTTCACACACTTTTCAAACTCAGTCACCAGCTTCTGCAGTTTCTCACACGAATCAGCCACCAGCGCTGTATCATAAGCGAACAACAACTGGCTCACTTCCCAAGCTCTCTCATCCACAACAGACTGCATACTTGCCCCTCTTTCCAAAAGTCTTGCATTCATCTCCCTAACAACCCCATCCATAAACAAATTAAACAACCATGGAGACATCACACACCCCTGCCGAAACCTATATTCACTGAGATCCAGTCACTATCCTCTCTTC
Source organism: Panulirus ornatus (assembly GCF_036320965.1). NCBI lineage: Eukaryota > Metazoa > Arthropoda > Malacostraca > Decapoda > Palinuridae > Panulirus > Panulirus ornatus. The sequence goes on from NC_092226.1 coordinate 57,394,906, forward strand.
CTACACGTACACGACTTTGTCGCTGTCTCCTGCGCCTGTGACATTCACTTTTTTCTTTTCATTTCAAGCTAGAAGTTTCAGTTTTCTAAATTGTTTCTTACATTTTCATATGTATATATATGTATGTGTGTGTGTGTGTGTGTATGTGCGTGTGTGTGTGTATGTGTGTGTATGTGTATGTATATATATGTATATTATCCCTGGGGATAGGGGTGAAAGAATACTTCCCACGCATTCCTCGCGTGTCGTAGAAGGCGACTAGAGGGGACGGGAGCGGGGGGCCAGAAATTCTCCCCTCTTGTATTTTTTTAACTTTCTAAAATGGGAAACAGAAGAGGAGTCACGCGGGGAGTGCTCATACTCCTCGAAGGCTCAGATTGGGGTGCCTAAATGTGTGTGGATGTAACCAAGATGTGAAAAAAGGAGAGATAGGTAGTATGTTTGAGGAAAGGAACCTGGATGTTTTGGCTCTGAGTGAAACGAAGCTCAATGGTGAAGGGGAAGAGTGGTTTGGGAATGTGTGGGAGTAAAGTCAGGGGTTAGTGAGAGGACAAGAGCAAGGGAAGGAGTAGCAGTACTCCTGAAACAGGAGTTGTGGGAGTACGTGATAGAATGTAAGAAAGTAAATTCTCGATTAATATGGGTAAAACTGAAAGTTGATGGAGAGAGATGGGTGATTATTGGTGCATATGCACCTGGGCATGAGAAGAAAGATCATGAGAGGCAAGTGTTTTGGGAGCAGCTGAATGAGTGTGTTAGTGGTTTTGATGCACGAGACCGGGTTATAGTGATGGGTGATTTGAATGCAAAGGTGAGTAATGTGGCAGTTGAGGGAATAATTGGTATACATGGGGTGTTAAGTGTTGTAAATGGAAATGGTGAAGAGCTTGTAGATTTATGTGCTGAAAAAGGACTGATTATTGGGAATACCTGGTTTAAAAAGAGAGATATACATAAGTATACTTATGTAAGTAGGAGAGATGGCCAGAGAGCGTTATTGGATTACGTGTTAATTGACAGGCGCGCGAAAGAGAGACTTTTGGATGTTAATGTGCTGAGAGGTGCAACTGGAGGGATGTCTGATCATTATCTTGTGGAGGCTAAGGTGAAGATTTGTATGGGTTTTCAGAAAAAAAGAGTGAATGTTGGGGTGAAGAGGATGGTGAGAGTAAGTGAGCTTGGGAAGGAGACTTGTGCGAGGAAGTACCAGGAGAGACTGAGTACAGAATGGAAAAAAGTGAGAACAATGGAAGTAAGGGGAGTGGGGGAGGAATGGGATGTATTTAGGGAATCAGTGATGGATTGCGCAAAAGATGCTTGTGGCATGAGAAGAGTGGGAGGTGGGTTGATTAGAAAGGGTAGTGAGTGGTTAGATGAAGAAGTAAGAGTGTTATTGAAAGAGAAAAGAGAGGCATTTGGACGATTTTTGCAGGGATAAAATGCAGTTGAGTGGGAGACGTATAAAAGAAAGAGACAGGAGGTCAAGAGAAAGGTGCGAGAGGTGAAAAAAAGGGCAAATGAGAGTTGGGGTGAGAGAGTATCATTAAATTTTAGGGAGAATAAAAAGATGTTCTGGAAGGAGGTAAATAAAGTGCGTAAGACAAGGGAGCAAATGGGAACTTCAGTGAAGGGCGCAAATGGGGATGTGATAACAAGTAGTGGTGATGTGAGAAGAGATGGAGTGAGTATTTTGAAGGTTTGTTGAATGTGTTTGATGATAGAGTGGCAGATATAGGGTCTTTTGGTCGAGGTGGTGTGCAAAGTAAGAGGGTTAGGGAAAATGATTTGGTAAACAGAGAAGAGGTAGTAAAAGCTTTGCGGAAGATGAAAGCCGGCAAGGCAGCAGGTTTGGATGGTATTGCAGTGGAATTTATTAAAAAAGGGGGTGATTGTATTGTTGACTGGTTGGTAAGGTTATTTAATGTATGTATGACTCACGGTGAGGTGCCTGAGGATTGGCGGAATGCGTGCATATTGTCATTGTACAAAGGCAAAGGGGATAAGAGTGAGTGCTCAAATTACAGAGGTATAAGTTTGTTGAGTATTCCTGGTAAATCATATGGGAGGGTATTGATTGAGAGGGTGAAGGCATGTACAGAGCATCAGATTGGGGAAGAGCAGTTTGGTTTCAGAAGTGGTAGAGGATGTGTGGATCAGGTGTTTTCTTTGAAGAATGTATGTGAGAAATACTTAGAAAAGCAAATGGATTTGTATGTAGCATTTATGGATCCGGAGAAGGCATATGATAGAGTTGATAGAGATGCTCTGTGGAAGGTATTAAGAATATATGGTGTGGGAGGCAAGTTGTTAGAAGCAGTGAAAAGTTTGTATCGAGGATGTAAGGCATGTGTACGTGTAGGAAGAGAGGAAAGTGATTGGTTCTCAGTGAATGTAGGTTTGCGGCAGGCGTGTGTGATGTCTCCATGGTTGTTTAATTTGTTTATGGATGGGGTTGTTAGGGAGGTAAATGCAAGAGTCTTGGAAAGAGGGGCAAGTATGAAGTCTGTTGGGGATGAGAGAGCTTGGGAAGTGAGTCAGTTGTTGTTCGCTGATGATACAGCGCTGGTGGCGGATTCATGTGAGAAACTGCAGAAGCTGGTGACGGAGTTTGGTAAAGTGTGTGAAGAAGAAAGTTAAGAGTAAATGTGAATAAGAGCAAGGTTATTAGGTACAGTAGGGTTGAGGGTCAAGTCAATTGGGAGGTGAGTTTGAATGGAGAAAAACTGGAGGAAGTGAAGTGTTTTAGATATCTGGGAGTGGATCTGTCAGCGGATGGAACCATGGAAGCGGAAGTGGATCATAAGGTGGGGGAGGGGGCGAAAATTTTGGGAGCCTTGAAAAATGTGTGGAAGTCGAGAACATTATCCCGGAAAGCAAAAATGGGTATGTTTGAAGGAATAGTAGTTCCAACAATGTTGTATGGTTGCGAGGCGTGGGCTATGGATAGAGTTGTGCGCAGGAGGATGGATGTGCTGGAAATGAGATGTTTGAGGACAATGTGTGGTGTGAGGTGGTTTGATCGAGTAAGTAACGTAAGGGTAAGAGAGATGTGTGGAAATAAAAAGAGCGTGGTTGAGAGAGGCAGAAGAGGGTGTTTTGAAATGGTTTGGGCACATGGAGAGAATGAGTGAGGAAAGATTGACCAAGAGGATATATGTGTCGGAGGTGGAGGGAACGAGGAGAAGAGGGAGACCAAATTGGAGGTGGAAAGATGGAGTGAAAAGGATTTTGTGTGATCGGGGCCTGAACATGCAGGAGGGTGAAAGGAGGGCAAGGAATAGAGTGAATTGGAGCGATGTGGTATACAGGGGTTGACGTGCTGTCAGTGGATTGAATCAAGGCATGTGAAGCGTCCGGGGTAAACCAAGGAAAGCTGTGTAGGTATGTATATTTGCGTGTGTGGACGTGTGTATGTACATGTGTATGGGGGGGGGCTGAGCCATTTCTTTCGTCTGTTTCCTTGCGCTACCTCGCAAACGCGGGAGACAGCGACAAAGTACACATGCCTTACATCCTCGATAAAAACTTTTCACTGCTTCTAACAACTTGCCTCCCACACCATATATTCTTAATACCTTCCACAGAGCATCTCTATCAACTGTATCATATGCCTTCTCCAGATCCATAAATGCTACATACAAATCCATTTGCTTTTCTAAGTATTTCTCACATACATTCTTCAAAGCAAACACCTGATCCACACATCCTCTACCACTTCTGAAACCACACTGCTCTTCCCCAATCTGATGCTCTGTACATGCCTTCACCCTCTCAATCAATACCCTCCCATATAATTTACCAGGAATACTCAACAAACTTATACCTCTGTAATTTGAGCACTCACTCTTATCCCCTTTGCCTTTGTACAATGGCACTATGCAAGCATTCCGCCAATCCTCAGGCACCTCACCATGAGTCATACATACATTAAATAACCTTACCAACCAGTCAACAATACAGTCACCCCCTTTTTTAATAAATTCCACTGCAATACCATCCAAACCTGCTGCCTTGCCGGCTTTCATCTTCCGCAAAGCTTTTACTACCTCTTCTCTGTTTACCAAATATATATATATATATATATATATATATATTAGAAATGATCACAATTGTGCGCGTGGTCAAGATATTCCTATGAGTCCACGGGGAAAATGAGACGCGAAAATTTCCTAAGTGCACTTTCGTGTAATAATCACATCATCAGGGGAGACACAAGAGACAAATACAACAGTCAGTTCATATAAATTGAAGAGACGAAGCTAAGACGCCATTTGGTAAACATGTGATTGTACAAAACATAAAACGAGCGTTCATAAACTTTTCATTTTACAAATCTTATCAACAATAAATTTATCTAATTTATATAGACCATCACTAATATTAAGATTATAATTCTTTGTGTATTTAATAATAGAAGATTCAATGATATTTCTCTTGGTAATAGAGTTAGAGTTAATAACTGAGACACTGTTACTCCAGTCAATATAATGATCATGATTTTTAACATGATTAAACAAGGCATTTGATTCCTGCCCCGTTCTTATACTATATCTATGTTGCTTACGTCTAACAGAAAGATCCTTACTAGTCTGACCAACATAAAATTTATCACAATTACCACAAGGAACTTTATAGATGTAACCAAACGAATTTTCTGGTGAATTCCTGATTAAGATATTCTTTATAGTATTATTGTTGCTAAAGGCAACATTTACATTAAAGGACTTAAGCAACATGGGAAGGAAAGCGAAATTATTATTAAAAGGGAGAACTAAAAGATTCTTGGTGTCAATGGGAGGTTTGGGCTCAACTCTATAAAATGATTTCTTTGCTAACTTAAGGGATTTATCAATGAAAGATCTAGGGTGCTTTAAGTTAGATCCAATAGAATATATCTTCTCAAACTCATCATCAATAAACTCTGGACTGCAAATACGTAATGTCCTAAGGAACGTCCATTGAAATGATGATAATTTAACTCTGTCTTGTTGAGATGAGTATATATATATATATATATATATATATATATATATATATATATATATATATATATATATATATATATATATATATATATATATATATATATATATATATATGTATATATATATACATATATATATATATATATATATATATATATATATATATATATATATATATATATATATATATATATATATATATATATATATATATATATATATATATATATGTATATATATATATACATATATATATATATATATATATATATATATATATATATATATATATATATATATATATATATATATATATATATATATATATATATATATATATATATATATATACGAAATGTTGAACGCTGTCTTATAATTGCAATGTCAAATTGAAAGCATTATAGAAGTTATGGAAATTAACCAAAATGGTTTGATATTTCAATAAAAAAAATTTCAGCAAAAAAATTGTATATATAAAAAAGTTAAAAGCAGAGAGATCACCTGAGCCCTCCGTTACAACATACTTAAAGAAGGTAAAAGGGGAGATCAGGAAGGCGAAAAGAGCAATGAAATAGAAGTAGCAAATGAAATAAAAAGTAACGTAGTTTTTTTTCTAGTTGTACAGAATTAATATGACGGATAAAATATGACCAACTACATCATGGGGGAGACAGAAAATTAATTACCAATGGTTTAGAAATGTGCAAGGTATGTCAAAGGCACTTCTTGTCAGTGTTTATGAAGGCAGACAAAACTAATATACCAACTGATGAGACAATTTACAGGGGAATGGAAATAGTCAGGCTGTGCGACTTTGATATATCTCTGGAAGATTATTCCTAGAGAAATAAGTTTTTGAAATCAACTAAGTCACCAGGGACAGACAACTGATATGCGGGGATGTTAAACGAATGGAAAGAAGAAATTTGCTCTCCATTACTTTATATATTCAGTTAATTTTTCGAAATTGGTTTCTTCCTGAACAATGGAATGATGCTAACGCTGTTCTTATTTTCAAGAAGGGGGATAAGTCGGATGCATCAAATTATAGAACCTGTTAGTTAAACATCTATTGTCGGAAAATTTTTTAGAGTCAATGATAGCAAACAGAATTAGAGAGCATCTGGATAATCATGGCTTAATCAAAGAAACATAGCACTGGCTTACTAAATGCAAATCATGCCTTACCAGTTTCATTACATGCTTAGGTAAGATTTTTGAAACTGGAGAAAAGCGGTAGTTATGATATATAATTGGATTCTAGCAAATCTTTTGATAAGGTGCCAAATCAACGACTGCTAAAAAAAGTGGAGGCGCATGGTATTAGGGGTAGGTATTGAAGTGGATCAGGGAGAGGCTCACAGACAGAATGCAGAGAGTATGTATAAATGGGTCCTCGTCGCGTTTGGGCTATATGATCAATGGTGGGCCACAGGGGTCCGTGCTGGGACCTCTTTTTCCATTATTTAGATGAATGATTTTAACAGTGGAATTATGACATGGGTAATATTGTGGACGATACATAAAGAGGAAATGTTATCAACTCACTTAGTGATGCAGTGAAGTTACAAGAGGAATCGGATAAACTGTCTCTGTGGGCGAGGGAGTGGCAGATGGATTTCAGTGTAAACAATGGAAGACTTTGAGTGCAGAGAAGGGGATAACACAGACTGTTATGTATATGATAGACTCATAGTGAAATTAGAAACAAGGCAAATCGAATGTTGGATTTACTAAGAAAATTGTTAGTAACAAAACGCTTAAAGTAATATTAAAGCTTTATCTTGCATTAGTTAGACCTCATTTAGATTATGCTGTGCAGTATTGGTCTCCTTACCATCAGGCAGATATAGATACATTGGAGAGAGCGCAGAGAAGTTTGACTAGCGTGATGCCAGGAATTAGGAATCTCAGTTATAAAGAAAGACTTGCTAGACTGAACTTAATTCCCTGAAAACGAGGTGGCCCCGAGGGGATGTGATAGATATACACAGATGGATGACAAGTCTAAATAAGGGAGAAGGTGGCAATGGTCGAAGGATAGCCAACCAGGTTAGAACTAGGAATAATGGCTTCAAGATAGAAAAACTTTGGTTCAGATTGGATTTGGGGAAGCCCTGATTTAGCAATAGGGTAATAGATTTTTGGAATAGCTTTCCAGATGCAGTGGTTGAGGTTGGAACCTCAAATTGTTTTAAGAATAGGTTGGAGAGGTACATGAGCTCCGTGGGGTGGTTGTAGGAGGGACCCTGCCTAATATAGGCCAATAGGCCTTTTCGCGGAGTCAGTATCTTATGTTATTACGTTATGTTCAGTGGGCTGGCAGGCAAATCAATTGAATGACAGGTGAAGGGGATTAAGGCATAGGTCACTCTCAACGACCTCACCTCTTTCAATTACAAACTTAGTTAACCAGTGGACGGGGAAACAATTACAACTTTTTAGTTTTTAAAGTTTTCCGATATGTATAAACCAACATTGTTAATATCTCCTCTATGTTTATTAAGAAAGGATTCCACAATATTTCTCTCCATTAATGAGTAATTGTATGTATAACCTCTGCAATGCTTCAGTCAGTTTGATGACCAGAGTCTTTGAGGTACATATATAGTGTATTAGGTTCTTGACCATACCTGATGATACCTTTTATGCTGTTTAACCCTGACACTAGGGACTTTACCAGGGGCTATGGTATACACAACCCTCTTGGGCTGTTACAGAATCTTTTGTCTTTTCCTGAAAATCATTTCTACTCCTGAAGATTAAATTGATACCGAAAGTTTCTGAGAAAACAGGTACATTAAGCAAGTATTCACAATAAGGTAATACATGTTTTTGTTCACATTTGGTTCTTTAGGTTGAACATTGTAAAATATACTTTGTAGCAAGATTATAAGCTGAGTCAAGGAAAAGTTTGGAAAACTGTAATTCTTAATGAATGTCACACATATTGCTGAGTTCATCATCAGTGAATTGTGGACCACATACGAGAAGTTATATGAGAAACATTGATGGAAACACAGACCGCTTCACTTTACTGTAATGAGCAGAGTTGTACTGAATGAATTCTAAATCATTGCCATCCCTACGAATAATACTGTCTGAGAACGCCAATGTACTTTCTTTCTCAGTTTTAAGTGTGAGCTTTATTGAGTTCACCAAGCAATTCAAATGGGTAAGAAATACAGTGTTATCCTTATCAATGGGTCACAGACAGAGAATGTCATTAACATAAATGTACCATTTGCTACAACTGGGTTGGGTGTCTTACAATATCTTGCTTCAAAGAATTTTATACATGGATTGTTAAGAGGACTGAGAAATAAGGATGAAAACTTATTTCTTGCCAGTTTGAATTGTTTGGTAGACTAAAATATGACTGTCTCAAGAAATGTGAAAAGTTGAACACAGATGATATTCAATCCATAGATACTTTCTTGCTGAAGTAAGATCATGCCATATTCTTATTCAAAATCCTTAAATTTTATGTATTTTTCAAAGGTTTCTGATTTTAAGTACAAGGCGACAAACATTGCCTGTTGATGAATTTTGATTAGGATAAGGACCAAACGAAATTGTAATCAGAATCACCTGTATCATTAGTTTCTATACAATGAATACTGTTCATAATGTTTACTATGAGAGAAGATTCGACCAACGTTCGTCTTCCTTTGCTATTCAAAGGAAAGATGATCTTGTTTTGAGACAATAGGACAACTGGGCAGTCTTTGGTAGCCGTTCCATGACTGATAGATGAGGTCTTGTCTGCGACGCCTAATTTCCTGACTGGAGCACTCTCAACGAAAACCATCGTCCCGGTCACAGCAATCTCCACGGCATTCAACAAGCATCCAGACTACAGCAATCTCCACGACAACCAATGTTCCAACTCCAACAGTGTCCACAGTAACCAGATTTGCATGGTCAGTCTTCCACTGTGAGAGGCACCTGACAAATGAATCTGGAATGTGTCAAAAAGTCTTGCGCTTTTCCACCAGTCGGTGCAGTTTGTGTCGATTCATTAAAATCCCAGAGTTTCATTCACTGAGCGCCAGATGATTATCCTATTTTCTTTCCTGACAGAGAACATCTCTGTCTCAGGGGAATCCTGAACTAGGCTCCGTGCTGTGTGGGTAGGACAGCTTTACAGGAAGCCTGGTATGGGCCTAGTATTGTGTGGGTGGGGACAGCCTCACAGGAAACCTGTCTGCTCTTGTGTTGTGTGAATGGTACAGCCAAAGACAATATATGGCCTAGACTGTGTGCGCTATGAGTGATACATATTCATGGGATACCTGGCCTGGACCTTGTGTTGTGGTGGTGGCACGATCTTACAGGTTATCTGGTCCGGCTCTTGTATAGTTGGTACAGAATACTTGGCCCGGCCATTGTGTTGTGTTGGTAGTACAGCCTCACACAATACTCGGTCTGCACCTGGACCTTGTGTTATGTTGTGTGGGTGATGCACCCTCACAGGATACCTGACCTGGATCTTGTGCTGTGTGGGTGATGTACTCTCACATGATACCTAGCCTAGACTATGTGTTTACAGGATACCTGGTCTGGAATTGTGTTGTGTGGGTGATACACCCTACAAGACCTGGTCTTGCCCTTGTGTTGTGTGGGTGGTGTATTATCACGAGTGACCCCTGCTTTGTTTAGATTCACTGATGAGACAACTTTAACCCAGATTTTGACTTAGTGACTTGAACTAATTAGTATTGTAGATGGTGGAGTCATCAGTGATTATCTTCATGACATTAAATTGAATTTACCACAGGCTACTGTGCATCAAGAAGAATCTTCCATATCAGACAGCCTGTTACAAGATATCAAGGATGATATTGATAAAATGTAATTGATTTTACCGCAAACGCGAGGTGTTTGATTAATACGAGCGTTTCAAGATTCTATGAGATACACAAAAATATATTTGAAGAAACTCATCAGATTGCTAAAATGTGTAATTGAAATATGATATAGCAATAGAGTAATTTACATAAAAGAACACTAAATGATTACATATATATATATATATATATATATATATATATATATATATATATATATATCGTTGTCTCCCGCGGTAGCCAGGTAACGCAAGGTAACAGACGAAACAATGGCCCAGCCCACCCACATACACACACACACACACACACACACACATATATATATATATATATATATATATATATATATATTATATATATATATATATATATATATATATATATATATATATATATATATATATATATATATATATATCATTTATTTTATTTTGCTTTGTCCGGTCTCCCGCGTTAGCAACGTAGCGCAAGCAAACAGACGAATGAATGGCCCTACCCACCCACATACACATGTATATACATACACATCCACACACGCAAATATACATACCTATACATCTCAACGTATCCATATATATACACATGCACATGATTCATACTGTCTGCCTTTATTCATTCCCATTGCCTCCGCGCCACACATGAAAATAACCATCCCTTCCCCCCGCATGTGCGCGAGGTAGCGCTAGGAAAAGACAACAAAGGCCACTTTCGTTCACATTCAGTCTCTAGCTGTCATGTAATAATGCACCGAAACCACAGCTCCCTTTCCACATCCAGGCCACACACAACTTTCCATGGTTTACCCCAGATGCTTCACATGCCCTGGTTCAATCCATTGACAGCACGTCGACCCCGGTATACCACATCGCTCCAATTCACTCTATTCCTTGCACGCCTAACACCCTCCTGCATGTTCAGGCCCCGATCACTCAAAATCTTTTTCACTCCATTTTTCCACCTCCAATTTGGTCTCTCACTTCTCCTCGTTCCCTCCACTTCTAACACATATATCCTATTGGTCAATCTTTCCTCACTCATTCTCTCCATGTGACCAAACCATTTCAACACACCCTCTTCTGCTCTCTCAACCACACTCTTTTTATCACCACACATCTCTCGTACCCTATTACTATTTACTCGGTCAAACCACCTCACACCACATATTGTTCTCAAACACCTCATTTCCAGCACATCCACCCTCCTGCGCACAACTCTATCCATAGCCCACGCCTCGCAACCATATAACATTGTTGGAACCACTATTCCTTCAAACATACCCATTTTTGCTTTCCGAGATGATGTTGACGACTTCCACACATTCTACAACGCTCCCAGAACTTTTGGCCCCTCCCCCACCGAATGATTCACTTCCGCTTCCATGGTTCCATCCGCTGCCAAATCCACTCTCAGTTATCTAAAACACTTCACTTCCTCCAGTTTTTCTCCATTCAAACTTACCTCCCATTTGACTTGTCCCTCAACCCTGCTGTACCTAATAACCTTGCTTTTATTCACATTTACTCTCAGCTTTCTTCTTTCACATACTTTACCAAACTCAGTCACCAACTTCTGCAGTTTCTCACACGAATCAGCCACCAGCGCTGTATCATGAGTGAACAACAACTGACTCACTTCCCAAGCTCTCTCATCCACAACAGACTGCATACTTGCCCCTCTTTCCAAAACTCTTGCATTCATACATACATACTTATATATATATATATATATATATATATATATATATATATATATATATATATATATATATATATATATATATATATTGGAAAGGATAACGATTTTACACGGGATCAAGTATATTAATTACGTAGAGTCCACGGGGAAAATGAAATACGATAAGTTCCCAAGTGCACTTTCGTGTAATAATCACATCATCGGGGGAGACACAAGAGAGAAATATAACAGTCAGTTGATATACAACGAAGCGACGTAGCTAAGACTCCATTTGGTAAACATGCGAATTTCCAAGACAGACAACGAGCGTATCATAAACTTCTTATGAGGACAAGATGAGAAATTGTTTACAAATTTTATCAACAATATAGTTATCCAATTTGTATAGATCATCACTAATATAAAGATTATAATTCTTTGTGTATGTAATAATAGAAGATTCAATGATATTTCTCGTGGTACTGGAGTTACAGTTGGTAACTGGGGTGGTATTAATGCAGTCAATATAATGATCATAGTTTTTAACGTGATTGAACAAGGGATTTGATTCTTGTCCCGTTCTTATACTATATTCATTTTGCGTAAGTCTAACAGAAAGATCCTTACCAGTCTGCCCAATATTAAACTTATCATCATTTCTACATGGCACTTTATAGATGCACACAAGAGAATCTTCTGGTGAGTTCCTGATTAATATATTATTCATAGTGTTATTGTTTCTGAAGGCAACATTTACATTAAAGTATTTAAGCAACTTGGGAAAGTAAAGTTGAATTATTATTGAAAAGGAGAACTAAAAGATTCTTGATGTCAGTGGGAGGTTTGGGCTCAACTCTATAAAATGATCTTTTTTTTTTGCTAACTTAAGGGATTTATCAATGAAAGATCTAGGGTACTTTAACTTAGATTCAGTAGAATATATCCTCTCAATCTCGTCATCAATATACTCTGGACTGAAATACATAATGCTCTGAGGAATATAGATTGAAATGATGATAATTTAACTCATGTTGAAATGAGTGATAATGGATGTATGATCATATATTGGTAGGTTCTCTATATATGCTTAACTTAAACTTATTTCTTTGGCTATGGATCATGCAATCTAAAAATGGTAACATACCATTAATTTCATTTTCTACAGTAAATTTGATGTTTAGTACCTTTCACATGTACTCATTCATACTTGCTGTCATCATCCATTCTCGTCGCCAACCCGCCACACATGAAATAGCATCCCCACCCCCTCGCGCGCGAGATATTGCTAGGAAGAGACAACAAAGGCGACATTCGTTTACACTCAGTCTCTAGCTGTCATGTGTAATGGACCGAAACCACAGCTCACTTTCCACATCTAGGCCCCAGAAAACTTCTCCTGGTTTAACCTAAACGCTTAACGTGCCCTGGTTGAATCCACTGAGAGCAGGTCGACCCCGCTATATAACGTCGTTCCAATTCATTCTATTCCTTGCACGCCTTGCACATATACACACATATATATTTCAACGTATAGACGGATATATATATATATATATATATATATATATATATATATATATATATATATATATATATATATATATATATATATATACATATATATTTATTTATTTATTCATTTTGCTTTGTCGCTGTCTCCCGCGTTAGCGAAGTAGCGCAAGGAAAGAGACGAAAGAATGGCCCAACCCGCCCACATACACATGTATATACATACACGTCCACACACGCAAATATACATACCTATACATCTCAATGTACACATGTATATACACACACAGACATGTACATATATACACATGTACATAATTCATACTGTCTGCCTTTATTTGTTCCCATCGCCACCCCGCCACACATGGAATAACAACACCCTCCCCCCTTATGTGTGCGAGGTAGCGCTAGGATAGACACCAAAGGCCCCATTCGTTCACACTTAGTCTCTAGCTGTCATGTAATAATGCACCGAAACCACAGCTCCCTTTCCACATCCAGGCCCCACACAACTTTCCATGGTTTACCCCAGACGCTTCACATGCCCTGGTTCAATCCATTGACAGCACGTCGACCCCGGTATACCACATCGTTCCAATTCACTCTATTCCTTGCACGCCTTTCACCCTCCTGCATCTTCAGGCCCCGATCACACAAAATCTTTTTCACTCCATCTTTCCACCTAAAAATTGGTCTCCCACTTCTCCTCGTTCCCTCCACCTCTGACACATATATCCTCTTGGTCAATCTTTCCTCACTCATTCTCTCCATGTGACCAAACCATTTCAAAACATCCTCTTCTGATCTCTCAACCACATTCTTTTTATTTCCACACATCTCTCTTACCCTTACATTACTTACTCGATCAAACCACCTCACACCACATCTTGTCCTCAAACATCTCATTTGCAGCACATCCACCCTCCTGCGCACAACTTTATCCATAGCCCACGCCTCGCAACCATACAACATTGTTGGAACCACTATTCCTTGAAACATACCCATTTTTGCTTTCCAAGATAATGTTCTCGACTTCCAAACATTCTTCAATGCTCCCAGAATTTTCGCCTCCTCCCCCACCCTATGATTCACTTCCGCTTCCATCGTTCCATCCGCTGCCAGATCCACTCCCAGATATCTAAAACACTTTACTTCCTCCAGTTTTTCTCTATTCAAACTTACCTCCCAATTGACTTGACCCTCAACCCTGCTGTACCTGATAACCTTGCTCTTATTCACATTTACTCTTAACTTTCTCCTTTCACACACTTTACCAAACTCAGTCGCCATCTTCTGCAGTTTCTTACATGAATCAGCCACCAGCGCTGTATCATCAGCGAACAACAACTGACTCACTTCCCAAGCTTTCTCATCCACAACAGACTGCATACTTGCCCTTCTTTTCAAAACTCTTGCACTCACCTCCCTAACAACCCCATCCGTAAACAAATTAAACAACCATGGAGACATCACACACCCCTGCCGCAAACCTACATTCACTAAGAACCAATCACTTTCCTCTCTTCCTACACGTACACATGCCTTACATCCTCGATAAAAACTTTTCACTTCTAACAACTTGCCTCCCAAACCATATATTCTTAAAACCTTCCACAGAACATCTCTATCAGCTCTATCACATCCTCTACCACTTCTGAAACCACACTGCTCTTCCCCAATCTGATGCTCTGTACATGCCTTCACCCTCTCAATCAATACCCTCCCATATAATTTACCAGGATTACTCAACAGACTTATACCTCTGTAATTTGAGCACTCACTCTTATCCCCTTTGCCTTTGTACAATGGCACTATGCAAGCATTCCACCAATCCTCAGGCACCTCATCATGAATCATACATATATTAAATAACCTTACCAACCAGTCAACAATACAGTCACCCCCTTTTTTAATAAATTCCACTGCAATACCATCCAAACCTGCTGCCTTGCCGGCTTTCATCTTCCGCAAAGCTTTTACTACCTCTTCTCTGTTTACCAAATCATTTTCCCTAACCCTCTCACTTTGCACTCCACCTCGACCAAAACACCCTATATCTGCCACTCTATCATCAAACACATTCAACAACCCTTCAAAATACTCACTCCATCTCCTTCTCACATCACCATTACTTGTTACCACCTCCCCATTTGCGCCCTTCACTGAAGTTCCCATTTGCTCCCTTGTCTTACGCACTTTATTTACCTCCTTCCAGAACATCTTTTTATTCTCCCTAAAATTTAATGATACTCTCACACCCCAACTCTCATTTGCCCTCTTTTTCACCTCTTGCACCTTTGTCTTGACCTCCTGTCTCTTTCTTTTATACATCTCCCACTCAATTTTATTTTTTCCCTGCAAAAATCGTCCAAATGCCTCTCTCTTCTCTTTCACTAATAATCTTACTTCTTCATCCCACCACTCACTACCCCTCCTAATCAACCCACCTCCCACGCTTCTCATGCCACAAGCATCTTTTGCGCAATCCATCAATGATTCCCTTAATACATCCCATTCCTCCCCCACTCCCCTTACTTCCATTGTTCTCACCTTTTTCCATTTTGTACTCAGTCTCTCCTGGTACTTCCTCACACAAGTCTCCTTCCCAAGCTCACTTACTCTCACCCCCCTCTTCACCCCAACATTCACTCTTCTTTTCTGAAAACCCATACAAATCTTCACCTTAGCCTCCACAAGATAATGATCAGACTACCCTCCAGTTGCACCTCTCAGCACATTAACATCTAAAAGTCTCTCTTTTGCGCGCCTGTCAATTAACACGTAATCCAATAACGCTCTCTGGCCATCTCTCCTACTTACATACGCATACTTATGTATATCTCGCTTTTTAAACCAGGTATTCCCAATCACCAGTCCTTTTTCAGCACATAAATCTACAAGCTCTTCACCATTTCCATTTACAACACTGAACACCCCATGTATACCAATTATTCCCTCAACTG
Organism: Panulirus ornatus; assembly: GCF_036320965.1. NCBI lineage: Eukaryota > Metazoa > Arthropoda > Malacostraca > Decapoda > Palinuridae > Panulirus > Panulirus ornatus. The sequence continues at coordinate 57,410,887 of NC_092226.1, forward strand.
CCACATTACTCACCTTTGCATTCAAATCACCCATCACTAAAACCCGGTCTCGTGCATCAAAACCATTAACACACTCATTCAGCTGCTCCCAAAACACTTGCCTCTCATGATCTTTCTTCTCATGCCCAGGTGCATATGCACCAATAATCACCCATCTCTCTCCATCAACTTTCAGTTTTACCCATATTATTCGAGAATTTACTTTCTTACATTCTATCACATACTCCCACAACTCCTGTTTCAGGAGTACTGCTACTCCTTCCCTTGCTCTTGTCCTCTCACTAACCCCTGACTTTACTCCCAAGATATTCCCAAACCTCTCTTCCCCTTTACCCTTGAGCTTCGTTTCACTCAGAGCCAAAACATCCAGGTTCCTTTCCTCAAACATACTACCTATCTCTCCTTTTTTCACATCTTGGTTACATCCACACACATTTAGACACCCCAGTCTGAGCCTTCGAGGAGTATGAGCACTCCCCGCGTGACTCCTTCTTCTGTTTCCCATTTTCGAAAGTTAGAAAATACAAGGAGGGGAGGATTTCTGGCCCCCCGCTCCCGTCCCCTCTGGTCGCCTTCTACGACACGCGAGGAATGCGTGGGAAGTATTCTTTCACCCCAATCCCCAGGGATAATAAATATATATATATATATATATATATATATATATATATATATATATATATATATATATATATACATATATATATATATATATATATATATATATATATATATATATATATATATATATACATATATATATATATATATACATACACACACATACACATACATACACACACATACGGACACACACACACATACACACATACATACATATATACATATGAAAAATGTAAGAAATAATTTAGAAAACTGAGACTTCTAGCTTGAAATGAAATGAAAAATGAATGTCACATAATGGTTCAACCTCTGGCTATGGAAATACCAAACTATAAAGATAAATGTTATAAGATAAATATAACTATTTTGCAAATTATGGTGAAAATTAAAATATTTAGGTTCTTAAATCTCATGGTTTACATTCTTCATGAAATGCATCTAGAGTTCGAAATTCTCTCCATGTTGGAGGCAAGTGGTTATGGAGATGATTGCTACATCTTATGCATACATCAGTGAAGAGGGAGGCAAAGCTATGCAACCAAGTAAAGAAAGAACGAACAGATAAGTCTGAAAATCCAGGTGAACAGAAATTCAGCATGGCAACATTTGCATTGTCTGTCACCTTTTGAAACACTTCATACAGAGATGGCGTGTACAAGTCAACCATGCCATCATCATCAAGCAAAGGTTCATTATATGCTCTAAAAACAACCCACTCGATTAGTATACCTTTGAAAGTCACCACAGCCCTTAACTCACGCCCCAGAGTCACCTGAACTACAGCATTGTTACCAAATGGTCGGGATATATTGAGGGTCATGTTCTGGTACACCTGATTAATGCCTTGAATCAGCATATCTACTTGCTGCTGAGGTACATTATGGTTCAAAGGAGCTTGTCGTCTCCTCTTTGTAGATAATGATATTGATACAGATGATCTCTTGAGGTTATTTCCAGAGAGGAGAGAGTACATGATGGTGGAGTAACAATGGACCTTCTCCATCCAAGTGTGGCGGTCCAGCAGCTGATAGTAGAGTGGTAACTTATCTGGTGAGGGGTCCAGGGACAGTAGCCCAGTGTTGCCCAAGTTTACTGGGTTTGTGGGAGGGGCAAGACCTCCCACTTGCACTTCCAATTCTCGTAAATGGGTCTTGATATATGCATATAATATATATATATATATATACATACATATATATATATATATATATATATATATATATATATATATATATATATATATATATATATATATATATATATATATACATATATATATATATATATATATATATATATATATATATTTTTTTTTTTTTGCTTTGTCGCTGTCTCCCGCGTTTGCGAGGTAGCGCAAGGAAACAGACGAAAGAAATGGCCCAACCCACCCCCATACACATGTATATACATACGTCCACACACGCAAATATACATACCTACACAGCTTTCCATGGTTTACCCCAGACGCTTCATATGCCCTGATTCAATCCACTGACAGCACGTCAACCCCGGTATACCACATCGCTCCAATTCACTCTATTCCTTGCCCTCCTTTCACCCTCCTGCATGTTCAGGCCCCGATCACACAAAATCTTTTTCACTCCATCTTTCCACCTCCAATTTGGTCTCCCTCTTCTCCTCGTTCCCTCCACCTCCGACACATATATCCTCTTGGTCAATCTTTCCTCACTCATTCTCTCCATGTGCCCAAACCATTTCAAAACACCCTCTTCTGCTCTCTCAACCACGCTCTTTTTATTTCCACACATCTCTCTTACCCTTACGTTACTTACTCGATCAAACCACCTCACACCACACATTGTCCTCAAACATCTCATTTCCAGCACATCCATCCTCCTGCGCACAACTCTATCCATAGCCCACGCCTCGCAACCATACAACATTGTTGGTGTGCAAAGTGAGAGGGTTAGGGAAAATGATTTGGTAAACAGAGAAGAGGTAGTAAAAGCTTTGCGGAAGATGAAAGCCGGCAAGGCAGCAGGTTTGGATGGTATTGCAGTGGAATTTATTAAAAAAGGGGGTGACTGTATTGTTGACTGGTTGGTAAGGTTATTTAATGTATGTATGACTCATGGTGAGGTGCCTGAGGATTGGCGGAATGCGTGCATAGTGCCATTGTACAAAGGCAAAGGGGATAAGAGTGGGTGCTCAAATTACAGAGGTATAAGTTTGTTGACCTGTGTGAAGAAGTATCAGGAGAGACTGTGTACAGAATGGAAAAAGGTGAGAACAATGGAAGTAAGGGGAGTGGGGGAGGAATGGGATGTATTTAGGGAATCAGTGATGGATTGCGCACAAGATGCTTGTGGCATGAGAAGAGTGGGAGGTGGGCTGTTTAGAAAAGGTAGTGAGTGGTGGGATGAAGAAGTAAGAGTATTAGTGAAAGAGAAGAGAGAGGCATTTGGACGATTTTTGCAGGGAAAAAATGCAATTGAGTGGGAGAAGTATAAAAGAAAGAGACAGGAGGTCAAGAGAAAGGTGCAAGAGGTGAAAAAAAGGGCAAATGAGAGTTGGGGTGAGAGACTATCAGTAAATTTTAGGGAGAATAAAAAGATGTTCTGGAAGGAGGTAAATAGGGTGCGTAAGACAAGGGAGCAAATGGGAACTTCAGTAAAGGGCGTAAATGGGGAGGTGATAACAAGTAGTGGTGATGTGAGAAGGAGATGGAATGAGTATTTTGAAGGTTTGTTGAATGTGTCTGATGACAGAGTGGCAGATATAGGGTGTTTGGGTCGAGGTGGTGTGCAAAGTGAGAGGGTTAGGGAAAATGATTTGGTAAACAGAGAAGAGGTAGTAAAAGCTTTGCGGAAGATGAAAGCCGGCAAGGCAGCAGGTTTGGATGGTATTGCAGTGGAATTTATTAAAAAAGGGGGTGACTGTATTGTTGACTGGTTGGTAAGGTTATTTAATGTATGTATGACTCATGGTGAGGTGCCTGAGGATTGGCGGAATGCTTGCATAGTGCCATTGTACAAAGGCAAAGGGGATAAGAGTGAGTGCTCAAATTACAGAGGTATAAGTTTGTTGAGTATTCCTGGTAAATTATATGGGAGGGTATTGATTGAGAGGGTGAAGGCATGTACAGAGCATCAGATTGGGGAAGAGCAGTGTGGTTTCAGAAGTGGTAGAGGATGTGTGGACCAGGTGTTTGCTTTGAAGAATGTATGTGAGAAATACTTAGAAAAGCAAATGGATTTGTATGTAGCATTTATGGATCTGGAGAAGGCATATGATAGAGTTGATAGAGATGCTCTGTGGAAGGTATTAAGAATATATGGTGTGGGAGGCAAGTTGTTAGAAGCAGTGAAAAGTTTTTATCGAGGATGTAAGGCATGTGTACGTGTAGGAAGAGAGGAAAGTGATTGGTTCTCAGTGAATGTAGGTTTGCGGCAGGGGTGTGTGATGTCTCCATGGTTGTTTAATTTGTTTATGGATGGGGTTGTTAGGGAGGTAAATGCAAGAGTTTTGGAAAGAGGGGCTAGTATGAAGTCTGTTGGGGATGAGAGAGCTTGGGAAGTGAGTCAGTTGTTGTTCGCTGATGATACAGCGCTGGTGGCGGATTCATGTGAGAAACTGCAGAAGCTGGTGACGGAGTTTGGTAAAGTGTGTGGAAGAAGAAAGTTAAGAGTAAATGTCAATAAGAGCAAGGTTATTAGGTACAGTAGGGTTGAGGGTCAAGTCAATTGGGAGGTGAGTTTGAATGGTGAGAGGCTGGAGGAAGTGAAGTGTTTTAGATATCTGGGAGTGGATCTGTCAGCGGATGGAACCATGGAAGCGGAAGTGGATCATAGGGTGGGGGAGGGGGCGAAAATTTTGGGAGCCTTGAAAAATGTGTGGAAGTCGAGAACATTATCCCGGAAAGCAAAAATGGGTATGTTTGAAGGAATAGTAGTTCCAACAATGTTGTATGGTTGCGAGGCGTGGGCTATGGATAGAGTTGTGCGCAGGAGGATGGATGTGCTGGAAATGAGATGTTTGAGGACAATGTGTGGTGTGAGGTGGTTTGATCGAGTAAGTAACGTAAGGGTAAGAGAGATGTGTGGAAATAAAAAGAGCGTGGTTGAGAGAGCAGAAGAGGGTGTTTTGAAATGGTTTGGGCACATGGAGAGAATGAGTGAGGAAAGATTGACCAAGAGGATATATGTGTCGGAGGTGGAGGGAACGAGGAGAAGAGGGAGACCAAATTGGAGGTGGAAAGATGGAGTGAAAAGGATTTTGTGTGATCGGGGCCTGAACATGCAGGAGGGTGAAAGGAGGGCAAGGAATAGAGTGAATTGGAGCGATGTGGTATACAGGGGTTGACGTGCTGTCAGTGGGTTGAATCAAGGCATGTGAAGCGTCTGGGGTAAACCATGGAAAGCTGTGTAGGTATGTATATTGCGTGTGTGGACGTGTGTATGTACATGTGTATGGGGGGGGTTGGGCCATTTCTTTCGTCTGTTTCCTTGCGCTACCTCGCAAACGCGGGAGACAGCGACAAAGTATAAAAAAAAAAAAAGAAAAGTTTGTTGAGTATTCCTGGTAAATTATATGGGAGGGTATTGATTGAGAGGGTGAAGGCATGTACAGAGCATCAGATTGGGGAATAGCAGTGTGGTTTCAGAGGTAGAGGATGTGTGGATCAGATGTTTGCTTTGAAGAATGTATGTGAGAAATACTTAGAAAAGCAAATGGATCTGTATGTAGCATTTATGGATCTGGAGAAGGCATATGATAGAGTTGATAGAGATGCTCTGTGGAAGGTATTAAGAATATATGGTGTGGGAGGCAAGTTGTTAGAAGCAGTGAAAAGTTTTTATCGAGGATGTAAGGCATGTGTACGTGTAGGAAGAGAGGAAAGTGATTGGTTCTCAGTGAATGTAGGTTTGCGGCAGGGATGTGTGATGTCTCCATGGTTGTTTAATTTGTTTATGGATGGGGTTGTTAGGGAGGTGAATGCAAGAGTTTTGGAAAGAGGGGCAAGTATGAAGTCTGTTGGGGATGAGAGAGTTTGGGAAGTGAGTCAGTTGTTGTTTGCTGATGATACAGCGCTGGTGGCTGATTCATGTGAGAAACTGCAGAAGCTGGTGACTGAGTTTGGTAAAGTGTGTGAAAGAAGAAAGTTAAGAGTAAATGTGAATAAGAGCAAGGTTATTAGGTACAGTAGGGTTGAGGGTCAAGTCAATTGGGAGGTGAGTTTGAATGGAGAAAAACTGGAGGAAGTGGAGTGTTTTAGATATCTGGGAGTGGATCTGGCAGCAGATGGAACCATGGAAGCGGAAGTGGATCATAGGGTGGGGGAGGAGGCGAAAATTCTGGGAGGCTTGAAGAATGTGTGGAAGTCGAGAACATTATCTCGGAAAGCAAAAATGGGTATGTTTGAAGGAATAGTGGTTCCAACAATGTTGTATGGTTGCGAGGCGTGGGCTATGGATAGAGTGGTGCGCAGGAGGATGGATGTGCTGGAAATGAGATGTTTGAGGACAATGTGTGGTGTGAGGTGGTTTGATCGAGTAAGTAACGTAAGGGTAAGAGAGATGTGTGGAAATAAAAAGAGCGTGGTTGAGAGAGCAGAAGAGGGTGTTTTGAAATGGTTTGGGCACATGAAGAGAATGAGTGAGGAAAGATTGACCAAGAGGATATATGTGTCGGAGGTGGAGGGAACGAGGAGAAGAGGGAGACCAAATTGGAGGTGGAAAGATGGAGTGAAAAAGATTTTGTGTGATCGGGGCCTGAACATGCAGGAGGGTGAAAGGAGGGCAAGGAATAGAGTGAATTGGAGCGATGTGGTATACCGGGGTTGACGTGCTGTCAGTGGATTGAATCAGGGCATGTGAAGCGTCTGGGGTAAACCATGGAAAGCTGTGTAGGTATGTATATTTACGTATGTATATACATGTGTATGGGGGTGGGTTGCGCCATTTCTTTCTTCTGTTTCCTTGCGCTACCTCGCAAGCGTGGGAGACAGCGACAAAGCAAAAAAAAAAATATATATATATATATATATATATATATATATATATATATATATATATATATATATATATATATATATATATATATATATATATATATATATATATATATCGCTGTCTCTCGCGTTAGCGAGGTAGCACAAGGAAACAGACAAAGGAATGGCCCAACCAACCCACCTACACATGTATATACATTCACGTCCACACACGCACATATACATACTTATACATCTCAACGTATACATATATATATATACACACAGACATATACATATAGACACATGGACATAATTAATAATGTCTGCCCTTATTCATTCCCGTCGCCACCCCGCCACACCTGAAATAACCACCCCCTCCCCCCGCATGTGCGCGAAATAGTGCTAGGAAAAGACAGCAAAGGCCACATTCCTTCACACTCACTCTCTAGCTGTCATGCATAATGCATCGAAACCACAGCTCACTTTCTACATCCAAGCCCCACAGAACATTCCATGGTTTACCCCAGACGCTTCACATGACCTGGTTCAATCCATTGACAGCACGTCGACCCAAGTATACCACATCGCTCCGATTCACTCTGTTCCTTGCACACCTTTCACCCTCCTGCATGTTCAGGCCCCGATCACTCAAAATCTTTTTCACTCCATCTTTCCACCACCAATTTAGTCTCAAACTTTTCCTCGTTTCCTCCACTTCTGACACATATATCATCTTGGTCAATCTTTCCTCACTCATTCTCTCCATGTGACCAAACCATTTCAAAACGCCCTCTTCTGCTCTCTCAACCACTTTCTTTTTATTACCACACATCTCTTATACCCTTTCATTATTTACTCGATCAAACCACCTCACACCACTTATTGTTCTCATACATCTCATTTCCAACACATCCACCCTCCTCCGCACAGCTCTATCTATAGCCTACGCTTCGCAACCATATAACATTGCTGGAACCACTATTCCTTTAAACATACCTATTTTCGCCTTCCAAGATAACGTTCTCGACTTCCACACATTCTTCAACGTTCCCAGATCTTTTGCAGCCTCCCCCACCGTATGATTCACTTCCGCTTCCATGATTCCATCCGCTGCCAAATCCACTCCCAGATATCTAAAACACTTCACTTCCTCCATTTTTTCTCCACTTAAACTTACCTTCAAATTGACTTGTAGCTAACCCTACTTACCTAATAACCTTGCTGTTATTCACATTTACTCTCAGCTTTCTTCTTTCTCACACTTTACCAATCTCATTCACCAGCTTCTGCAGTTTCTCACACAAATCAGCTACCAGCACTGTATCATCAGCGAACAACAGCTTACTTCCCAAGCTCTCTCATCCACAACATACTTGCCCCGCTTTCCAAAACTCTTGCATTCACCTCCCTAACAACCCCATCCATAAACAAACTGAACAACCATGGAGACATCACGCATCCCTGCCGCAAACCAACATTCACTGAGAACCAATCACTTTCCTCTCTTCCTACACGTACACATGTCTTACATTCTCGATAAAAACTTTTTACTGCTTCTAACAACTTGCCTCCCACACCATATATTCTTAATACCTACCACAGAGCATCTCTTTCAACTCTACCATATGCCTTCTCCAGATCCATAAATGTTACATACAAATCCATTTGCTTCTCTAAGTATTTCTCACATACATTCTTCAAAGCAAGCACCTGATCCACATATCCTCTACCACTTCTGAAATCACACTGCTCTTCCCCAATCTGATGCTCTGTACATACCTTCACTCTCTCAATCAATACCCTCCCATACAATTTCCAAGGAATAGTCAACAGACTTATACCTCTGTAATTTGAGCACTCGCTTTTATCCCCTTTGCCTTTGTACAGTGGCACTATGCAAGCATTCCGCCAATTCTCAGGCACCTCACCATGAGTCATACATACATCAAATAATCTTACCAACCAGTCAACAATACAGTCACCCCTTCTTTTTTTTATAAATTCCACTGGAATACCATCCAAACCCGCTGCCTTGCTGGCTTTCATCTTCCGCTAAGCTTTTACTACCTCTTCTCTGTTTACCAAGCCATTCCCCTAACCCTCTCACTTTGCACCTCACCTCGACCAAACACACTATATCTGCCACTCTATCATCAAACACATTCAACAAACCATGAAAATATATCTCCTCACATCACCACTACCTGTTATAGCCTCCCCATTAGCCTCCTTCACTGATTTTACCATTTGTTCCCTTGTCTTACGCACTTTATATACCTCCTTCCAAAACGTCTTTTTATTCTCCCTAAAATCTAATGATACTCTATCACCCCAACTCTCATTTGCCCTCTTTTGCACCTTTTGCACCTTTCTCTTGATCTCCTGCCTCTTTCTTTTATGTATCTCCCAGTCATTTGCATTATTTCCTTGCAAAAATCGTCCAAATGCCTCTTTCTTCTCTTCCACTAATAATCTTACTTCTTCATCCCACCACTCACTACCCTTTCTAATCAGCCCACCTCCCACGCTTCTCATGCCACAAGCATCTTTTGCGAAATCCATCACTGCTTCCCTAAATGCATTACATTCTTCCCCCAGTCCACTTACGTACTTTGTTCTCACCTTTTTCCATTCTGTACTCAGTCTCTCCTGGAACTTCCTCATACAAGTCTCCTTCCCAAGCTCACTTACTCTCACCACTCTCTTCACACCAACATTTTTCTTTTATGAAAACCTCTACAAATCTTCAGTTTCGCCTCCACAAGATAGTGATCAGATATCTCTCCAGTTGCACTTCTTAGCACATTAATATCCAAAAGTCTCTCTTTCGCGCGCCTATCTATCAACACGTAATCCAATAACGCTCTCTGGCCATCTCTCCTACTTACATACGTATACTTGTTTATATCTCTCTTTTCAAACCATGTATTCCCTATGGCCAGCACATAAATCTACAAGCTATTCCATATTTCCATTTACAACACTGATTACCCCATGTACACCAATTATTCCCTCAACTGCCACATTACTCACCTTTGCATTCAAATCACCCATCACTATAACCCGGTCTCGTGCATCAAAACTACTAACACACTCACTCAGCCTCTCATGATCTTTCTTCTCATGCCCAGGTGCATATGCACCGATAATCACCCATCTCTCTCCATCCTCTTTTAGTTTTACCCATATAAATCTACTTTCTTACTCTCTATCTCATGCTCCCACCACTCCTGTTTCAGGAGTAGTGCTACTCCTTCACTTGCTCTCGTACTCTCACTAACCCCTGACTTTACTCCCAAGACATTCCCAAACCACTCTTCCCATTTACCCTTCAGCTTTGTTTCACTCAGTCAAAACATCCAGGTTCCTTTCCTAAAACATATTACCTATCTCTTCTTCTTTCTCATCTTGGTTGCTTCCACACACACTTAGAGAACCTAATCTGAGCCTTCGAGGAGGATGAGCACTCCCCGCGTGACTCCTTCTTCTGTTTCCCCTTTTAGAAAGTTAAAATGCAAGGAGGGGAGGGTTTCTAGCCCCCCCGCTCCCGTCCCCCTTAGTCGCTTTCTAAGACACGTGAGGAATGCGTGGGAAGTATTCTTCCTCCCTTATCCCCAGGATATATATATATATATAAATATATATATATATATATATATATATATATATATATATATATATATATATATATATATATATATATATATATATATATATATATATATATATATATATATATATATATATATATATATATATATATATATATATATATATATATATATATATATATATATATATATATATATATATATATATATATATATATATATATATATATATATATATATATATATATATATATATATATATATATATATATATATATATATATATATATATATATATATATATATATATATATATATATATATATATATATATATATATATCTTTCTTTCTTTCAAACTATTCGCCATTTCCCGCGTTAGCGAGGTAGCGTTAAGAACAGAGAACTGGGCCTTCGAGGGAATATCCTCACCTGGCCCCCTTCTCTGTTCCCTCTTTTGGAAAATCAAAAAAAAAAAAAAAAAAAAATAATGAGAGGGGAGGATTTCCAGCATATATATATATACATATATATATATATATATATATATATATATATATATATATATATATATATATATATATATATATATATATTTATATATATATATATATATATATATATATATATATATATATATATATATATATATATATATATATATATATATATATATATATATATATATATATATATATATATATATATATATATATATATATATATATATATATATATATATATATATATATATATATATATATATATATATATATATATATATATATATATATATGAGAGCCAAGTGTTTTAGAGCAGCTGAATGAGTGTGTTAGTAGTTTTGATGCGCGAGACCAGGTTATGGTGATGGGTGATTTGAATGCAAAGGTGAGTAATGTGGCAGTTGAGGGAATAATTGGTATACACAGGGTATTCAGTGTTGTAAATGGAAATGGTGAAGACTTGTAGATTTATGTGCTGAAAAAGGAGTGGTGATTGGGAATACCTGGTTTAAAAAGACAGATATGGATAAGTAACGTATGTAAGTAGGAGAGATGGCCAGAGAGCGTTATCGGATTACGCGTTAATTGATAGGTGTGCGAAAGAGAGACTTTTGGATGTTAATGTGCTGAGAGGTGCAACTGGAGGGATGTCTGATCATTATCTTGTGGAGGCAAAGGTGAAGATTTGTAGAGGTTTTCAGAAAAGAAGGGAGAATGTTGGGGTGAAGAGAGTGGTGAGAGTAAGTGAGCTTGGGAAGGAGACTTGTGTGAGGAAGTACCAGGAGAGAGTGAGTACAGAATGGAAAAAGGTGAGAACAAAGTACGTAAGGGGAGTTGGGGAGGAATGGGATGTATTTAGGGAATCAGTGATGGATTGCGCAAAAGATGCTTGTGGCATGAGAAGCGTGGGAGGTGGGTAGATTAGAAAGGGTAGTGAGTGGTGGGATGAAGAAGTAAGATTATTAGTGAAAGAGAAGAGAGAGGCATTTGGACGATTTTTACAGGGAAATAATGCAAATGAGTTGGAGATGTATAAAAGAAAGAGGCAGGAGGTCAAGAGAAAGTTGCTAGAGGTGAAAAAGAGGGCAAATGAGAGTTGGGGTGAGAGAGTATCATTAAATTTTAAGGAGAATAAAAAGATGTTCTGAGAGGAGGTAAATAAAGTGCGTAAGACAAGGGAACAAATGGGAACTTCAGTGAAGGGGGCTACTGGTGAGGTGATAACAAGTAGTGGTGATAAAGTGAGTATTTTGAAGGTTTGTTGAATGTGTTTGATGATAGATTGGCAGATATAGGGTGTTTTGGTTGAGGTGGTGTGCAAAGTGAGAGGGCTAGGGAGAATGATTTGGTAAACAGAGAAGAGGTAGTAAAAGCTTGCGGAAGATGAAAGCCGGCAAGGCAGCGGTGTTGGATGGTATTGCTGTGGAATTTATTAAAAAAGGGGGTGACTGTATCGTTGTCTGGTTGGTAAGGTTATTTAATGTATGTATGACTCATGTTGAGGTGCCTGAGGATTGGTGGAATGCCTGCATAGTGCCATTGTACAAAGGCAAAGGGGACAAAGGTGAGTGCTTAAATTACAGAGGTATAAGTTTTAAGTATTCCTGGTAAATTATGTGGGAGGGTATTGATTGAGAGGGTGAAGGCATGTACAGAGCATCAGATTGGGGAAGAGCAGTGTGGTTTCAGAAGTGGTAGAGGATGTGTGGATCAGGTGTTTGCTTTGAAGAATGAATGTGAGAAATACTTAGAATAGCAAATGGATTTGTATGTAGCATTTATGGATCTGGAGAAGGCGTATGACAGAGTTGATAGAGATGCTCTGTGGAAGGTAGTAAGAATATATGGCGTGGGAGGCAAGTTGTTAGAAGCAGTGAAAAGCTTTTATCGAGGATGTAAGGCATGTGTACGTGTAGGAAGAGAGGAAAGTGATTGGGTCTCAGTGAATGTATGTTTGCGGCAGGGGTGTGTGATGTCTCCATGGTTGTTTAATTTGTTTATGGATGGGGTTGTTAGGGAGGTGAATGCAAGAGTTTTGGAAAGAGGGGCAAGTATGCAGTCTGTTGTGGATCAGAGAGCGTGGGAAGTGAGTCAGTTGTTGTTCGCTGATGATACAACGCTGGTGGCTGATTCATGTGAGAAACTGCAGAAGCTGGTGACTGAGTTTGGTAAAGTGTGTGAGAGAAGAAAGTTAAGAGTAAATGTGAATAAGAGCAAGGTTATTAGGTACAGTAGGGTTGAGGGTCAAGTCAATTGGGAGGTAAGTTTGAATGGAGAAAATCTGGAGGAAGTAAAGTGTTTTAGATAACTGGGAGTGGATTTGGCAGCGGATGGAACCATGGAAGCGGAAGTGAATCATTGGATGGGGGAGGGGGCGAAAATTCTGGGAGCGTTGATGAATGTGTTGAAGTCGAGAACATTATCTCGGAAAGCAAAAATGGGTATGTTTGAAGGAATAGTGGTTCCAACAATGTTGTATGGTTGCGAGGCGTGGGCTATGGATAGAGTTGTGCGGAGGAGGATGGATGTGCTAGAAATGAGATGTTTCAGGACAATATGTGGTGTAAGGTGGTTTGATCGAGTAAGTAATAATAGGGTAAGAAAGATGTGTGGTAATGAAAACAGTGTGGTTGAGAGAGCAGAAAAGGGTGTTTTGAAAGGGTTCGGTCACATGGAGAGAATGAGTGAGGAAAGATTGACCAAGAGGATATATGTGTCAGAGGTTGAGGGAACGAGAAGTGGGAGACCAAATTGGAGGTGGAAAGATGTAGTGAAAAAGATTTTGAGTGATCGGGGCCTGAACATGGAGGAGGGTGAAAGGCGTGCAAGGAATAGAGTGAATTGAAACGATGTGGTATACCGGGGCCGACGTGCTGTCAATGGATTGAACTAGGGCATGTGAAGCGTCTGGGGTAAACCATGGAAAGTTGTGTGGGGCCTTGATGTGGAAAGGGAGCTGTGATTTCGGTGCATTATTACATGACTGCTAGAGACTGAGTGTGAACGAATGTGGCCTTTGGTGTGTTTTTCTAGTACCACCTCGCACACATGAGGGGGAGGGGTTGTTATTACATGTGTGGCGGGATGGCGATGGGAATGAATAAAGGGAGACAGTATGAATTATGTACACGTGTATATTTGTATATATCTGTGTGTGTATATACATGTATACGTTGAGATGTATAGGTATGTATATTTGCGTGTGTGGACGTGTATGTATATACATGTGTATGTGGGTGGGTTGTGCCATTCTTTCGTCTGTTTCCTTGAGCTACCTGGGTAACGCGGGAGACAGCAAAAAGCAAAATGAATAAATATAAATTAAATATAAATTTATATATATATATATATATATATATTTATATATATATATATATATATATATATATATATATATATATATATATATATATATATATATATATATATATATATATATATATATATATATATATATACTTATGCTTCCTTCTTTCATTCCTTCTCGTCGCCATCCCACCACATACAAAATGGTATTTTGTCTTTCACTTCTTGTTTCCTCCTACGCTGACACATATATTCCCTTTGTTAATCTTTCCTCACTCATTCTCTCTATATGTACAAACCATTTAAATACACCCCTTTCTGCTTTATTAACCACACTTTGTATTACTACACATCTCCCTTACCCTATCATTACTTACTCGATCAATTACCCTTTACCCTATCAAACTCGATCAAACCTCCTTACACACATATTTTCCTCAAACATTTCATTTCCTACACATCCACCCTCATCCGCACGATCCTATCTATAGCCCATGCCTTGCAACTATATAATATTGTTGGAACCACTATTCCTTCAAACAATCCCATTTTTACTCTCCAAAATAACGCTCTCGCCTTCCACACATTCTTCAACGCTCAATGAACCTTTGCTGTCTCCTGTACCCTGTGACGCACTTCCGCTTCCATGGTTCCATCCGCTGCCAAGTCCACTCCCAGGTATCGAAAAGAATTAATTTCCTCCAGTTTTTCTCCATTCAAACTTACCTCTCAATTAATTTGTCCCTCAGTCCTACTGAACCTAATAGCCTTGCTCTTATTCACATTCACTCTGAACTTTCTTCTTTCACACATTTTACAAAACTCATTCACCAACTTCTGCAGTTTCTCACCCGAATCAAACACCAATGCTGTATCATCAGCGAACAACAACTGACTCAAAACCCAAGCACTCTCCTCTATAACAGACTGCATACTTACCTATCGCTCCAAAGCTCTTGCATTCACCTCCCTAAGTACTAAACTCCACACATAAACAAACAACCATGGAGACAACATGCACCCCTGCCGCAAACCGACATTCACTGGAACCCAATTATTTCCCTCTCTTCCAAGCCTTACACATGCCTTACATCCTTGGTAAAAACTTTTCACTAATTCTGGCAAACTTACCTCCCACACCATATAGTCTTACGACCTTCCACATAGAATCTCTATCAACCCTATGTCTTCTTCATATTCATTGATACTACATACAAATTCTTCATAGTAAACACCCAATCCACACATCCTCTACCGCTTCTGAAACTACACTGCTCTTCCCCAATCTGATGCTATGTACATGCCTTTACCCTCTCAATCAATACCCTACCATATAATTTCCCAGAAATACTCAACTAACTTATGCCTCTGTAACTTGAACATTCACCTTTATCCCCTTTGCCTTTGTACAATGGCACCATGCACTTCACCATGATTTATGCATGCTTTGAATATCCTTACCAACAAATCAACAACAATGCCATCCAAACCCGCCGCCTTGCCGGCTTTCATCTTCCGCAAAGCTTTCACTACCTCTTCTCTATTCACCAAACCATCCTCCCTGACCCTCTCGTTTCTCAACCACATGCATCTTTTGCGCAAGCCATCACTGCTTCCTACAGTGCTTCGCACACCACCTCGACCAAAACACCCTTTATCTGCCACTCTATCATCACACACATTCAACAGACCTTCAAAATACTCTCACTACCTCCTTCTCACTTCATCACTTATTGTCATTACCTTCCCATTTGCCCCCATTACCGATGTTCCCATTTGTTCTCTTGTCTTACGCACTTTATTTACCTCCTTCCAGAACATCTTTTTATTTTCCCTGAAATCTAATGATTACCTTTCACCCCAACTCTCATATGCCTCTTTTTCACCTCTTGCACCTTTCTCTTGACCACCTGCCGCTTTCTTTAACTCATCTCCCAGTCATTTGCGCTACATCCTTGCAAAAAATCGTCCAATCGCCTATCCCTTCTCTTTAAGTAACAATCTTTCTTCTTCATTCCACCATTCACTACCCTTACTAACCTGCCCACGTCAATCCTTTCTCATCTCACATGCATCTTTTGCGCCTACCATCAGTGCTTCCTTAAATACACCCCATTCCTCCCACACTCCCCTTACTTAATTTGCTATCACTTTGTGACATTCTGCGGTCAATCTCTCCCGGTACTTCCTCACATAATTCTCCTCTTCAAGCTGATTTACTCTCACCACTCTCTTTCACCAACATTCTCTCTTCTGAAAACCTCTACAAATCTTCACCTTTGCCTTCACAAGTTGGTGATCAGGCATCCCTCCAGCTGCCACTCTCAGCACATTAACATCCAAAAGACTCTCTTTCACATGTCTATCAATTAACACGTAATCAAAGAACGCCCTCTGGCCATCTCTCCTACTCACATACGTATACTTATATATATATATATATATCTCTTTTAAAACCAGGTATTTCCAATAACCAGTCCTTTTTCATAATACAAATCCACAAGCTCTTCACCAATGCCATTTACAACATTGAGCACCCAATGTACGCCAATTATGCCCTCGACTGCCACATTACTCACCTTTGCATTCAAATAGCCCATCACTTTAACCTGGTCTCGCGCATCAAAGCTGCTTACACACTGATTCATCTGCTCCCAAAACACTTGCCTCTCATGATCTTTCTTCTTATGACCAGGTGCATATGCAACAATGATCACACATCTCTCTCCATCCACATTCAGTTTTACGCATATCAATCTAGAGTTTACCTTCATTCACCCTATCACATATTTCCACAACTCCTGCTTCAGGAGGAGTGCTACTCCTTCCCTTGCTCTTGTCCTCTCACAAACCCCTGACTTTACTCCCACGATATTCCCCAAACCACTCTTTCCCTTTACCTTTAAGCTTCATTTCACTCAGAGATAAAACATCCAGGCTCCTTTCCGCAAGGGTACTACCTATCTCTACTTTTTTCTCATCTTGGTTTCATCCACACATATTGAGACACCCCAATCTGAGCCTTCGAAGAGGATGAGTACTCCCCCAAGGGCTTCTTCTATTTCCCCTTTTAGAAATTTGAATACAAGTAGAGAAGGATGGGGGAAATGGTGAAGAGCTTGTAAACTTGTTTGCTTAGAAATGACTGGTGATTAGGAATATCTGGTTTAAAAAGAGATATACATAACTATACGTATGTGTGTAGGAGAGATGGCCAGAGGGCGTTGTTGGATTACATGTTGATTGAAACTTGAAAGAGAGACTTTCGGATGTTAATGTGCTGAGAGGGGCATCTATGTCTCATCACTATCTTGTGGAGGCGAAGGTAAAGAGGTTTTCAAAAAAGAAGAGAGAATGTTGGGGAGAAGAGAGCGGTGAGAGTAAGTGAGCTTGGAAAGAAGACTTGTGTGAGGAAGTATCAGGAGAGACTGACTATAGAAGGGCAATAGTGACAGCAAATGACGTAAGGGGAGTGGGGGAGGATTAGGATGTATTTAGGGAAGCAGTGACGGCTTGCGCAAAAGATGCATGTGGTTGAGAAAGGTGGGAGGTAGGCAGATTAGAAAGGGTAGTGAATGGTTGGATGAAAAAGTAAGATTGTTGGTGAAAGAGAAGAGAGGGGCGTTTGGACGAGTTTTGCAGGGAAGTACTGTAAATGACTGGAAATGCATAAAAGAAAGCGGCAGGAGATCAATAGAAAGGTGCAAATGAGTGTTGGGATGAGAGTATCATCAATTCTTAGGGATAATAATAAGATTTTTTGGAAGGAGGTACAAAATGCATGATGGGGCAAATGGGAAGATGATAATAATATTAATGAGGTGAGGAGATGGAGTGAGTTTTTGAAGGTGCTGAATGTGTTTGATAATTGAGTGGTAAATGTAGGGTGTTTTGGTCTGGGTAGTGTGCTAGATGAGACGGTTAGGGAGAATGGTTTCGTGAACAGAGAAGAGGTAGTAAAAGCTTTCCGGAAGATGAAACCCGGCAAGGCGGTGGGTTTGGATGGTATTGGAGTGAAATCTACTAAATAAGGGAATGACTATCTTCTTGATTGGTTGGTACGGGTATTCAGCGTATATATGGATCACGGTGAAGTGCCTGGGGATTGGCAGAATGCGTGCATAGTGCCATTGTGCAAAGTGTTCAAATTATCTTGAGTATTCCTGGGAAGTCTAGTGTGAGGGTATTGACTGAGAGTGTAAAGGCATGTACAGAGCATCAGACTGGGTAAGGCAGTGTTGTTTCAGAAGTGGTAAAGGATGTGTGGATCAGGTATTTGCCTTGAAGAATGTATGTGAGAAATATTTAGAAAACCAGATGGATTTCTATGTAGCATTTATGGATCTGGAAAAGGCATATAATTCGGTGGATAGAGATGCTTTTTGGAAGGTTTTAGGAGCATATGGTAAGAGTGTAAAGGCATGAACAGAGCATCGGATTGGGTAAGGCAGTGATGTTTCAGAAGTGGGACAGGATGTGTGGGTCAGGTGTTTGCCTTGAAGAATGTATGTGAGAAATATTTAGAAAACTAGATGGATCTCTATGTAGCATTTATGGATCTGGAAAAGGCATGTGATTCGGTGGATAAAGATGCTTTGTGGGAGGTTTTAAGAGTATATGGCGTGGGAGGTAAGTTGCTAGAAGCAGTGAAAAGTTTTTACCAAGGATGTAGGGTATGTATACGAGTAGGAAGAGTGGAAAGTGATTGGTTCCCATTGAATGTCGGTTTGCGGTAGGGGTGCCTGATGTCGCCATGGTTGTTTAATTCGTTTATGGATGGGGTGGTTAGGAAGGTGAATGCAAATATTTTGGGGAGAGGGGAAAGTATGCAGTCTGTTATGGATGAGAGAGCTTGGGAAGGGAGTCAGTTTTTGCTCGCTGATGATACATCGCTGTTGGCTGGTTCGGATGAGAAGCTGCAGAAGTTGGTGGACGGGTTTGCTAAAGTGTGTGAGGGAGGAGAGTTGAGTGTTGGTGTGTGTGGGGGCAAGGTTGTTAGGTTCCCTGGGGTTGAGGGACAAGTTAATTGGGAGGTACTTTTGAGTGGAGAAAAACTGGAGCGGGTGGGGTGTTTTCGATATTTGTAGGAGTGAGCTTTGCATAGGGTGGAACCGTGGAAGCGGAAGTGCGTCCCTGGGTAGGGGAAGGAGCAAGTGTTCTGGGAGCATTGAAGAATGTGTGGAAGGCGAGAAAGTTATCTTGGAGAGCAGAAATGGGAATGTCTGAGGGAATACTGGTTCCAACGACGTTATATGGTTGGGAGACATGGGCTGTAGATAGGGTTGTGCGGAGGAGGGTGGATGTTTGGGAAATAAAATGTTTCAGGACAATA
The DNA here is from genome assembly GCF_036320965.1 of Panulirus ornatus. Lineage (NCBI taxonomy): Eukaryota > Metazoa > Arthropoda > Malacostraca > Decapoda > Palinuridae > Panulirus > Panulirus ornatus. Next base: position 57,430,215 of record NC_092226.1, read on the forward strand.
TATGGAGTGAGGTGGTTTGATCGAGTAAGAAATGAAAGGGTAAGAGAGATTTGTGGAAATAAATCGACTGTCGACTGTGGTTGAGAAAGCAGAAGGGGATAGGTGGAAAATGTTTCGACACATGGAGAGAATGAGTGAGGAAAGATTGACAAAGAGGATATATATATGTCAAAGGTGGAGGAAGAAGGAGAAGCGGGAGACCAAATGGGAAGTGGAATTATGAAGTGAAAAAGATTTTGAGAGATCGGGGCCTGAACATACAGGAGGGTGAAAGGCGTGCAAGTGAATTGGAATGATGTGTTATACCGGGGTCGACGTGCTGTCAATGGATTGAGCCAGGGATATGAAGCGTTTGGGGTAAACCATGGAATAGTGTGTGGAGCCTCGATGTGGAAAGGGAGTTGTGGTTTCGGTGCATTACACATGACAGCTAGAGACTGAGTGTCAACGAATGTGGCCTTTTTTTGTCTATTCCTGGCTCTGCCTCGCTGGAGGGGAAGGGGTCGGCAATTTCGTGTGTGGAAAACAGCATCGATTTCCCCTGCTTCTGCGAGGCAGCGCAAGGAATACAGACAAAAAAGCCACATTCTCTCTGACTCATTCTCTAGCTGTCATGTGTAATGCACCGAAACTACAGCTCAGTATCCACATCCAGGCCCGACAGACCTTTACAAGGTTTACCACAGACGCTTCATATGCCAGGGTTTAGTCCACTGACAGCACGTCGACCCCGGTATACCACATCCTTCCAATACACTCCATTCCTTGCATGCCTCTCATTCACCTGTATGCTCAGTCCCCGATCGGTCAAAATCTTTTTCACTCCATCCTTCCACCTCCAATTTGGTCTCCCGCTTCTCCTTGTTCCCTCCACCTCTGACACATATATTCTCTTTATCAATCTTTACTCACTTATTCTCTCCATATCTCCAAACTATTTCAACACAACCTCTACTGCTATATCAACCATACGCTTTTTATTTCCATACACCTCTCTTACCCTTTCATTACTTACTCGATCAAACCACCTCACACCACATATTGCCCTCAAACATTTCATTTCCAACACATCCACTCTCCTCCGTGCAACCCTATCTATGGCATGTACCTCGCAACCATATAACATTGTTGGAACCAGTATTCCTTCAAACATACCCATTTTTGCTCTCCAAGATAACGTTCTCTCCTTCAACACATTCTTCATCGCTCCCAGAGCCTTCACTCCCTCCCCCGCTTCCATGGTTCTATCCATTGCTAAGCCCACTCCCAGATATCGAAAACACTTCTCTCTCTCCAGTTTTTCTCAATTCAATCTTACATCCCAATCAACTCGTCCCTCACCCTACTGAACTTAATAACCGTAATCTTCTTCACATTTACTATCAACTTTCTCCTTTCACACACACTACCAAACTCAGTCACCAACCTCTGCAGTTTCTCGCACGATTCAGCTACTAGAGCTGTATCGTCAGCGAACAACTACTGACTCACTTCCCAAGCCCTTCATCCGCTAAAGACTGCATACTCTCCACTCTCTGCAAAACTCTTGAATTCACCTTCCTAACCACCACAGCCATAAACTAATTAAACAACCATATGGACATCGCACTCCCCAGCCGCAGACCAGCATTCACTGGGAACCAATCACTCTCCTCTCTTCCGATTTTTTACACATGCCTTACATAAATTCTTCTTCTTAAAGATATTTTCTTATTTGATATTATGCTTAATCGCTGTCTCCCGCGTTAGCAAGGTAGCGCAAAGAAACAGACGAAACAATGGCCTAACCCACCATTATACACACACCCACACACACGCACATATACATACCTATACATTTCAATGTATACATACATTTACATACACAGACAAATACATATATACACATGTACTTATTCATAATTGCTGCCTTCATCCACTCCCTTAGCGACCCTGCTACGCATGAAATAATATCCCCCCCACCCCCTGCAAGGTAGCTAAAGGAAAAGACAAAAAGGCCACATTCCTTTACACTCAGTCTCTATCTGTCGTGTGCAATACATCGAAACCACAGCTCCCTTTCCACATCCAGGCCTCACAAAACTTTCCATGGATTACACCAGACGCTTCGCATGCCCTGGTTCAATCCATTGGCAGCACGTCGACACCGGTATAACACATCATTCCAATTCACTCTATTCCTTGCACGCCTTTCATCCTCCTGTATGTTCAGGCCCCAATCGCTAAAGATCTTTTTCACTCCATCCTTCCGCCTCCCATTTCGAGTCCCGTTTCCCCTCGTTCCCTCCACCTCTGACCTATATATCATCTTTGTATATATATATATATATATATATATATATATATATATATATATTTTTTTTTTTTCTTTTTTTTTTTTTTGCTTTGTCGCTGTCTCCCGCGTTTGCGAGGTAGCGCAAGGAAACAGACGAAAGAAATGGCCCAACCCACCCCCATACACATGTATATACATACGTCCACACACGCAAATATACATACCTACACAGCTTTCCATGGTTTACCCCAGACGCCTCACATGCCTTGATTCAATCCACTGACAGCACGTCAACCCCGGTATACCACATCGCTCCAATTCACTCTATTCCTTGCCCTCCTTTCACCCTCCTGCATGTTCAGGCCCCGATCACACAAAATCTTTTTCACTCCATCTTTCCACCTCCAATTTGGTCTCCCTCTTCTCCTCGTTCCCTCCACCTCCGACACATATATTCTCTTGGTCAATCTTTCCTCATTCATTCTCTCCATGTGCCCGAACCATTTCAAAACACCCTCTTCTGCTCTCTCAACCACGCTCTTTTTATTTCCACACATCTCTCTTACCCTTACGTTACTTACTCGATCAAACCACCTCACACCACATATTGTCCTCAAACATCTCATTTCCAGCACATCCATCCTCCTGCGCACAACTCTATCCATAGCCCACGTCTCGCAACCATACAACATTGTTGGAACAACTAGTCCTTCAAACATACCCATTTTTGCTTTCCGAGATAATGTTCTCGACTTCCACACATTCTTCAAGGCTCCCAGAATTTTCGCCCCCTTCCCCACCCTATGATCGACTTCCGCTTCCATGGTTCCATCCGCTGCCAGATCCACTCCCAGATATCTAAAACACTTCACTTCCTCCAGTTTTTCTCCATTCAAACTCACCTCCCAATTGACTTGACCATCAACCCTACTGTACCTAATAACCTTGCTCTTATTCACATTTACTCTTAACTTTCTTCTTTCACACACTTTACCAAACTCAGTCACCAGCTTCTGCAGTTTTTCACATGAATCAGCCACCAGCGCTGTATCATCACCGAACAACAACTGACTCACTTCCCAAGCTCTCTCATCCCCAACAGACTTCATACTTGCCCCTCTTTCCAAAACTCTTGCATTCACCTCCCTAACAACCCCATCCATAAACAAATTAAACAACCATGGAGACATCACACATATATATATATATATATATATATATATATATATATATATATATATATATATATATATATATATATATATATATATATATATATATATATATATATATATATATATATATATATTTATTTTTTTTTTCATACTATTCGCCATTTCCCGCATTAGTGAAGTAGCGTTAAGAACAGAGGACTGGGCCTTTGTGGAATATCCTCACCTGACCCCCCTCTGTTCCTTCTTTTGGAAAATTAAAAAACAAACGAGAGGGGAGGATTTCCAGCCTCCCGCTCCCTCGCCTTTTAGTCGCCTTTTACGACACGCAGGGAATACGTGGGAAGTATTCTTAATCCCCTATCCCCAGGGATAATATATATATATATATATATATATATATATATATATATATATATATATATATATATATATATATATATATATATATATATATATATATATATACACATATATATATTTATATATTTGCTTTGTCGCTGTCTCCCGCGTTAGCGAGGTAGCGCAAGGAAACAGACGAAAGAATGGCCCAACCCGCCCACATACACATGCATATACATGTCCACAAACGCACAATAAACATACCTATACATCTCAATGTACACATATATATACACACACAGACATATATATATATATATACACATGTACATAATTCATACTGTCTGCCTTTATTTGTTCCCATCGCCACCTCGCCATACATGGAATAACAACCCCCTCTCCCCTCATGTGTGCGAGGTAGCGCTAGGAAAAACACCAAAAGCCCCATTCGTTCACACTCAGTCTCTAGCTGTCATGTAATAATGCACCAAAACCACAGCTCCCTTTCCACATTCAGGCCCCACACACTTTGCATGGTTTACCCCAGACGCTTCACATGCCCTGGTTCAATCCATTGACAGCACGTCGTCCCCGGTATACCATATCGTTCAAATTCACTCTATTCCTTCCACGACTTTCACCCTCCTGCATGTTCAGGCCCCTATCACTCAAAATCTTTTTCACTCCATCCTTCCACCACCAATTTGGTCTCCCACTTCTCCTCGTTTCCTCCACCTCTGACACATATATCCTCTTGGTCAATCTTTCCTCACTCATTCTCTCCATGTGACCAAAGCATTTCAAAACACCCTCTTCTGCTCTCTCAAGCACACTCTTTTTATTTCCACACATCTCTCTCACCCATACATTACTTAGTCAATCAAACCACCTCACACCACATATTGTCCTCAAACATCTCATTTCCAGCACATCCACTCTCCTGCGCACAACTCTATCCATAGCTCACGCCTCGCAACCATACGACATTGTTGGAACCACTATTCCTTCAAACATACCCATTTTAGCTTTCCGAGATAATGTTCTCGACTTCTAAACATTCTTCAAGGTTCCTAGAATTTTCGCCCCCCCCCCACCCTATGATTCACTTCCGCTCCCATAGTTCCATCCGCTGCCAGATCCACTCCCAGATATCTAAAACACTTCTTTTCCTCCAGCTTTTCTCCATTCAAACTTACCTCCCAATTGACTTGACCCTCAACCCTACTGTACCTAATAACCTTTTTCTTATTCACATTTACTCTTAACTTTCTTCTTTCACACACTTTGCCAAACTCAGTCAACAGCTTCTGCAGTTTCTTACATGAATCAGCCACCAGCGCCGTATCATCAGCGAACAACAACTGACTCACTTCCCAAGCTCTCTCATCCACAACAGACTTCATACTTGCCCCTCTTTCCAAAACTCTTGCATTCACCTCCCTAACAACCCCATCCATAAACAAATTAAACAAACATGAGACATCACA